>NC_083593.1:50602861-50937027 GCF_027579695.1 Neoarius graeffei | reverse complement strand
ACTTATATAGAAATTAGAGAGACATTTAGGAGTCAACCCTCGTTACCAGGCTACACGTTTTCATTTCAGTTCAGAAACAAAAAAACACACACGAGACCTCACACTTTAACCAGATAATTAAACAAACAAAAAAGAAATCATTAAACTTGAAGAGTGCGCTTTTTTTTTTTGTTTACGTATTACGTAGATGTGCTTATTACGTGTCAATTTGCGCATGCGGGACACTTTTGGGTTGTTTTCCGTTCATATTGGAGATCACATACAAGTCTCATATAATTGGTAATGTGAACGGCCTAACAAAAAAATCGGATTTCACAACAAATCGGATATGGGCCGTTTCAGGTTGCAGTCTGAACGTAGTGTAATTGTCTGGTTTGCATGAAGATGATGTACAAAAATTTGGCAAAACTTTTGTAATGGTTTTAGTACGATATATAAAATATAATAATATGAAATGGTGGCTCAGCAGGTAAGGCTTTGGGTTACTGATCTGAAGGTTATGGGTTCAAGCCCCAGCACTGACAAGTTGCCACTGTTGGGCCCTTGAGCAAGGCCCTTAACCCTCTCTCTGCTCCAGGAGCACGGTCATGCACCCCCTTGTTGTATATCGCCCTGGATAAGTGTCTGCTAAATGCCTGTAATGTCATATTTGCACAGCTACAGGATTATGGTTGAATTTGTAACAATCAAACATGCAGTTTGTGGTACTTTTATTGTGAATTATACCACAGCACTGCTAAAATATTGTTCAAAACCTGATTGGTCAGAAGGTGTTGAATAATTTTCTGGATCAGCAGCTCTGACGGCCGTAAGGTTGATATTAATGCACTTGTTCTAATACAGTCCATCATCATTCCTATAGTAACTATGCTGGACGTTCTACATAATCTGATTTAAAATGTTTTGGGGTTTTTTTGGCTGTTCCTGTTTGGGGGTCCCCAAAGTGGATAATGTCCCTCCATCTCCTCCTGTCCTCTGTATTGTTTTCTGAC
The DNA here is from genome assembly GCF_027579695.1 of Neoarius graeffei. Classification (NCBI taxonomy): domain Eukaryota; kingdom Metazoa; phylum Chordata; class Actinopteri; order Siluriformes; family Ariidae; genus Neoarius; species Neoarius graeffei. The sequence continues at coordinate 50,936,035 of NC_083593.1, read as the reverse complement.
CCACCAACCATCCTCATGTCCTCTTTCACCACATCAATAAATCTTATTTTTTGCTCTTCCTTTTTTCCTTCTGCCTGGCAACTCCATCTCCAGCATCCGGTTCCCAGTTATACCCCGGCTCTCTCTCCTCTGTACGTGTCCAAACCATCTCAATCTTGCCTCTCTCACTCACTCACTTTTGCCGCTTTTCCACTACCAACGCGGCTGAGTTGGGCTGAGCCGTGCCGTGCTGAGTTGGGCTGAGTCGAGCTGAGTGGGGCTGTTGGAGTTGCATTTCGACTACAACCGCGCTGAACCGTGCTGGCTGGAAGTGGGTGGACACAATGGGTGGAGTTAGCGAAAGTGGGTGGACATCACGTGATGTCGTTAGGCAGCGCAAACAGTGACATCAGTGATCTTTTAAGCGGTAGTCTCACGACCCGGATAGTAAACAATAAACATGGAGTCGTTAGTGTTGCTGGTCTTGGTGCTGTGGCTTGTTGTCACCGATAACGCCAACAGATACTGGCAAGAGCGTATAGATGAGGCGAGGCGCATAAGGCTTCAGAAATTCTCGTAATTCGTAATTATTCTTCTTCCGGGTTTACGGTGTTTACAGATCCCAGCGTGCTCGCGGGGCGTGTGTGGGCGTGTGAGGACACTCCTCCTCACCAATCAGTGCACAGGGGAGTGTCTCCTCACGCCCCTAGCCCCACTCGGCTCGCTTCAGCCCCACTCCAAAACCGTGCGAGTTTTGGGTGCTAAGCAGGGCTGAAGCGAGCTGAGTCGTGCTGCTCTGAGGTAGTCGAAACGTGAGCCGTGTCGGGCTGAAGTGAGCTGAAAAAGGGTAGTGGAAAAGGGCCATTTGTCTCCAAGCTGTCCTACATGTCCTGTTCCTCTAATATACTCATTTCTAATCCTGTCCAACTTTATCACTGCCAGTGAGCATCTCAACATCAACTCTGCTACTTCCAGGGTGTGTAATTGGTGATATTTTGATATTTAACATTTCTGTAAGGTGTCTCCATTTCAGCGTTTTGTAACATTCAAATGTAAAGCTGGTGGAATGATGACTTGGTTTTTTGTAGTTGTTATAATATGAGCGAGAACGTAAACCAGATGTTTCACAGACGCTCAACAACTTCATCTCATTATCTCTAGCCGCTTTATCCTGTTCTACAGGGTCGCAGGCAAGCTGGAGCCTATCCCAGCTGGCTACGGGCGAAAGGCGGGGTACACCCTGGACAAGTCGCCAGGTCATCACAGGGCTGACACATAGACACAGACAACCATTCACACTCACATTCACACCTACGCTCAATTTAGAGTCACCAGTTAACCTAACCTGCATGTCTTTGGACTGTGGGGGAAACCAGAGCACCCGGAGGAAACCCACGCGGACACGGGGAGAACATGCAAACTCCGCACAGAAAGGCCCTCGCCGGCCACGGGGCTCGAACCCGGACCTTCTTGCTGTGAGGCGACAGCGCTAACCACTACACCACCGTGCCGCCCCCGCTCAACAACTTGTAACTGTAAATGGATAAAGTATCATTCTTTTAATTTTTAAAAAAAAATGAATCATTTGGAATTATTGCTGCATGTTAAGATGAATAGGATGTTTGGGGTGCTGACATCACACCGTCTTTTGGATTTAGTTTTTGATTATTTTCTTTTGATATCACACCACATCATGCTCTTTGCATCAGTATTAATGCATGTTCTGCCCTTTTTTTTTTTTTTTTTTTAATTATGGCCAGGTTAACTGCCCAAACTGATAATCACACCATTTAGTTTTTCTTTCTCTAATCAGACACGAGGTACACCACCACACTTGCCTGAGCAGTTGGGGGTTAAACGCCTTGCTCAAGGGCACTTCAGCCAGTCCTGCTGGTCCAGGGAATTGAACTAGCAACCTTTTGGTCCCAAAGCTGTTTCTCTAACCATTAGGCCATGGCTTCCCCGTAAATTATGTAATAAAATGATCTCCGCTCTTTCAAAAATGTTCAGTTATTGTCTTTTTGGTTAACAAGTTTAATTTGTATCAAACCATCCTGCTATATATCTAGCTGGACTTTACTTTTTGTTTGCATTTCACAAAAGACTATACTCGCGCCTACTATATGATCTTAGCATGCAAGCTCAGTGATTGATTTGGTTATGCAAATGAGGCTAACCATGTCTGTGATGGAAAGCGTTGGCATCACTTTGCGTGACATTATTTCTGTGTTCCCCTTCCCCGCCCAGCATTAATCTACGTACGCTCACCGGCCACTTTAATAGCAACTTGTTCTTGACTCTAAGATTCCTGTTCTTCACAGGCGTGGAACCCAATGTGATCATCTGCTGTTGCATGCTGAGATGCTTTTCTGCTCACCCCGGTTGTTATGAGTTGCTCTATCCTTCCTGGGAGCTCGAACCAATCTGGCCATTTTCCTCTGACCTCTCTTATCAACAAGGCGTTTGTTTCCATCCACAGAACTGTCACTCATTCACTCATGCCCCTTTTCCACCAAAGCAGTTCCAGGGCTGGTTCGGGGCCAGTGCTTAGTTTGGAACCGGGTTTTCTGTTTCCACTGACAAAGAACTGGCTCTGGGGCCAGAAAAACCGGTTCCAGGCTAGCACCAACTCTCTGCTGGGCCAGAGGAAAGAACCGCTTACGTCAGCGCGGGGGCGGAGTTGTTAAGACCAACAACAATGACAAGACCGCGAAAGATCGCCATTTTTAAGCGACGAGAAGCAGCAGCTGTACAAACGCGAAGTCATCCATTATTATTATTATTGTTGTCGTCAGGGGCGCCGCTCGGGGGGGAAAGTTAGGACAATTCTAAGGGCCTGGCACTGACAGGGGGGCCTGTGAGGGATATTAATATTATTTTAACAGTATTGCCTTGTGTAAGTTTTTGAAATGAAATATTTCATTTCATCTGTTAAAATATGCAAATTATACATGGTTATGATTTGCTATAACATTTTTCTTGAATTATTTATGATATTGTCATTTCATCCCTCCACCCTTTTTACTAATGGTACAGTGTGATTCTGGGCGCGGGACCGTGAAATGTGTAGCTCCGTGTGCGCAGCGTCGCTATTAGCGCAGCTTAGATCAGCTGGCAGTTTTTCTATGTGCGCAACAGAGGTGAACATTCTAGAAGCTGCTAAGCAGGAGCAGGTGTGATGAATTATGAAGTCCGGATATCACACTGTGTGTGAAAAAAAAAAAAAATCACCTTTTTTCATAGGTATCTTTATTGTATAATTAAGTCTAGATGTTTTGCCATTGTTCATGTGTGGATTTATTGATACTGTTGCTAAGTATTTAACTTGAATATTTGAACATTTGCTGTGTTTTCTAATAAATATGTGTGATGCCTAAAAGAAACCAAAAACACTGAGTGGATTTCTTGCAGTGCACTCTGTAATTGTATCAAAAAACTAGTGTAGTTATTCATCAAGGCGTACACTTGATCACATACAATAAGTCAATAAATGGAGGAAACAAAGGAATACATTTTGTAATCCTGATTATTGATGAGGCGGCACGGTGGTGTAGTGGTTAGCGCTGTCGCCTCACAGCAAGAAGGTCCTGGGTTCGAGCCCCGTGGCCGGCGAGGGCCTTTCTGTGTGGAGTTTGCATGTTCTCCCCGTGTCTGCGTGGGTTTCCTCCGGGTGCTCCGGTTTCCCCCACAGTCCAAAGACATGCAGGTTAGGTTAACTGGTGACTCTAAATTGACCGTAGGTGTGAATGTGAGTGTGAATGGTTGTCTGTGTCTATGTGTCAGCCCTGTGATGACCTGGCGACTTGTCCAGGGTGTACCCCACCTTTCGCCCGTAGTCAGCTGGGATAGGCTCCAGCTTGCCTGCGACCCTGTAGAAGGATAAAGCGGCTAGAGATAATGAGATGAGATGAGATTATTGATGATGTTTGCTGGAGGGTTCTGAAGTATCCATAATGTGCATACAGAATGTTATAAATCCATACTGATACAGTGATGCATGCAATTTCTCTGAACACAAACATTTGGATTGAACGAACTCCATAGGCTACTGAGTGGCCGAATAAGAGTTGCTCATAAAAGGAAAAAAAAAAAAAAATATATATATATATATCTTCCATATATATCATGGAATTTTCATTTTAAGGCAACAGTCTCATCTCATTATCTCTAGCCGCTTTATCCTTCTACAGGGTCGCAGGCAAGCTGGAGCCTATCCCAGCTGACTACGGGCGAAAGGCAGGGTACACCCTGGACAAGTCGCCAGGTCATCACAGGGCTGACACATAGACACAGACAACCATTCACACTCACATTCACACCTACGGTCAATTTAGAGTCACCAGTTAACCTAACCTGCATGTCTTTGGACTGTGGGGGAAACCGGAGCACCTGGAGGAAACCCACGCGGACACGGAGAGAACATGCAAACTCCACACAGAAAGGCCCTCGCCGGCCCCGGGGCTCGAACCCAGGACCTTCTTGCTGTGAGGTGACAGCGCTAACCACTACACCACCGTGCCGCCCAGGCAACAGTCTATTCAGTCTAATTCTGACAGTTCTGCATTTAAAATGTTCATATACCAAATAATTGTATCACCTAAACTTGATGGGTAGCTGATCACATGCATAGTAAAGTAGAAGTGCCAGCCAAAAACAGACTTCAAATTCAGTTGCTTGAGCTTGAAAATTTTACCGGGGGCCCTAAATTGTAATCTTTCATAGGGCCCAAGATTTCTAGCGGCGCCCCTGGTTGTTGTTATTGCTGCTTCTGTGGTGTTTTTGCTTTGATATTCGCGCCAAGGTTTATGCAAACGTAGCGACGTAACTGACGTATACAGCGACGTAATGACGTGGCTCCCCTTAGCACCGCGAGCTATGGAAAAGCAAACTGGTTCTCAGCTGGCTCGCAAGTTGAACGAGTTGTGAACCAGCACCGGCCCCGAACCAGCCCTGGAACTGATTTGGTGGAAAAGGGGTATCAGTGTGTTGGGTCCCTGCCCACACCATTCTGTGTAAACTCTAGAAACTGTTGTGTGAAAAGTCTTGTATCTGCATGATTTTATGCGTTGTGCTACTATAACCCTATAAAACAGCAGGTGTATGGGTGTTCCTAATAAAGTGGCCGGTGAGTGCACATTCATTTGTTTACTTGCTGTTATGAATTGTGACTTCAGCTTTCCCATTACTAATTACAGGCCTCAGGGCTGACGTTTAATTATGATCTCATGACAGCATTATAACATTCACCTCACTGTGTTGTAAATAAATGATGGACCAGAGCTTAAAAATGTGAATCTGAACTGGCAACCCTGCAGGAATCAGTGACTCCAATCTGGCAACCCTTGTTCTGCCGTAGATCGGGTTTTGTGTTCTCCCCTCCCGGCTGCAGTAAGATGGGCTCAAGCTTCAGGAGCGAGGAGATGTGCTTGGCACAGCTCTTCCTGCAGTCTGCTTCAGCATACGACTGCATCAGCGAGCTCGGGGAAATGGGCCTCGTCCAATTCCGAGATGTGAGTGCAAACTTCCTTCTTCTTAGGCTGTCTCCTGGGGTGTGCTTCTCACAGAGGGGCTAGAGCATGCTTCTGGGTCAGGCATCTTCAGGATTAGCATTATATGCATAATGTATGCAAATGTCACACCCGTAGGAATGCTTTGCATTGTGGGATATGGTGCCTGGTTCTGACAAGCAGCCAGTTTGTTCGTGTCCCATCAATTGATCAACAGAAAGTGGCACAAATCTAAAAAGCCTGTGTTTTCTAGAATGCCTGCGGTGCTATGGCACAGATAATACCCTTCTGTGGTTTCCGTGTAGGTCACTCGTGTGTGTGTGTGTGTGTGTGTGTGTGTGTTCAGTTTCCCCTGTTACACTTTTTTTTTTTTTTAAGTTCAGAGTGAATAATCAAAAGTAATATCATAGCTATCAGTTCTCCTGATACCTTCCCATTTTCAAAGAAAATATATTTGCTCACAATTTTTAATCACCGCTCTAAAGCAGCCCAAAATTTTTTTTAATTTATTTTTATTTTTTTTACTGTGCTGTTGAAATGTAACCATGACAACAATCCTAAATAACGTTTTAGGCCAGGCTACTTTTATTATGACTATTTACAGGCTACAGTGCATGATCATGTAGTCTTGCATTTAATTAAAACAACAGCAGGATAATGCCTGCCAATTGTTACCATAGCAACAGCTGTATATGGTCAGCTAGTATTATATTAAAAGTTAGCTAAATAAAATTACCATTTTGATGCCATTCAGACATAAAGGAAATTTTAGCGTTGATACTCAGGGTAAAATCAATATTTAGTTTATTTATTTTTAAATGGACGTGAACAACTTTTTTGGAGTCCTGTGCATATACTGTATGGCCGAATCCCATTTCACCCCTTGGACCAACCCCTTGGCCCTTCCCCTCCATTTTGCGCGTTCACGTGAAGGGGTAGGGGTATCCCAATCCCAGTTAACGCGGAGGGGTAGGGCTTCTGTACCCCTCCAAACGGAGATTTTCCTGGAGCTGACTCCGAACGAAGGGGTTTGAGTGATTTCCCACAATGCCATGCGGATTTCAGCGAGATTTCATGCGGATTTCAGAAAGATGGCGGTTCCCGCGGCGAAAGATTGTCATAAATGTATTTTCTCCATTATTTACGTGTTTTAAGTTGTTATCCAGAGGGGAAACGCCGCTTGATTCGCTTTCGAGCTGAGAATGAGCAGCGATTTCTGAAATCCAAGCTGCTGCTAAAAAGCTTTGGGAGTGAGTATTGTTTTCGGTTGCTTGACTGCGTACGTTTTGTTCTGTTATTCTCGCTTTTATTGTTTACATGAGTGTTCTGACACCTCATTCTGTCGGATGTGGTGCACGAAGCGCCAAAGATATCCCATTCAGTGGTGTTAGTTAACAAATCACACCCTGCCAGCAGAGATTTCTGGCTCTGACTGTAGCGGCTGGTCGCAGCCAATGACGCATTTGGTCGCGTTTTGCTAACGTAAACGCTGACGGAGGTACGCGATGACGTATGCGATCGTTGAAGGGCTATCCCAATACGTAGGGGTTGAATTTCAAGCCCTATCCCTTGTAGCTCAGTTTCAAGGGGAAGGGCCAAGGGGGAGGGGGAGGGGTAGAAATTAGAATTGGGATTGGGGCTATCTTTCCCTGAGTAGCTTATTGTTAATTGTTTTTCTGCCGTACCGAGGTGTGTAAACATGAAGGTTGCAATCTGATTGGGTCTCTGTACATTTTAAGATTCTGAAGCTTGTGGCCAGAAAAGTGGACAAACCAAAAGCTCAGATGCTTTGGAGGGGTCTTAGCCTGGTTAACACCAGACCATATCACAAGTGAAATATGGTCTGGAATCCGCCTATTGAATTTCTCGTAGGGGAGGTGTGGTTTACGATTGTCAACAGCCGTTTATTGGACGTTGCGAATGTCTATCATTTGCCGTATATGTAGCCCATGGCCAATCATGGCAGTTGTACCCAGTGACGTAGTTAGAGCGACGAAGAGGCGAAGAAAAGGAAAGAGAAGGCAAAACAAAAATGGACTGTAACGCCAAACGCTGTTCTTTTTTTAAAACAAACTTTTGCTCTAAACTATTCAGAACAGTGTCTAAAGCTTGATCGAAAGTTTGGTTCGTATCGCTCGCCGCCATGTTAAATGTGATCCGTAAACAGTCCCAAATAAACTACAAGCTTCCGTTTGTCGAGTAGTACGCGTCACCGTCTTTCCACCCCTCCCCACTCTCTGATTGGCTCCCTAACTCAGGCGAGCCTTTAGACCATAGTTTCCATGCTGTCTTTTCAGATCGGAACGATTGTGCAAAGCAGCATGGGATTTCCCAGGCTAGAGGTGTCTGAGGTTGACTCTGTATCAGGTGTCTATGTGCCTCCGAGTCCTGAAGAAACCCACGTTCCAAAGACACGTTTTTGGGATGGAGGTAAATTTTGAAAAACGACAGCTGAGCGCATGCACCAGTGTTACACAAGTGCGCTAAATCAGCATTAATATATTGATTTAATAATATACAGTGTTCTTTTATGTGCAGCATCATAACAGGAAAAAAAAATCCTTTTAAAAAAAGATTTTACAGAATTTGCTTAATATGTCGGCTATTGTAAAGGAGATAAACCAGAAATCTATGGGAAAAGTCTGTAACGCCAAAAATATCAGTTGTGTGCACACGTCCCTCCTCCTTCCCGAAAAGCCAATCATCTGCTTTGTAACAGCCGAACCAGGAAACCGGTTGAAATGTGGTTTCGTTGAACAAAACCAATGAAATACAGTTAGGATCTAACCAGAAGTGCAAAAGACAGTAGTACTTCCAGATAAGTTTCAAAAGTAAGTACTGCAGTATTATGATGCTATATGTTACAGTATATACAGTGATGGCCAACATATCAAGCTAATCGGGGTGCTGCACTGACGAACACACGGGTGACTTTTTTTAAACCTTCTTTAAGGCAAAGTCACTAAATTTGTTTTTAAGCTGGGATTCTATACATGTAGTTTCTATATCTCAGTACCCGTTGAAATTAGTTATTGCTCTCTCCTCGTTCAGATAGGGGCCTGATCTTATTTGCCAGAAATAATTGCCAGGGGGCGTTACCAAAATGGCTGCTAAGTGGCGAGGTTCGCCTAGAAGGACTTTGAGCGTATCTGCAATTTTTCTCCGTACGCAAATTTCTAGGAGTAGAATTATTTCGATTCGTCCTTCCTTACTCTGACATCATGGTTTATAAAAAAAATTAGCATAAACTCCTATGATCCTGAACTTGACACCCTGTATATTTTGGATGAACAGTTAGGCCTGGAAGCATCGCAGCACAAAGATCTCCAAGTGGTAGAGCGAGAATCGTATTAAAGATCACTCTTAACTTAATCCAGGATGGTTGATTATCGGATTGCTAAAAAGTTGAGTGAGGTGTTTGAATGATGCATGCTGGGTATTGTAGTGTCTACATCAATAGATGCAACACTGCGCTGTTGAAAGCTCAATTCTGATTGGTCAGAAGGTGGGTCCCCCCCGCCCAATAACAATATGATTAACAGTTATTCCACGAAATTGAGTCGTACATGAGCTGATAGCCGACGAGGCGCGTAGCACCCAGTTGGCTGTAAGGGCCTCTGCATGCTCTTGCGACAAGGCTTTCGCAGACAGCTTTTCGCAGACAGTTGTAATTTATCGTTGAGCGGGGAGTAATAGGCGTGCGCGATGTTATTCACTGCCACAACACAAGGGGGTGCGAAGTCGCTAGGAGTAGTTGGTGGGTGTGGTTAGTGGAGTGTTTATCCTCCGGTTACTTATAATGACTAGAACTGGAGTCGTATAGATGTACGTACTTCCTCACTTCCTCGATCAACCGCTCTTCGTGCTGCTCCATCTTCACTCGTGTTTTTAAAAATGGCGGTCGTGAAAACAAACCAAACCGGGAAAGTAGGGAAGCGGAAGTGCGTGTACAGCGGATGTAGAGTGGACCAATCGGAGCCCTCTTGTCTGCGACGCTGTCTGCGAGGCTTCTGCGGTGGTCACAATTTTTGGGAGGTGCGCGCAGAGCGTCTGCGAAGGTGGGGGGCTACGCAGACGCCATCTGCGACGCCATCTGCGAGGACTGCGTTGTCAGCATAAATTGGCCTTAAGACGTGTACGACAAGATTAAGTGGAATAACCGTTTTATTCTATCCACATTCACTGGATTTTGAGAAACGGAGCATTTTTATTTTTTGCAAATTTGATAACTTTTGATACAGAACCTCCAACAAAATCACTTCCGCTTAGAATGTAAACAAACCTGCGAAATAATGTTAGCAATTTGTGAAAAATGCTATAATAATAATTCTTGAAAAGGAAAAAAATACGTTCTTGCCATCAAATACTTTTGTTGCTTTTTTTTTGTGTGTGTGTGTATTTTTTGGGGTTTTGTTTCCGAATATAACTTTTTTTTTTTTATTTCATCCTAGGTCGGTTCAGCAACACGCTGTGCTATTGTTTTTCCTCTACTCATGGTATATGAGCCAATATCCTAGTTGTAGAGTAGCCAATCAGGGTGCACGATTGCTCATATCCAGTGAAATGTGGATAGAATAAATACAAGATGTACTGTATAATGATACAAGTTGTTTCTTTTTCAACTTTCTAAAACACTCCTAAACGTTTATACGTTTTTAAATGATTATTGCTATGGTTACAGCTCAGATGAGGTCATTGTAGATTTTAATTAAAACCTTTTTCCATTTGTTGTAGCCTATAAATAATGTCTTGTGTGGTGTGATAATTTAGGCATCCATTTATGCCTCACTATGATTGTTGCCATGGTTCCATTGCAGTGTGATTTACATTTTGACTCTAGAGGTGCTCGGTATGAAATGCCAGTCAATCAGAAATGAGTATTTTATGTAGCCATGGTACAATATAGACTATGATAACCGTGAAGTGTCCTGGCGAGTAACAATACTACACTGGGGTTTAGCAGCCATGAGGTCATCCTGGTGTCCATGAGATATTGATTAAAGCGGCTGGGGGAGGGTGGCGCTCAGACTGAGACGTGAGCTGACGGCTAATGTCTCGATTTTCAGCTCAACCCCAACGTCAGCCCGTTCCAAAGGCGCTTCGTCAGCGAAATCAAGAGGTGTGAAGAGATGGAGAGAATTCTAGGTAAGAGAGCACGTATCCACTGACACGTTTTAGTGGCTTCTAAAGCAAACCCACACGCCAGGGTTCACCAGTGTGCTAGTTAGTGGTTTGATGATGAAATGCTAATTAGCAGCAGTCACAAGTCCGCTAACAACTGTGTTTTATGGACAGTTGATGTTTTTTGATTGGTAGTCCTACAGCTCTGGTGTGTTTTCAGTGAATTAATATTAGTGAAGAACGATGGAGTCCTGGTGTTTGTGTGTATACATACAGGATACCTCTTAAGGGAAATCAAAAAGGCCAACATCGCCATTCCAGAGCCTGACATCAGTCCTGCAGCTCCTGCGCCCAAACACGTCCTAGAGATCATGGTAATGAGCATTGTTTCGGTTTCTGTCTGTCCATTTTATCGTACTGTTTCCTGCCTTAAAATATACCAGATTTTTTTTTTTTCCTTCCATATCGAGATGTGTATTATTAATTTTTATTTTTTTTTTCCCCCCCACAGACACCGCAGGCTTAACGCTCAGGTGTCTGTTGCATCATGGCAGTAATATTGCTGTGACTGTTAAATGTCACAGATTTAGGTTATCCGGTTACTTCTCTGATATATACTGTACATGATATATATTTTAACTGTCTGTGGTATTTAAAGGGCAAGTGAATGAAGGGTAAATAAATGCGTTTTTGATTTCACACAAGTATCGTATGTCTTCTGGTCTCAGGAGGGCAAGAGAGCGTGTGTGTGTGTGTGGGGGGGGAACAAGTCCATCACAGGCCTTAATATTGTTATGCAGCACGTATTAAAGTATTCTATTACGTGTGTGTGTGTGTGTGTGTGTGTAGGAGCAGCTGCAGCGTTTGGAGGTAGAGCTCAGTGAGGTAGCCAAGAACAAGGAGAAACTCCAGCGGAACCTTCTGGAGCTTACCGAGTACACACACATGCTGAAGATCACACACTCCTTCATGCACAGCCGCTCCAGGGTGAGACACACACGTGCGTACCAACCCTATGCATCTTATATACACACACTCACCTGAATCAGCTCTGTGTGTGTGTGTGTGTGTGTGTGTGTGTGTAGCATGAGGCTCTAGGCCCGCAGTACGAGGAGTTCCCATCTCTAGAGCCCGAGTCTGTGGCTGGCTGCACCGGCATGCAGAGACTGGGGGCCAAACTTGGGTGAGTGGTACTGGAGCTTCACTTCCTCCCTACAGCTGTGTCCTAAACACCACTGTTTCGCAGGGGCGTCGTCATGATTTTATAAACCCTCACTTGGCACTGTTTTTGCCCGTTAGCTAATCAGATGATGGCTCAGATCGCTCACTTTTAGTGTGTGGAGTGTGTTTTTACTAGAAAGCTTGAGATGTACGGTAGTGAACGATGATTTGCCAGAGGCTCTAGTTCAAGTGTGGAACTGTGGACTTTTCACACTCCGCTGTCAGTCTGCGCAACATGGTGAAAGGGGTGGAGCCATCAGACGGCTTTGTGTAATTGAAAATGGGCACTGCGCCAGCAGAGGGTGCTGACGTGCCAAAGAAATATTCCTGCTTGCGATGTTCTCTATAATGTGGCTAAATGTGTTTTAATTGCAGTGCATTATGGGTAATAAGATGCAGAAATATCGGAGGTCTACTGTTTGAACCTCTGTTATTCACACTTTTATTTTAGTGAGTAAGGCGAGTATGCAGTGTGTGTGTGTGTGTGTGTGTGTGTGTGTGTGTGTGTGTGTGTGTGTGTGTTAGGTTTATCTCAGGGTTGATCCAGCGGGTGAAGATGGAAGCGTTTGAGCGTATGCTGTGGCGAGTGTGTAAAGGTTACACAATCCTCAGCTATGCCGAAGTGGCTGAGAATTTGGTTGATCTCGACACTGTGAGTGAGCAAGCGCGCACACACACACACACACACACACACACACACACACACACACACACACACACACACACAGCTCTTTGATGGTCCGGCACAGATACACAGCTAGAAATAGACCTCTTTGAGACCTGTTGTGTGTGGATTTGGAAGTTTTGAAGTGTGACCCAAACCCAGTTGTATATTTTACAGCAGCTGTATTGTTCCATGCATGTCCGTGCACACACCAAAACTGTGTGTGTGTTATTGTTGGTTTTCCTCCTGCAGGGAGAGATCAGTAAGAATGTGGTCTTCCTCATCTCGTTCTGGGGCGATCAGATTGGACAGAAAGTTCAGAAGATCTGTGACTGGTGAGTAAGAAAAGTTTATGGCGCCGTCCTGAAACAAATTGGAGGGGGGAAAAAAAAAGATTCTAAATCATGCGACACACTTTCTCTCACTCTTTTTAACTATTGTGTTGCATTTGTTGAAATATGGTCTCCATTCTTTGTGTGTTTCAGTTACCACTGCCATGTGTATCCCCACCCAGAGACAGACGAGGAGCGAGCAGATGTAATGGACAGCTTAAGGACTCGTATTCAAGATCTCAATAATGTACGTACTTTACGTCCCCCCCCCCCCTTCCTCATCATATGAGAGGAACACAGACTGGAGTTTTGCCAACATTTACAGCTCTCCGTGAGGAAATTCCCCAGAATCTATTACTACTGAGTCTACTATTGCTGCTACTGCTAAAACTACTACTCCAACAGCTGCTACTACTACTACTTAAGGATGTATAATTTTAATTTTGTCTCTATCCGCACCTGTGAATCAGAGAAATCCGTCATGCTATATGAGTCCCACAAGGATCGAATCTTGGGCCCCTTTTGATCAACCTGTACATGTTTCCTCTTTGCCAAATTCTAAAGAATACAGGATCTGTCTCGCTCTTTCACCAAATGACTTCAGTCCCATTGAGCTCACTGGGCATTTGCCAATGTCAATAAATCACTGCATTGTCTTGTGACATTATTGTGATGCCAATAATGAGATACACATCGCAGTTATGAATCCATGTTTATTCCTTTCTTTGACGCCATGTGCCAGAATCAAACACCACCACGTTTATTATGGTGTGACTCTGCTGGGTGCCTGGTGGACAGTAGTGAACCAGTGCTTTCACTTTACATCAGTACGGTATAGTAATTGATCTGCGGTAGTTTTAGATTATCGAACACCTAAAGCCTCGGTCACAACCGGCCGTACGTGCTCCTACCAGGGATCCCAGACGTCTGCTATTTAGCGGAATTTTTTTTTAAAAATCTCTTGTATATCCATTAAAAATATGTTTAAGTAAAATGACCAGCAGAATACGTTCTGATTTGGTTTGCTTGTTTAGCGACGTTTTCGTCGGCTTCGTTTGTTCTCGTTGACATTCGGGAACACTCGGAAGTTAAATTGATGTAAATACCGCGAGCAGTGTTGCCAGATTGCGCGGTTCTCCACCCAGTTGGGGGGTTTCAAGTGCATTTTGGCGGGTTTTGAACATATTTTGGGCTGGAAAACGTCAGGAGTATCTGGCAACACTGACCGTGAGACTGTACGCGATAGAACAAGAAAACAATATGGCTGCGCCCATTTGCTAGAAAACATGTTTTAACTCCGTTCGTGCTTTTGTTTCTAATGCGTTGAACTTAATTCCGAGCACTGCAGGAACATCAGAAAAGCAGAAGGAAAGATCAGAGAAACAAAAGCAGAGAAAACTGGAGGAAAGACAGAATGCACCCCAGAAAAGAGCATTAAATTCCTTTGCAGTGAAACCTTTCAAAAAGAGAAAGGTTTAAATCAAATACCTCCAGTATTTGGTGTACATATGTATTTATCTAATATTACTGAATCATTGATTTCTGCTCATACTCATCTCATCTCATTATCTCGAGCCGCTTTATCCTGTTCTACAGGGTCGCAGGCGAGCTGGAGCCTATCCCAGCTGACTACGGGCAAAAGGCGGGGTACACCCTGGACAAGTCGCCAGGTCATCACAGGGCTGACACATAGACACAGACAACCATTCACACTCACATTCACACCTACGGTCAATTTAGAGTCACCAGTTAACCTAACCTGCATGTCTTTGGACTGTGGGGGAAACCGGAGCACCCGGAGGAAACCCACGCGGACACGGGGAGAACATGCAAACTCCACACAGAAAGGCCCTTGCCGGCCACGGGGCTCGAACCCGGACCTTCTTGCTGTGAGGCGACAGCGTTAACCACTAGCCTACACCACCGTGCCGCCCGGTGATAGTTTCTTACATTCCTCTATTTTTTTCAATTACTGCTGTGATCCCTGGCTCCTACGGCCGGTCTACATGCAAAAAACGCAAGAAACGCACGGAGGGCGCGTGTGAAACGCACGGAGGGCGCGCGTGTGATGTGCTGATTTTCGAGCCGTAGACCGGCCACAGAGGTTCTTTGTCATGTCAAACAAACTCTACGGGCACTTACGTTTTTTTTTTCAGGTTGCAAGACAAACTTGCGGCCAACGTGCGTCTTTCTCCATGAACAAATAAAAGCAGCGATTTGGGAAACGCCAAAAATCGCACGGCCAAAAAATCATATGTTCGGTTGTGACCTAGGCTTAAGGAAAGATGCTCATAATTGCTATTGAAATGTACAAGAATTGTTTATACGAGTGTACAGAGTAAGAAATCATTCAGGTAGTAAAAAAAAAAGTGTATGGTGTAAAGATATGTTGTCTGCTATGAAAAAACCAGGAAGATTAAAAGCTTCGGAGGGGGGGACCCTACTGGAAAATGTACTCCTTGACTGAATGCAGCGTATGAGCTCTGAGGGTTTGAGCTACGATCTTGATATTTCAAGCTTGATGTGTCAACTAGGTGTCTGGTTACGACTGTTAACTGTCCAACAAGCTGGTGGACGAATAAAACTGTTTTAAATAGTTTTCATATGAAACTGTTGTGAAATGTTTTTTCCATAAAATGTGTTGGTAAATAATCCCCCACCCCCCTTTTTTTTTATTTTATTTTTTTTTATAAATCTCATCTCATTATCTCTAGCCGCTTTATCCTGTTCTACAGGGTGGCAGGCAAGCTGGAGCCTATCCCAGCTGACTACGGGCGAAAGGCGGGGTACACCCTGGACAAGTCGCCAGGTCATCACAGGGCTGACACATAGACACAGACAACCATTCACACTCACAGTCACACCTACGGTCAATTTAGAGTCACCAGTTAACCTAACCTGCATGTCTTTGGACTGTGGGGGAAACCGGAGCACCCGGAGGAAACCCACGCGGACACGGGGAGAACATGCAAACTCCGCACAGAAAGGCCCTCGCCGGCCACGGGGCTCGAACCTGGACCTTCTTGCTGTGAGGCGACAGCGCTAACCACTACACCACCGTGCCGCCCCTTTTTAAATTCTATTTATTTATTTATATATTAAAGCGAGTTATAAATGAGCGCTGGATTTAAAAACCCATCTATCTCGGGTAAATAAAGATGCAAATGTTTTTGTCCAGTGGTCAAGTGTTTTGAGATACACTGCCTTGTACTTAGAATTAAGTTCCCTGTGGTGGTATACAGACGTTCGCATGTACGGACATCATACGGTCACAAAAGCCATCAAAAATCTGGTCAATGCATTACCGTATTCTATTAAGTATGGAGCTCAGCTGCAAATAAACTTGATTACTGCTACTAATAATAATCTTATTAACAGTTATTCCATGAAATCAAGTCGTACATGAGCTGATGGCAGACGAGGCGCGTAGCACTGAGTTGTCTATAAGCCATGTACGACGAGATTGAGTGGAATAACTGTTTTATTCTATCCACATTCACTGGATTTTGAGAAACGGAGCATGTTTGTTCTTCGCAAATTCAATAAATTAAAAAGTTGATACAAAACCTCTGACAAAATAATTTCCGCCTAGGCGGACTTCTTAACCTATTGATGGCTGCACGAATTGACTAGTGTGGTGGGTGTTTTTTTTTTTTGTAGAAAGTGCAGCCGTGCCAAGATATAAAATAGTTTGACATTTATTTAATTCTTCCTTGGACATTTCAGTTCTGTAATTTTCAAGCTTTTGAACTAGTCTTAAAAAAATTTTCAACAAATTTTAATGCTTAAAGATGAAGAATGTAAACAAACCAGCGAAATGACAGGAGCAATTTGTGAAATTCTATAATAATTTTTTGGGAAAAAGAGGCGTTCTTGCCATCAAATACTTACTTTTTTTTTTTAATTCATATTTTGTTGCCTTTTTTTTTTTGGGGGGGGTTTTGTTTGAGTAGAGTTTTTATTTCGTCCTCGGTTGCTTCATCAACATGCTCTGCTATTTTGTTTTTCTCTACTCATGGTATATGAGCTGATACTCTAGTAGTAGAGTAGTCGGAGCGCGCGATCGCTCATATCCAGTGAAAGTAGTAGTAATAATACACTTTTTTGTGTTTCAGGTGCTCCACCGGACTGAAGATTACCTGAAGCAGGTGCTCCATAAGGCCTCCGAGTCAGCACACTCCTGGGTGCTACAGGTGAAGAAGATGAAAGCCATCTATCACATCCTCAACCTGTGCAGCTTCGACGTCACCAACAAGTGTCTCATAGCTGAGGTGTGGTGTCCTGTTAATGACCTGATCAACTTGCGGAGGGCTCTGGAGGAGGGTTCGGTGAGACGAAACCCAAACATGCTGCTGTTGTCCTGTATTGCAGTCATCCTGGTGTGGGTTTGGATCATTTGTGTTAAGTGACTTTGTAAACAAGCAGGTCCAGGTGGCTAATTAGTCTGGCTTCAAACTCACACAAGGGCGTGGCAGTTGTGGCAATGGGAAACAAAGCGCTTAACTAAAAGCTTAAATGTATGAACTAATTATTTATCTATCAGAACCACTATCTTATGTTTCTAGAAGTGTCCCGTGGGTTTAGATTTTTGCACTGAATAGAACATTAGGACTAACCGATCTCCTCTTCAAATGTGTGACAGAGGAAAGGAGACGCCACTGTGCCCTCGTTTGTGAATCGTATCCCAAGTAAAGACACGCCACCTACACTTTTGAGGAGCAACAAGTTCACGTGCGGCTTTCAAAGCATCGTGGAGGCGTACGGAGTCGGAGATTACAGAGAGGTCAGTCCAGGTGAGTGCCGCTCATGATGACGCTGTGCTTTTATTCGTCTGCGCTGCTCAGTGACTGATTTTGTAGGCAAGTGCAGGACACTGCTGCGATTCTGGTGAAAGTAGTAATATTGCATTTTGATTTTATGATGATTAATGGTAAAGCCTCGATCACAACCGGCCATACGTGCTCCTACGGCCGGTCTACGTGCAAAAAAACGCAAGAAACGCACGGAGGGCGCGTGTGAAACGCACGGAAGGCGTGCGTGTGACGTGCTGATTTTCGAGCCGTAGACTGGCCGCAGAGGTTCTTTGTCATGTCAGTCAAACTCTACGGGCGCTTACGTTTTTTTCAGGTTGCAAGACAAACTTACGGCCAACGCGCGTCTTTCTCCATGAACAAAAAAAACGCAGCAATTTGGGAAACGCCAAAAATCGTACGGCCAAAAAATCGTACGTCCGGTTGTGACCTAGGCTTTAAGCAACAAATCCAAATGATCTAGTCATGTAAGAAAGAGAGAAAATTATACTGTAAATTGCAGCCCTGCGTTTCAATTAGTTTAGTGTATTTAATGATGCATGATTAAAAAAAATTATAAATAGAAATGCTTTCTGTCCACAGCACCCTTCACTCTCATCACATTTCCCTTCCTGTTTGCTGTGATGTTTGGGGATTTGGGACACGGCACCGTCATGGCGCTCTTTGCCCTGTGGATGGTACTGAATGAGAGAAACTACAAACGAAGGCACTCAGGAAATGAGGTCAGAGCTGGAAACCTAAATTAAAACTGTACTGAATGTTTTATTCATCAAAGAGGGCAGTTAGGACACTTGCAGTCAGAAGTTTATACACAGGGACCTGAATGTCCCTGTGTATTGGGCTTTCTTTGAACGGTTCTTTTTCTGGGGCAGAATGTGATTTTGTGATTTGTATAAGATCCATCTTTAATATGGGGAAAAAAACACCCAAGAACTTGGTGCACAAGTTTTAAATTATTTTAGATTTTCTGACATCAACACCAGGTCAAAATTAGACATACGTGGCCAAAAAATGTACATAAGCCCACATAGGTTGTTTGTTTAATTCAGTGGTGCTAAAAGTTCCAAACCTTGCCAAGGCTTCTTAACTTCCTGTCAGTGACTTCCTGTCATAATGACTACAGCTGGTAACTTCTTTGTGCCAACAGAAGTGTGTGTTTGACATCACTCATTCAGTGCGTTTACATGCACATCCAAATCGAGCTACTGTCGGTAATCGAGCTAAGGGTCCCAGCAGGGGTGCCAGAGAAATCCAATCCTACATGCACACAAGGAAATCGAGCTATTGTGTGAGGTACATTGTGCACCCGAGCCACAGGTGGCGCTACACGCCCCATCGTGTTGGTACACTTCCGGTTGTCGTCACGAAGAAGAGCCATTCAAGAGTATAAACAAAGTTCTCAGTTCCGTGTTCACAAGAAGAATGATGACGAGGACAGCAACATCGATATATATATATATATATATATATATATATATATATATATATATATATATATATATATATTCAACTCCTTAAGCTGCATGAGCATGAACTCTATCTCCTCATTGCTCCAGAAGTGCACGTTTCTACTACTGTTGTCATGCCGACCGAGGCTGTTGTGTTTCCCGCTTGTGGTCTCGTCACTCGTCACTTCCGGAAGGGGCAGTGCTGAAGTAAGTAGCTCGACTACGTAGCTCGATAGGGTTTACATGCACTAAGTAGCTCGGCTACAATCGCATAATCTAGGTCGCGTAGCTCGATTACGAGAAATCCAGTTCGGTTCGATTTCAGCCGAGCTAAGGTGTTTCCATGGCATTTAGAACTTCGATTTCAGTCGAGCTACGGCAGAAATTCGATTTTCTCTATGTGCATGTAAACACACTGATTGACTCAAACAACACACAGGACAATGGGGAAAAGTCCAAGGAGCTCAGTGCAGATCTGAGAAAGAGGATCCCAGATTTACACACTCTGGAATATCTTTTGGAGCCACTTCTAAACAACTGCAGAGTCCAAGATTATAAGTTCAAATAATTGTTCATATTGGGAGGTGTAGCCACTTTGTTGGAAGAAGACACAAGCTGTCACCCTCAGCTGAGAGTAAATTGGTTTTTGTAGCCCTTGCTCCAAAATCGACACCTTCAAGCTCAAAGTTTGCAGCTGACCACGTGGACAAAGAAAAAGCCTTCTGGCGGAATGTTTTATGGTGAGGCAAAGATGGAGTTGTTTAGCCATAATGACCAGAGGTACAGAGTACCACTGTACCGACTGTAAAGCATGGTGGTGGTGCTGGTAGGTTCATGCTCTGGAGCTGTTGTGCTGCCAGTAGAACCGGTGCATTGCACAAAGTGGATGGAATAATGAAGAACCTCAATTCTTCAGCATAACCTCAAACCATCAGAAACTTGGACACAGTTGAATGCTCCAACAACACAATGAACCCAAACACGCATCAAAGCTGGTTGTGGAGGATAAAGCAGGCTAGCGTTAAGCCTAAAACAAGTCCTAACTTTAACCCTGTCAAAATATGTGGACTGTCCTGAAGTGAAAATATAAAACTTTAGCAAGTGAAAATATCTTGAATGATTTGGTTTAAATGAGAAGTGTTATGTTTGGAGAAAGGAAAACACTGCATTCCAGCATAAGAACCTTATCCCATCTGTGAAACATGGTGGTGGTAGTGTCATGGTTTGGGCCTGTTTTGCTGCATCTGGGCCAGGACGGCTTGCCATCATTGATGAAACAATGAATTCTGAATTATACCAGTGAATTCTAAAGGAAAATGTCAGGACATCTGTCCATGAACTGAATCTCAAGAGAATGTGGGTCATGCAGCAAGACAACGACCCTAAGCACACATCATTCTACCAAAGAATGGTTAAAGAAGAATAAAGTGAATGTTTTGGAATGGCCAAGTCAAAGTCCTGACCCTAATCCAATGGAAATGTTGTGGAAGGACCTGAAGCGAGCAGTTCATGTGAGGAAACCCACCGACATCCCAGAGCTGAAGCTGTTCTGTACGGAGGAATGGGCTAAAATTCCTCCAAGCCGGTGTGCAGGACTGATCAACAGTTACCGCAAACGTTTAGCTGCAGTTATTGCTGCATAAGGGGGTCACACCAGATACTGAAAGCAAAGGCTCACATACTTTTGCCACTCACAGATACGTAATATTGGATCATTTTCCTCAATAAATAAATGACCAAGTATAATATTTTTGTCTCATTTGTTTAACTGAGTTCTCTTTATCTACTTTTAGGACTTGTGTGAAAATCTGATGTTTTAGGTCACATTTATGCAGAAATATAGAAAATCCTAAAGGGGTCACATACTTTCAAGCACCACTGTAAATCTGACTGTATTGAAGATGCTGTATTTTTACTTGCCGTCATTGGATGTCCTTTCTTTTTGCAGTGCAGTTAGACACTTATTAATGCCGAGAGATGATTTTATCATGGTCAGTCCACTTTTGTTTTTGGGTGGTGGGAGGAAACCGGAAAACCTCGAAGAAACCCTCTGTAGCACGTTTTGAGATGTGGCAGGATGCTAGTGTAAATGAAGCAAAAGTTTTATTAGGGCAAAACCTAGAGGGACAAAGCACACATTCTAAGGCTCAGACTTCAAGACTCAAACATGGCACTGAAACACCAAGGTATAAGTAGAGAACGTAACTGATGAGTAACACAGAAAAGGTGCACACGTTTGGGAAACGAACCAATGAGGGACCGAGAAAAGACCAAACAGAAACCAGAACGAACACTAGGACATGGGTGCTTGTCGCTATAGGAACTGCAATGCCAAGGACAAATCTGAGACCCCCACACGGACCCCCACATGCATTGTAACCTGAGCTCAGGATTAAACAATCATGGAGTTGTGAGACAGTTTGTGGTTTCACTGATTTCAGATAAACCTGTTGTGTTGAGTTGTTCATTATGTGGACATGGATCTGGAGCTTGTACAATGCATCTGCTAGTATGCAAATAAATAACACACTCACTGGCCACTTTAACAGGAACTTTTTCTTGAGTCTAAAATTCCTGTTCTTGGCTGCAGGAGTGGAACCCAATGTGGTGTTCTGCTGTTGCATGCTGAGTTGCTTTTCTGCTCAACACGGTTGTAAAGAGTTGCTATCACTACGTTCAGACTGCAACCTGAAACGACCCATATCCGATTTGTTGTGAAATCCGATTTTTTTTTGTTAGGCCGTTCACATTACCAATTATATGAGACTTGTATGCGATCTCCAATATGAACGGAAAACGACCCAAAAGTGTCCCGCATGCACAAATTGACACGTAATAAGCACATCTACGTAATACGTAAACCAAAAAAAAAGCGCACTCTTCAAGTTTGCAAGTAAAGCATGGAGATGAGGCGAGACCTGGCGATGTGGTTTTTGTGGCGGCGGCGGAACTCACACAATAACCTGGTATTGTGGAGGTATTGTCCACCATTGTTGTTGTTTTCCACCAAAGAGGCGGGATTAGCTAACGTAGAATAGTGACGTTTGTCTCTTGTTGATGACGTGTAGGTCGCATGAATGCGACCTGTCCGGTCAGACTGCAGTCGCATGTGAAAATAACGGATATGCATCGGAATTAGGACCACATATCCAAGCGGCCTGGGTCGCATGTGAAAAAAATCGGATCTGTGTCGTTCAGATTGTCAACAAATCGGATACAGGTCGCATACGGGCAAAAAAATCGGATATGGGTCGTTTCAGGGTGCAGTCCGAACGTAGTCTGAGTTACTATATCCTTCCTGGCAGCTCGACCTGCTCAATCTGTCCATGTTCCTCTGACCTCTCTTATGAACATGGCGTTTATTTCCACCCACAGAACCGTTACTCACTCACTTGATGACCTTTTTTTTTCGCACCATTCTATCTGTGTAAACTCTAGAGGTGCGTATGTGAGAGAACCCCAGGAGATCAGCAGTTTCTGAAATACTCAATGCCACAGTGAAAGAAAGTCACGCAAAAATTGAGATCACAATTTTTTTTTCCCATTCTGATGTTTGAAGTGAGCGTTAATTAACTGAAGCCCTTGATTTTGTATCTGCATGATTTGATGCATCGTGCTGCTGTTAAGCAGTTGGCTAATTTAGAGAAACAGCACGTGGATGTATGGGTGTTCCTAATAAAGTGGCGTGTGTAATAGTATCACAAGGTGTTTTTATCCATGTGTAGGTGTGGAACATGTTTTTCGAGGGGCGATATATCATTCTGATGATGGGTTTGTTCTCCGTCTACACGGGACTCATCTATAACGACTGTTTCTCTAAATCACTCAACATCTTCGGCTCGAGCTGGAGCGTCAAGGCCATGTTCACGGAACAGCAGTGGACGTAAGGCACATACAGACACGAGTGCGTGCACACATTATAGGCAAGTAGGGAAGCAGTATGGGGGGGGGGGGGGGAAAGTGCAAGTAGAACAGTAAATTAAAATGCTTTGCTTATTTTATATAGAATATATATATATTTTTGCTAATCTTTAGTCTGAATATAAGACGCATCTCTCTGCATGTTGGTGAAAAATCAACACTGTATATGAATCTTTGTTGTATTGCAAGTTTGACATATTTAAAACTTTAGCACCCCATACAGCTCTACTGTAACTTAATTTACAGTAAGTGTACAGTAGTTTAACTGTCTTGTTTTGCTGCGTTCGACTTAAGTGGGAAGTTGTAACTCGGCCCTGTGTCACTTCTGACATCCGTGCATTTGATTTACAAAGTGGGAGAAAACATGGCTGCCTCTAGCTAGCTAACTATGATGTACTTTTAGCATCTCAAAATGGTGAACGGTTACAGAATTGACGAGCAAATATGTCTGGATGTTTTCATCTAGAGCTAATACTAGTGTCTATTCAGTATACCTCTAAAAAGTTCAAGCTTTTGTTTCCTGTTGCTCTGTAAGCAACTATATTGAAATAAACTCTGGCATTGATGAGTTCTGGAGTAGAAATTCCTGGTTTTTGTTTGTCTTGAACAAAAATTTTCATAGGATATCCGTACCATATTATCGTAATTCCTGGAGTAGCTGTTCTACCATAAAGACACTAATACAAAAGCACTAAAGTATTTTCCATGTAAAGCACTGTATAACACGAAGGCCAGAAAATGCTCATACTTGCTACTAAACTATTTTTTTTTCCTTCGGTTTCTACGTTATATAGAAATGAAACTTTACAGTCGAATGCTTTCCTGACGCTGGATCCCAACGTGTCTGGAGTTTTCACCGGACCTTATCCACTGGGCATTGATCCGGTATGGGATATGGCATTTCTAAACACTTTCATAAACATGTATAAATGGAGATTTGGGTCCTTAAGTTAAATTATGTCAATTAAAGGGGAACAGAGGGCAATATATAGAGTAAATATAACAATAAAACACACATTAACGAACCTTATTCAAGACTTACAAAAGTTTTTTTGTTCTAAGGTTGGAAAGTTATAGTGTTTTGAAAGTAGCTCGAGCAAACTATTTCCGCAGTTTGAACAGCCCGCCATGATATTAATTTTATCCAATCAGAATGCACGTTCATTTTCTCTGCGTAACACTCATGACGTATGTATGTGCCCAGTTGTGTTGGCTCATTGAGGTTGGGAATAGCATGTGTGAAATACCTGTTTCTGCCTCTTGCGACGATTTCGCAAGTCCACGGGTGGCGCCTATCTCATTGCAGCAAATAAATTCTGCTGGACTCGTGAGCAACTCCACGTTACATTTTCCGCACGAGCACCACGCCGTGTCACCTGCACGCAGACGCTCTGCCCCACGCTCGCCATGCCCATGGTCAGCATCAGTCTCATCCTCGCCGTCATCCGAGCTTTCTTCTCTTATTGCATCACTGGAGTCGAGAGTACCTCTCCTAGGTTCAAACTGGTACCCTTCTAAGCCATAGCCTGCTTGCAGTGTGTCTTGCGGGATCTCTTCGTATGATTCGACAGAGCTGTCGCTTTCACTTGATGCGCCCGACGCCATGATTACACGCTTATCTCCTCTATTTCAGAGAGTTCCGCTAGTGCAGTGGGTAGCGCTGACGTCACGGTCTTTTAAAAATGGCAACTCTTGTGCGGTTTAGCGTATAAAGTATTATATTTACAATTACCAAGATATTTCGTTGTTTTCTAGTATATAAATTTGATAGAATACTTAAGAATACGTTACTTTGTCACATCAGCAACTGTATATATTATATTTGGTACCCCTTTAATAATTCAACTCCCAAGCATGTTAAAGTGTTATATATCCTGAAGCACATTATGTAGCAGCTACCGAGTTATTCTGTAACTTCAATGAAAGAAGACAAATAAACCTTTTATTTGTCACATGCAAACTTCAAGCACAGTGAGATTCATCCTCTGCGTTTAACCCATTTGAAGCAGTGAACACACACGCGTGCGCACACACCCAGAGCAGTGGGCAGCCATACTACAGCACCCGGGGAGCAGTCAGGGGTTAAGTACCTTGCTCAAGGGCACTTCAGCCCAAGGCCGCTCCACGTTAACCTAACTGCATGTCTTTGGACTGTGGGGGAAACCGGAGCACCCGGAGGAAACCCACGCGGACACGGGGAGAACATGCAAACTCCACACAGAAAGGCCCCCGCTGGCTGCTGGGCTCGAACCCAGAACCTTCTTGCTGTGAGGCGACAGTGCTAACCACTACACCACCGTGCCACCCAATATGAATATGAAATGTATTGCATTGTAAATATTAGGGCTGTAACGATACACCCAACTCACGATTCGATTCGTATCGCGATTTTTGACCCACGATTCGATACGCCCACGATTTTTTAAAAAATGTTTTTTTAAAGTAGTAAATTTGACTTAACATTTACTTACTTACATTAACTATTTAATAACAAATAATTCAGACCACTGCAGAGAATGAGTACCGTAATATGTATGCAAAAATGAACAAATGTATATCCAAAGATTGTTTTATTTCTCAAAATAATACTGTTGAGCCGGAAGCTCTGTTTTTTTCGGTTCTGAAAGTCATTTTTCCAAATCGTGTAAATCCGTTAAGATTTTTTTTTGGGGGGGGGGGGGTGGCTCTCTCACTGTCTCACTCTCATAGGGCCAATGATTTTCTGTGATCGCGGAAAAGAGATGGAAATTACGGAATTTTTATGGTGAAACATTGCTCGCGTGTCAAAATGTAACTGCCGCAGAAGGCTTCCGCCCAAGCAGACATGCCTTCAGTGTTGCCAGATACTGCTAACGTTTTCCACCCCAAAATATGTTCAAAACCAGCCAAAAAGCACCTAAACCCGCCCAATCTGGCAACACTGCATGCCTTTCTGGTCAAGTGATTGTGATTGGCTTGTGGCACACCTAGCCAGCCAATGAGCTGCTTGTTTACAGATTCGCTCCCCGCGTCGCAACCTGAATGGCGACCACTTAAAAGAAATGAATGCTCTGCCAGTGGCGAGTGTGGACGTTGCGTGACTCGCAGAAGATTGTCGCAGGTCGGCGAAAAAACGACTTGCTAATAGATATAAAAAAATAAGTCATTTAAGTAAGTTTAAAATGTAATTTAAATAAAAAGTATTCATAAATTGAAGTTTGGAAGCGCCTCTGTTTTTGGGCTGAGGAGAAGTTTGAAAGGGTGTACCGCGATTCTGCCTTCTTGTATCGCGATACGGATCGTGGCTCTGCGTATCGCGATTTCGATTTCAATACGCATATCGTTACAGCCCTAGTAAATATTGTACTGTCAATGTGTTTATTAGTGTGAGGCATGTTTCCAGTTAAAGCTACTACTTTTTAATATGCTATCCTTTTTTTTTTAAATTAATTATTTATTTTCCCCTCTTGAATTCTTTTGTGTAATTTTCTGGGATGTGTCTAGAAATAATTGGAAAGTGAAAGATTTTTGTGTGTGTGTCTCTAGATTTGGAACATGGCAGCGAACCGGCTGGCTTTTCTCAATTCCTATAAAATGAAGATGTCTGTGATCATTGGAGTTTTGCACATGAGCTTTGGTGTGGTGCTCAGCGTATTCAACCACCTGTGAGTCTCTCAGTGACTGTTAGCTGTTATGATGTTTTACTTTACATTACAGGTAATTAGCAGACGCTCTTATCCAGAGCAACGTACAACACGCCCAGAGCAGCCTGGGGAGCAGTTGGCAGTTAGGTGCCTCAAGGGCACTTTGGCCATTCCTGCTCGTCCAGGGAATCGAACCGGCAACCTTTTGGTCCCAAAGCTGCTTCTCTAACCTTTCAGCCCTTTGTTTAAATAAATATCCATAAGCCTTCTGGTAGTGGTTCATTTTCAAATACTTTTCATAGTTATTTGCTATTCATGTATTTATCTAAAGTTAAACACAAATACTTTCAAATGCTTGGGACTAAAGGAAAAAGGAAATGTACTACAGTTACAGCAGCGAGACGTTCAGTTTGATTTCACAACCAACCCAAATGTGGAAATTGTGTGTTAAGGCAGTAAAAGACAGTTTGTATTTCTCTCACTAAATGTGATGTAAATACAGGACTCTCCAGTCACTTTAATGTCCATCTTTTGTATTGATAACTGCCGCTCTGATCTCACAGCAGACTTTTGTGCTGAAATTTATCTACAACCCCGATTTCAAAAAAGTTGGGACAAAGTACAAATTGTAAATAAAAATGGAATGCAATAATTTACAAATCTCAAAAACTGATATTGTATTCACAGTAGAACATAGACAACATATCAAATGTCGAAAGTGAGACATTTTGAAATTTCATGCCAAATATTGGCTCATTTGAAATTTCATGACAGCAACACATCTCAAAAAAGTTGGGACAGGGGCAATAAGAGGCTGGAAAAGTTAAAGGTACAAAAAAGGAACAGCTGGAGGACCAAATTGCAACTCATTAGGTCAATTGGCAATAGGTCATTAACATGACTGGCTATAAAAAGAGCATCTTGGAGTGGCAGCGGCTCTCAAGTAAAGATGGGAAGGGGCTGGGTGTGATTTGCTGGGGGGGATCATCCCCCCCCCCCCGCCCCCCGGTTTTTATCTCTGCTGAAAAAAAATCCTCGGGGACAACCCCGTCAATAAAACAAACAAACCAAAAAAAAAGTTGACATGACAGGCATGTTGTGACACAGTTTTCTATGGTCTACATTGCACTCACTTTCAAAATGACCCGAAGTGGCAGCTTTGATGTTCACGAACGTCCCCAGCAAATAGATACATTGTAGATAATAACAATATCTTTGCGTTCTATGCAGGGATGCAAACAGTGCGGGCCTTTTGGCGGATGCCGCCTTTTTCACGGCAGATTTTTATTTATTTATTTATTTATTTATTTATTTTAGGGGGGGCGTTGGAGTGTCTGGTTATAATTTCAAAGTAAGTTCTGTATTAAAATTACTAAATAAGCAAATCCGTTACAGTCCATGAAACAGGAAGTATAAGGATGAGAAAAAAACAGTTTAAATCGGAAAGCTGGGCACAATGTGAACTGCGCCATCAGAGCAAACTGTTTATTTAGTATTCATGTATTTTAGTGATTTTTGAGTCACTGTCCATTTAATCCGGAGGGAGAGAAACATCACAGCAACGCGACAAGCAATGCGAACTTTGTTGTGTTAGTGTTCGTGTATTTAGTCAGAGAGATAGGAAGATGAATTTACTATCTCTGGTTTAGTGTTCGTTTTCATTTAGTGTTATTCATTTGATATCATCGGATGTTATTGAGCTGTTAGCCTACTGTTACCTTAATTTTGTGACGTTTCATGATTTAAAAAAAAAAAAACATCCCCCCTTCTGGTTTTTTGACAAATCGCACCCTGGGAAGAGGATCACCAATCCCCCTAATTCTGCGCCGACAAATAGTGGAGCAATATCAGAAAGGAGTTCGACAGTGTAAAATTGCAAAGAGTTTGAACATATCATCATCTACAGTCCATAATATCATCAAAAGATTCAGAGAATCTGGAAGAATCTCTGTGCGTAAGGGTCAAGGCCGGAAAACCACACTGGGTGCCCGTGATCTTTGGGCCCTTAGACGGCACTGCATCGCATACAGGCATGCTTCTGTATTGGAAATCACAAAATGGGCTCAGGAATATTTCCAGAGAACATTATCTGTGAACACAATTCATCGTGCCATCCGCCGTTGCCAGTTAAAACTCTATAGTTCAAAGAAGAAGCCGTATCTAAACATGATCCAGAAGCGCAGACGTCTTCTCTGGGCCAAGGCTCATTTAAAATGGACTGTGGCAAAGTGGAAAACTGTTCTGTGGTCAGACGAATCAAAATTTGAAGTTCTTTATGGAAATCAGGGACGCCGTGTCATTCGGACTAAAGAGGAGAAGGACGACCCAAGTTATCAGCGCTCAGTTCAGAAGCCTGCATCTCTGATGGTATGGGGTCGCATTAGTGAGTGTGGCATGGGCAGCTTACACATCTGGAAAGACACCATCAATGCTGAAAGGTATATCCAGGTTCTAGAGCAACACATGCATCCATCCAGATGACGTCTCTTTCAGGGAAGACCTTGCATTTTCCAACATGACAATGCCAAACCACATACTGCATCAATTACAGCATCATGGCTGCGTAGAAGAAGGGTCCGGGTACTGAACTGGCCAGCCTGCAGTCCAGATCTTTCACCCATAGAAAACATTTGGCGCATCATAAAACGGAAGATACGACAAAAAAGACCTAAGACAGTTGAGCAACTAGAATCCTACATTAGACAAGAATGGGTTAACATTCCTATCCCTAAACTTGAGCAACTTGTCTCCTCAGTCCCCAGACGTTTACAGACTGTTGTAAAGAGAAAAGGGGATGTCTCACAGTGGTAAACATGGCCTTGTCCCAACTTTTTTGAGATGTGTTGTTGTCATGAAATTTAAAATCACCTAATTTTTCTCTTTAAATGATATATTTTTTCAGTTTAAACATTTGATAGGTCCTCTATGTTCTATTCTGAATAAAATATGGAATTTTGAAACTTCCACATCATTGCATTCCATTTTTATTTACAATTTGTACTTTGTCCCAACTTTTTTGGAATCGAGATTGTATCTAGCTAGCGTTCTCTCTCCCGCTAGCGATCACTCCACTTATCCATCCATCCATCCACCCACCCACATGTCTGTTGTGCTTCTGCCTACTTATGTCTGGGTGACTATCTTTCTGACTTTGTGTTTGTCTGGTTGCTCTTGGTCGACTCTGCATCTGTACATACTGTATGTCTGACTGTCTGTCTACATGTTGCTCTGTCTAGCTGTCATTGTGTTGATCAATCGGACAAACACAACTGGTGTCTGTCTGTCTGATTGCTGTTTTGTCTTTCTGCATGTCCAGTATATCTATTGACCTGTCTGTGTTTGTGTGCGCATGTCTCTTACATGTATTCTCTATTTTTTCAGACACTTCCGTCAGCGCTTTAAGCTCTACCTGCTCTTTGTACCCGAGCTGCTCTTTCTGCTCTCTCTCTTCGGGTATCTTCTGTGTCTGATCATCTATAAGTGGCTGCGATTCTCAGCGTGTGAGTCTCGCTCAGCTCCCAGCATCCTCCTGCACTTCATCAGCATGTTTCTTATGCAGTCCAGCTCGGCCACGCCCCTTTACCCCGGACAGGTCAGAGTGTGTGCGTGATCAGTGTATTCATGCATATTGACCTGACTGTAAGTTATATACTTGTGTGTGTGTGTGTGTGTGTATCAGATGGCACTGCAGGTGTTCCTTCTGGTCATGGCTTTGCTGTGTGTGCCCGTGCTGTTGCTAGGGAAACCACTGTATCTCTACTGGCTCCATCATGGAACCAAGGGCCTGGGAGTACGCAGGGTGTGTGTGTGTTCCAACTACATATGCTTTTTGTTACAGATAATTGTGCTTAATATCTGAATAATAATTTGGGATTTTAAAGGAACAGTCCACCGTACTTCCATAATGAAATATGCTCTTATCTGAATTGAGACGAGCTGCTCCGTACCTCTCCGAGCTTTGCGCGACCTCCCAGTCAGTCAGACGCAGTCAGACGCGCTGTCACTCCTGTTAGCAATGTAGCTAGGCTCAGTATGGCCAATGGTATTTTTTGGGGCTGTAGTTAGATGCGACCAAACTCTTCCGCGTTTTTCCTGTTTACATAGGTTTATATGACCAGTGATATGAAACAAGTTCAGTTACACAAATTGAAACGTAGCGATTTTCTATGCTATGGAAAGTCCGCACTATAATGACAGGCGTACTAACACCTTCTGCGCGCTTCGGCAGCGCATTGATACGGAGCTCAGATATCAATGCGCTGCCGAAGCACGCAGAAGGTGTTAGTACGCCTGTCATTATAGTGCGGACTTTCCATAGCATAGAAAATCGCTACGTTTCAATTTGTGTAACTGAACTTGTTTCATATCACTGGTCATATAAACCTATCTAAACAGGAAAAACGCGGAAGAGTTTGGTCGCATCTAACTACAGCCCCAAAAAATACCATTGGCCATGCTGAGCCTAGCTACATTGCTAACAGGAGTGACAGCGCGTCTGACTGACTGGGAGATCGCGCAAAGCTCGGACAGGTACGGAGCAGCTCGTCTCAATTCAGATAAGAGCATATTTCATTATGGAAGTACGGTGGACTGTTCCTTTAAGGGTTAAATCCTGACATTTACACTCTTAACTGTAAAAGCTTTTATATTTGTAAAATGTCACGCACCGTAAGTTGAGAGTTTTCGACTTGAACAGTTTTATAAATTAAAAATGCGATCAATTACTATATCATTCAGACAGTGAATGATGGGAAACCCATTATAATTTGCACCATATAAAACACAACCTTGTGTGTTCTGTGCTTTTATATGGTGTTATTGATGCTTACTTACGTGTGTGTGTGTGTGTGTGTGTGTGTGTGTGTGTGTGTGTGTGTGTGTGTGTAGGGTTATGAGAGAGTTCGGCGTGTGAGTGAGGATGATCTGTCCCCATCTGTAGTCCATGATGAGGAGGAAGGACTGGAGGATCACACAGGCCGAGAGAGCAACACACACCAGGTTACACACACTGAACACTATGTTGGTCTTATTAATATTAAATACTTTTATTGTATTTAAATATTATAGATTCAACATATTTGGACATGACTGTCAGTTTTTATATTTTATTCCATCTTTTTAAATCACCGCTCTTTTCCTAACCAGACATATTGACCATAATAGTTTTAAAATTCAAAATGTATTTATTTATTAACTTTTACACCACAGCACGGTTAAACACTCTTCACTCTGATTGGTTCGAAGGTGTGCGATATTTCTGTATAACAGCACAGATCGGACAGTAGTTCTGACTGGAGCATGAACAGGTTAATATTAATGCGCTTGTTCTGTTGTTTCTATAGTAACTGCTCGGACAGTGGAATTGTCAGGTGGGCGCTCCACATCACCTACGACTAGTAATTAACAGATTTTTAAAAACGGGTTGTTGCTAAATAAAGTAAAACGTAATCATTGATGGTGACGTATTTTGTTAGACATTTATAGAAGTGTATTCTTTTCTCTCACTTATTCCTCATGATCCCTGAACCACTCCTTCACAGTCTGAGCCCTAATTTTATGCCCATTTCCATCAGGGAAGGGGGGAAAAAAATCCATTGTGGTGATAACCTGATCATTCAGGTCGTCAGCTGACTTAATTTTATTGCCCCATAACATTTACTGAGCCTCGACCTGACCAAGTGAAGGAACCCCAGATCATAACACTGCCTCCAGAGGCTTGTACAGTAGCCACTATGCATGATGGGTGCATCGCTTCATGAGTTTCCCTTCTTACTGACATGCATCACTCTGGAATAGGGTCAATCTGGACTTATCAAACCATGTGACTGTTTGTTTTCCATTGCTCCAGAGTCCAACCTTTGTGCTCCCTAGCAAACTGTAGCCTTTTCTCCTGAATAGTCTCACTAACAAGTGGATTTCTCAGATCCACACAGCTGTTTAGTCCCAATCCTGCGAGTTCTCATCACATTGTACATGTGGAAATGCTGTTCATTTCATTATTAAACATAGCTGGGATTTCTACTGACAAATCTCATCTCAGTATCTCTAGCCGCTTTATCCTTCTACAGGGTCGCAGGCAAGCTGGAGCCTATCCCAGCTGACTACGGGCGAAAGGCGGGGTACACCCTGGACAAGTCGCCAGCTCATCACAGGGCTGACACATAGACACAGACAACCATTCACACTCACATTCACACCTACGGTCAATTTAGAGTCACCAGTTAACCTAACCTGCATGTCTTTGGACTGTGGGGGAAACCGGAGCACCCGGAGGAAACCCACGCGGACACGGGGAGAACATGCAAACTCCGCACAGAAAGGCCCTCGCCGGCCCCGGGGCTCGAACCCAGGACCTTCTTGCTGTGAGGCGACAGCGCTAACCACTACACCACCGTGCCGCCCCTACTGACAAATTACTTCAAGTATTTTTTTTTTTTTTTAAGTGATCTCTGATCATAGTCAGTCAGGATTTATTTTTAATTTTTCCTCGACCACATTTCTTCCATGAAGTTGATGGTTCAGCACTATCCTCCCAGGTTTTAATCATGCATTGGACAGGTCTTAACCCAATTCCAGTCATTTCTGAAACATTGAAAGTCTTTGGGATGTGCTGGAGAAGAGAGTGGTTCGACTCTCCTGACGACAGTACAAGATCTCTGGGGGAGGCAACTCTGGGTTGAAGTAAATGTTGTGGTGATACATAATATTGTCGAACAATGCCATGGCGAATGCATGTTGTACAACCCCGATTCCAAAAAAGTTGGGACAAAGTACAAATTGTAAATAAAAGCGGAATGCAATGATGTGGAAGTTTCAAAATTCCATATTTTATTCAGAATAGAACATAGATGGCAAATGTGAAAATGTATCATTTAAAGAGAAAAATTAGGTGATTTTACATTTCATGACAACAACACATCTCAAAAAAGTTGGGACAAGGCCATGTTTCCCACTGTGAGACATCCCCTTTTCTCTTTACAACAGTCTGTAAACGTCTGGGGGCTGAGGAGACAAGTTGCTCAAGTTTAGGGATAGGAATGTTAACCCATTCTTGTCTAATGTAGGATTCTAGTTGCTCAACTGTCTTAGGTCTTTTTTGTCGTATCTTCCGTTTTATGATGCGCCAAATGTTTTCTATGGGTGAAAGATCTGGACTGCAGGCTGGCCAGTTCAGTACCCGGACCCTTCTTCTACACAGCCATGATGCTGTAATTAATGCAGTATGTGGTTTGGCATTGTCATGTTGGAAAATGCAAGGTCTTCCCTGAAAGAGACGTCGTCTGGATGGGAGCATATGTTGCTCTAGAACCTGGATATACCTTTCAGCATTGATGGTGTCTTTCCAGATGTGTAAGCTGCCCATGCCACACTCACTAATGCAACCCCATACCATCAGAGATGCAGGCTTCTGACCTGAGTGCTGATAACAACTTGGGTCGTCCTTCTCCTCTTTAGTCCGAATGACACAGCGTCCCTGATTTCCATAAAGAACTTCAAATTTTGATTCGTCTGACCACAGGACAGTTTTCCACTTTGCCACAGTCCA
Source organism: Neoarius graeffei (assembly GCF_027579695.1). Classification (NCBI taxonomy): domain Eukaryota; kingdom Metazoa; phylum Chordata; class Actinopteri; order Siluriformes; family Ariidae; genus Neoarius; species Neoarius graeffei. The sequence continues at coordinate 50,901,862 of NC_083593.1, read as the reverse complement.
TTTTAAATGAGCCTTGGCCCAGAGAAGACGTCTGCGCTTTTGGATCGTGTTTAGATACGGCTTCTTCTTTGAACTATAGAGTTTTAGCTGGCAACGGCAGATGGCACGGTGAATTGTGTTCACAGATAATGTTCTCTGGAAATATTCCTGAGCCCATTTTGTGATTTCCAATACAGAAGCATGCCTGTATGTGATGCAGTGCCGTCTAAGGGCCTGAAGATCACGGGCACCCGGTATGGTTTTCCGGCCTTGACCCTTACGTGCAGAGATTCTTCCAGATTCTCTGAATCTTTTGATGATATTATGCACTGTAGATGATGATATGTTCAAACTCTTTGCAATTTTACACTGTCGAACTCCTTTCTGATATTGCTCCACTATTTGTCGGCGCAGAATTAGGGGGATTGGTGATCCTCTTCCCATCTTTACTTCTGAGAGCCGCTGCCACTCCAAGATGCTCTTTTTATACCCAGTCATGTTAATGACCTATTGCCAGTTGACCTAATGAGTTGCAATTTGGTCCTCCAGCTGTTCCTTTTTTGTACCTTTAACTTTTCCAGCCTCTTATTGCCCCGTCCCAACTTTTTTGAGATGTGTTGCTGTCATGAAATTTCAAATGAGCCAATATTTGGCATGAAATTTCAAAATGTCTCACTTTCGACATTTGATATGTTGTCTATGTTCTATTGTGAATACAATATCAGTTTTTGAGATTTGTAAATTATTGCATTCCGTTTTTATTTACAATTTGTACTTTTGTCCCAACTTTTTTGGAATCGGGGTTGTAATCAGAGTTAAAGGTGGTCCAAAGAAATATTAGTGTGTGTGTGAGTGAGACTTCTCTCTTTTTTTTTTGGGGGGGGGGCAGGTTATATACAGGTATATTTTACATTTCTTTTAAAAAGGTTACTGGTCAAAGTGACAGGTAAATCAAAGGAATTTCTTGTCAGTCCAAGTATAACGTGTGTGTGTGTGTGTGTGTGTGTGTGTGTGTGTGTGTGTGTGTGTGTGTGTGCGCACATGCAGTTTGATTTTGGAGATGCCCTATTGCACCAAGCTATACACACTATCGAGTACTGTCTGGGCTGCATCTCAAATACAGCGTCCTACCTGCGCCTGTGGGCCCTGAGCCTGGCTCATGCACGTTAGTATATACACACACGAAAATGTGGTTATCGGCTAATAATAATTTGAAAGTTTTACTAATAATACTATTAACATATTAGTGTCCATATATAAATACAACTGTAAGCATTTGGTATCTGTTATTAAATGTGTGTGTGTGTGTGTGTGTGTGTGTGTGTGTGTGTGTTAGAGCTCTCTGAGGTTCTGTGGACCATGGTTCTGCGTGTAGCTCTGAGAATAAGCGCTCGTCTCGGTGTGCTCTTCCTCGTTCCCGTCTTCAGTGTTTTTGCTGTCCTCACCGTCTCCATCCTACTGCTGATGGAGGGACTCTCCGCCTTCCTGCACGCACTGCGCTTGCACTGGTACGTGTGTACACACACTTTTTTTTTCCAAGAAGACTTTTATCATTCTTTACTCCAGTGTGTTTTTATTGAATGAAGGCAACAAAACCTAGAGAGAACACTGTTGCTAGGCAACTAGGAATTACAGATATCAAGTCTGTTAGCTAATAACTGAAGCTAATGATTTGGCTTCCTAGCCACTGGTCAGTACTCGGGTAAAGGCAAAATGAGTCCAAGTGGAAATGAGGCGAATTTCCCTCAGATGTGCTGGTAAATGATGAGGAAAAGACTCCGTACAGCTGAATTTACACTGGAATTACACTTGGCATCAGCTGTTGAGTAAGCTTGCTAACCAAAATAAATGCTAACACAACTAATGTTACATGTTTTCAGTGAAGGAAAATGTTTTCAGCAGGGTAATAATGCTTTTACCGGAGATGATTTACTGATCGAATTTAACGTAAGCTCTGCCCCTTTTGACCTCTCTCTCTCTCTCTCTCTCTCTCTAGGGTGGAGTTTCAGAATAAATTCTACAGCGGTACAGGTGTCAAATTTGTCCCATTTGACTTTTCCCTCCTACCCTCAGTCTTCGAGCAGGACGGATTACTGTGACAGGAACAGTTTGCTTTTCAGCTCGTCCATCGTCACCGTCGCTCTCGGGCTTCCTCGTTACAGACCTCAGTTCTGCCAGAGTGAAGAGAGCGTCCGGATACTACTTCATGTCTCCTTCACACTTTTTAAATCCCACACAAAGTCCACCTTTGATTCATGTCATCCATATCAGCTGTAGATCAACGCTGGTTCCATGTGACACCTCGGTCTGTTCCGTTTTTCTTTAGATAACAACCTCGACTTACTTCGGTCATATCAGAGTTTAAAAGTGCCATCAAGTATTTTTCAATAGACAGTTTTATATGTCACATGTACTGAGGATATGACAGTTAGCTGTGGGTTTTAAACACTACACACACGTGCGCGCACACACAGAGCATCCAGGAAAACTTTTGTAAGTAGGAAAAACTGATCCAGCAAACGGTGTATGGAGTTCACTTCCTGTTTAAAGTAATAGTCCATGAATCCAATGGCAAATGTATCCAAATTGCTGTAAAGATGGAAATTAGATTAAACATAATGTATGAGGACTGCTCTCAATTTTTTCTCGCCACAGTTGCAGATTTATAAATCAGACGATCGTGTTGTTGAATTTATGTACAATTGCTATTAACAGGAAAATAACTACATACAAGTGTCATTCATGCATTCAGTGAACTTTTCATTCAGTGAGTCCATTATTAAAGCATAATTTCCAAAAAAAAAAAAATCCTAATGGCTGGTTATATTTCTCACACTTAAGCTTGTTAGCATTTGTTTTTATATCACTTATTGATTGATTATTTTTAATTTAAATCCTGGTGTACCATTTTGCCATGCTATTATACAGCATATTTAAAAATGTTACATTGGGACACTGGGGGGGGGAACCTCAACAAATTGGTGGACTGTGCTCTGTATAGGGGACGCACTGAACTGCTCCTTCAAATTTGCCAAACTATGGGGCCTTTAGCAGAGTTTTGTTGAATGCAGCTTTCAAAATCCAACAACTTCATCTCAGGAGTAAAAAATATTAATAATGCTGCCCACTGCATGAGAAAACACGATCTCATGGTCACATGTGCTGGGTATTATATTGTACATCAGGTTTTGCCTTTTATTCAGTAAGTGCATATTCTTAAAATAATCATTTTATTATAAGTATGAAGTCGAGAAATTGTTTTGGCTGCTGATGGCTTTCATTTTAGTATCTTTTATCCTATAGTAGTAAATTTGGAAAGGAAAGCTCATGCAATATGTTAGAACATTAGGCTTTGCAAATTGTAGTTTTTAGATCACTTTATTTTTTTTTAAAATATATACATGCATATACACTGATCAGCAATAACGGTTAAAACCACTGGTGACGTGAAGAACGTTATCTCATTACAATGGCACCTGTCAAGGGGTGGGATATATTAGCCAACAAGAGATCGTCACTTCTTGAAGTTGATGTGTTGGAAGCAGGAAAAATGGGAGCACAAAAGCAAGCCCATATGGTCCAGTCCCACAGAAGAGCTACTGTAGCACAAGCTGCTGAAAAAGTTAATGCTGCCTAAAACAGAAAGGTGTCCGCATTAACTTTTTCAGCCGTTTGTGCTACAGTAGCTCTTTCTGTGGGATTGGACTTTATGGGCTAGTCTTCGACACCCGTGACCCTGTTGCCGGTTCACCGGTTGTCCTTTGGATCCTTGGACCACTTTTGGTAGTTACTCTAACCACTGCATACCGGGAACACCCCACAAGATGTGCTGTTTTGGAGATGTTCAGACCCAGTCATCACAATTTGGCCCTTGTCAAAGTCGCTCAGATCCTTACGCTTGCCCATTTTCCCTGCTTCCAACACATCAACTTCGAGAGCTGACTCTTCTCTTGCTGCTTAATATATCCCACCTCTTGACAGGTGCCATTTGAATTAGATAATCAATGTTATTCACTTCATCAGTCAATGATTAATGTTGTGGTTGATCGGTGTAGATTTAATTTGTTAATCTGATTGTTGGCTACAGTTGCCCTGTAGGTCCAGTGTAAAGTTAAGGACTTAAACATCAGGCACTAAACAGGTATTGGGTACCTGAATAAATTTTAGGTAAGGGGGAAATGTACGTTTTAAAATTTTTGTAAATGTAAAGGTTTTTTTTTTTTTTTTTAAAACAGTCCAGCTTTGCTACATAGCAAATGAGTGAACAAATAACCTATAAGCATTGTAGAAGAAGCTGGAGCAAATCCCAGGTACATCCTGAACAGGTCGCCAGTCTAACGGCCGTACACCCCCTCGTTCACACCTATAGACCCTTTTCAGTCACGTGACCTTCGTAAACGCGACCGCCATTTTGGACATGTAGTGGACTTCGGCTCGAATCGGTTTGAATGCGAGGAAGGCGACAAACATAAAAGAAAAAGGAGCGAGATGCAGAAAACTGTATTTACTAGTTTACTGTAATTATGATCTGGCAGCTATTTACACCGGATCCAGTGTAAATAGTTGCCGGAGCCAACGTCCGAGCTTGCCGGAGCGCGCTCCGGCCGGCCGCGAGCTAGCGCGCTCCGGAACCTCGGACGTTGGCTCCGGCAGCTATTTACACTGGATCCGGTGTAAATAGCTGCCAGGTCATAATTACAGTAAACTAGAATGGAATGTTAACAGCAATGTAATGCCTTTTCTGGCTAATTTTATTCATCTTACCTCCAACAAAGTGGTCACTACACAAGCGTTGGTATGCCGCTATCCATCTTCTCCGTCGGTCAGCATCTACCGGGATCCGATAAAATGATAACCCTTGCCTTGTTTGTTGATGGTTACTACATCCAGCTGCACAACAATATAGTGGCATGATGGAAGTCTTGCTGAAAATAAACACTTTCTTTGCTGCCGTTCCTCAATGTCGGCTGTGGTAAACTACTAGTAGTACATGTCCAAAATGGCGGCCGCGTTTGTCGTGATGTCACGTGAAAAGGGTCCATAGGCAATTTTGATTCGCCAGTTGACCTACTCAGCATGTCTTTGGACTGTTGGAGGAAACTGGAGCACCCAGAAGAAACCCACGCAGGTACAAGGAGAACATACAAACTCCATACAGAAAGGCTCTATTCGAGCGGCAGGCTCGAACCCCAAACCTGCTTGCTGTGAGGAAACCGTGCTAACCATTGCCCTACCATGCTGCCCTGCATATATGGTTATTATTCTCACTAGTCATCACATCCATACATAATTACACCATCAAGGTGCATGTAGAAAACAGAGGAAGGAAAGTAAACAAGTTTAAACTATGAACAAGCAGACCGGCATAAGCACAATTGCAAATCTGTAACAAAGCCACAAAAATAAAGGGATCCAAAAAATATGGTGTTACTTATAATAACACTATAATTATATCTCAAGACTATACAACACAGTAGTAAACTAAGCTTTATTTTTTTTTTACAGAAAATACTTTTAAATAAATGAATTTGAAACACATTGCCTTCTTTAAATGTGACATATAACCTTTAAAATATTCATGTACACATTAATAGGGCAAATCTCTTGTCTTTATGTGAAGCAGGAATAAATCTAGCTGAGATTGGAACAGCTGTATGTCTTTATTCCCGCCAAATAGGTCTCACACTTCTACCCTAAATAGTATAAGGGAGAGGAATATGGTAATTATGGTAACATACTCTCGTGATGTACTACTTAGTACGCTAGTATGCGTAGCCTGGGCTAGCATGGATACCTGTGTCGTCATTACGGACGGATCCATTCGATATTTTTAAGAGGGTACATATTCGTTAAAAACGTCGCCGTAAACTGTATGAAAGGCGTTTTAGGTGTCAATTTTAAGCGAATATTGTTTTCAAAGCTGAAAAATAACTGAACTAAACAGGTTAAAACAAGATTTTATATTTAAATGCTTTTTTTTTAAATGCAGAAATGGAAGCGTCCTGTCGCCATTTTCACGCACGCGCGCTGGGGTTGGTAGCCACTCACCAGAAAAACGCAAGTCGCACGAAATGGCGTCCGCAGCAGGTAATTTAAATTTTTCTAAGGACAAAAAAAAACCCCAAAAACAAATCAGTATTTCTTTTTTTCCTCTCATAGAAACATCATTTTAGCTGATACAAATTGTATACGCGATTAAATTTTATTAGTAATAGCGATAGGATGTCCGTTTATCTTTGTTTGCATAACCTTTTTTGTTAAGATTAGCTAAACGGGTTGCGGTTGGTTAAGTCCTAAATGGCTTCGTTCTTTCTGACCTAGTGCCCTATGTAGGGCCTAAAATGATTACGTTCACGCCCTAGGTAGAGAACTGTAGGCGTGTATTTGGGACCGAGCCCTTGTTTTTTCGAGCAGTTGCTTAGCAAAGCTGTAATATAGCTGAAGAGCGATGAAATGGTCGCTTAGCTAGGGAGTTAGCTTGCTAAGTAAGCAGATTGTGGAGAGATTATCCTGTTTTAGTTTTGGCATGTACATTTAAAAATGTGCTATTGCTTTTAATAAATTGTATCTTATATTAATAAGCAAGTGAAGGCAGTTGTTAGCTGGATAAATCGGTTAGCTTTGACTGTTCACGTGGTTTAGCAGCAGGCCGTGGGTTGAGCTACAGGTGAATCACTGAGATTAACAGTTAGGGTTGTTGGTTTTTTTTTTTTACGTTTCAGTCACATAACCTGAGAATACTCGGTAGTTTGATTCATTGGAGCGTGTGTTGTAATTTAGCAATGCATTTTTAAATACGTGTCTTTGTCTTCAGGATACAAAGGCATCTGTCTGGCTTGCACATGAGCACTAACTTGAACAAGATTATTTTCTGCTTTTGAGTCACATCATGGGTTTGGATCGAATTGAAGTTAAATATCTGGGGGAAATAAATCGAGGATAAGATTTACACTCGAAGAAAGTCGACATTTGTGATTTTACTTGCCCGCTAAAAGGCCTCTGTGCATCAACGGGATTAGTAGCGGTTATCCTTTCACTACCTAAAATTAATCTTCTCTAATCCGGGGCTTATTTATTGTAACGTGTAAAGATGAACAAAATCTCGCTGTGTATTTGAGCGCTAATGTTTCCGCGGCCGCCATCTTGAACAGCCTGAGTCACTTCGCTTTGTGTGTCTCCCCCCCCAAATCCTTTCAGCAACTCTGGTGTTTACTGATGAATATACTGCAGTACCTCTTAGGGTTGAGGGGATGCAACAAAAACACACATGTATCACAATATGTAGGCTTAAAAAGAACACGCCAGCAAAACAATGCTAAAATGAGGTTGTGTTGAATTCTTGAATCTGATTGGTCAAGAAGGCGGCGGCGTATTTTCTATTGAGGTATTTCACCTGACGTCACATGGTCACGTGACGCCCCGGTGTCCGCCATTTTGAAGGTCAAGCTAGCTAATGTCAACAACATAGTAGCTAGTATGTTACTGTAGCAATGTTTACGTTCAGTCATTTGGATGACTGTTAAAACCTTTCAGCCTCAATATAAGATAACACCCAAATTTATTTCGCTCTATCACCTAATGACTATGCCCCCCTTGAATGTCTCTACCAGTGTATCGATCAAATCAATAGCTGGATGTCACAAAATTTTCTTCAGCTGAACACAGATAAAACAGAAGTAATTCTATTTGGGAAAAAAGATGAAAGACTCAAGATTACCACTATTCTTGACACAAAAGGGATGAAAACTAAAGAAATGGTTAAAAATCTTGGTGTTTTCATTGACAGCGAGCTAAACTTTGACAGTCACATGAAAGCAATCACTAAATCGGCATTTTATCACCTAAAAAACATTTCCAAACTAAGAGGACTTGTGTCAAAAAATGATCTGGAAAAACTAATACATGCCTTCATCTCTAGTAGGGTTGATTACTGCAATGGCCTTTTCACAGGCCTGCCAAAAAAGACCATCAAACGACTTCAGCTGGTTCAAAATGCAGCGGCGAGGGTTCTCACACGAACAAAAAGAACAGAGCACATTACTCCAATTCTAAGGTCCCTTCACTGGCTTCCAGTAAGCTACAGAATTGACTTTAAAGCATTGCTGCTGGTGTACAAATCTCTAAACGGTACGGGGCCCAATTACCTCTCTGATATGTTGCAGCGGCCTAACCCAATCAGATCTACCAAATCAAAACAGAAAAATTTACTATTAAAACCAGTTGTTAAAACAAAGTATGGTGAAGCAGCTTTTAGCTACTATGCAGTACAGCTATGGAACCAACTGCCAGAGGCAGGGCTCGAAATTAGCTTTTTTTCTGTGTCCCCCCCAGTGGTCCCGAATTCTGTGTTGTATTGTCCCGAATGGAATCAATAGTGTCCCCATTTTTTTCCTCTCTGAAATAACCAGTGGTTAATATTATCATATGAAGTTACTATTATATTGGTAACTATGCGATTTTGAACCCTTTATATCATTTTTACAATAAGTCACAAGACACAAGCGACACATGTCCTATACATCATCTACTTCAAAATTAGTTATTGCATTTTCAGTTTATTAAACTTTGGCGATCTCACTGTATGAATAGATACCCGTTTATTTAAAGGGGCCAACGAGCTCATTCAGAAAATGTTTCAACTCCCTACATCTGCAGTACACTTTAGTTGAAAATAAGACCCCTTTTATGTTCATTTCATCTACTTATACCTTGAATATCTGTTGGCACTTATAAGGCCAACTTATAATTTTCACCATTACCGTTATCCAGTTTTATGAACTTTCCGTTATCCATTTTATGAACTTTCGCTGCCGAAACGTGGGTGCAAATGTTAGCAACATCAACATAGTGCCAGGTCCGAGCCTAGTTGTGCTGCTGACTGACTAAACTTTCTGAACTAGAAAGACACCAAGAAAACTCCCTTATTCTGTTGAACGGTATCTTCCGTCAATATCATCCACATCATTCCTGTTGTATTTTATAACGTGTCTAACAGTGTTCATTAAGTTCATTCAGTTGCTAGCGTTGCCTGCAGACCAGGCGATGACACTTTGGATCCTGAAGGTCCCGGAGACGTTATGTCTGGGCTTTCAGTTTCTTCCCCGCAGTCGGTCCGCTTCAACCACTTAAGCATTTTTGTTCTGGCAAGAGTCGGCGTAGCGTGTGCGGTAGCAATTCCATTCCAAGTCCATATAATGCGGACTCCGGCCGAAGATTCTAGAACAGAATGCGCTGCTCTGTAGCCTACGGATGCAGGTGCATCGAAAGTGTAGCTACTATGTATTTTTCGCTGTTAACGTTTTAAAATTAAAATTGACAAATTAGGTGAATGTCTACGTATGTGTTACGGCTTTGTAAATAATATTAATGTAGAACTTTTTTTCTAGATCTATTTTTTTCCATTGTCCCGGGATTGTCCCAGATATGATAATTTTGTGTCCCGATGACATTTTTTATGGTCCCCGGGACATCGGGACACCGTTAGTTTCGAGCGCTGGCCAGAGGACATTAAAAATGCTCCTGCTGTTGGCAGCTTCAAATCTAGATTAAAGACCAAGCTGTTCTCAGATGCTTTCTGTTAAATAATTAATATTGTCTTCTTTTTTATAATTTTTACTTTCTCTGCATGTTTTAAATTTACTTTAATTTTAACTTTATTCTATTTTATTCTTTATTCTATTCTGCTGGTTTTTTCTCTCTCCTCCTATTTCTATTTTATTTTATTTCTACTATTGTTTAATTCTTATTTTCTTTTAATTCTTTTAATTCTTTTAATTAATTGTTTTAGAATAAAAATAAAATTATTTTATGTAATTTTATTTCTCTATTGTTTACTGTTTTTGTTTTTAATTCTGTAAAGCACATTGAACTGCCATTGTGTATGAAATGTGCTATATAAATAAACTTGCCTTGCTTCAAGTTTTTCCTTTACTGTATTTACTAGTTTACTGTAATTATGATCCGGCAGCAATTTGCACCGGATCCAGTGTAAATAGCTGCCGGAGCGCGCTCCGGCTTGCTCCCCCTCAAATTAAGCAGCTTGCTCCCGGAGTGCTCCGGCCGAGGTTCCGGAGCACGCTCTGGCTTGCTCCCCCTCAAATTAAGCAGCGTGCTCCGGCAGCTATTTACACTGGATCTGGTGTAAATAGCTGCCGGATCATAATTACAGTAAACTAGTAAATCCAGTAAAGGAAAAACTTGAGACTGAAAGGTTTTAACAGTCATCCAAATGACTGAACGTAAACATTGCTACAGTAACATACTAGCTACTATGTTGTTGACATTAGCTAGTGCTAACAGCTAGCTGCTAGTACACTGCTACAACACAGACACCGACCCTAATAATACAGTTCTTGGTCATTGCCTGGTAACAGCAAATTTATAACGGGCCATGTCTCAACAGACGAAGAAGTTATTTCAATGACATTTAATAACATTTTGTTTATCCTGAGGACCGAAAGTAAATGAAAATGTGAACAAACCTTAGCTGTAATAAGATGGCGACCACCGGCTCCAGGGACGACCCACTGATGTAGGCATGTTACCCAGCCTGACACAAAATATTTGTAGGCATCCAAACTCTTGTACGCTTTCAGATCAATACCTGTGTATGGCGATGGGTTTTTAACGACATAGGTATACAGATCATGTGGGCCGAAGTCAGGTAAAGACGAGGGCTTCGTGTACTTCCGTACGTCAGTGAACAATCCTGGTGGAAGCAGGTAAACGTTGTTCTCTAAGCCTGCTAACCTCAATTTTTGCAAATACCTCTCCCTCTGCTCGCCCTGTAAATGCCCTACGTCGCTGGATAGTGAAGGTGTTTTCTGCATCTCGCTCCTTTTTCTTTTGTTTTTCGTTTGTCGCCTTCCTCGCATTCAAACTGATTCGAGCTGTGACGTCCAAAATGGCAGCCTAACGATGCATCACATGACGGTCACATGGGTGAAAAACCTCAATTGACCCTTTTCACTCACGTGACCTTCGTAAACGCGACCGCCATTTTGGACATGAAGAAATAACGGTTTATGGCACAGACCCTTTCGGTTCTCGCTCATCTAGCTGCTACAATGACTGCTTAGACTGCAACAATAATACCTAACACACATTTAAGTATCCGTCGTAAAGACGTGAAACTCGTCGAGTGACGAGTGTGTTCATTGATAAGCTAACACAATCTAAAAGTAGACATACCATCACACTGCCCTGGCGCTGTGTACAGTTTACCTTCTATGGTTTGTGCACTCACTATTTGCCATTACTTTCTCCAACCCAGTGTTCGAACTATGCCGATATTTTCGGGGGGGGGGGTCCCTTTTTTTCCCTTGGGGGTGCTTGCGCTTGTCTCAGAGCGCGGCTCTCCAAACACATGAGAAGCTTATGTTACGCACATATCACGCGGACTCCACACACGCATCGCGTCTGAAGTCATAACTCATCAGGGGAAATCGTGTCCGCATTGGCATGTTCAAAAAACAACCTCGCGTCAACAATGATACCACACGCAAGAAAAAACAGTCAGGCTACTCAACACATCTGATCCACAGCAGCACCAAAGCGTCACTGGAAATCATGTCAACAACCAATCTTCCATTTCAACACGCGTCAACAAACAAACGGCACCACAAACATGAACGAATCGGTCAGGCTACCGATTCCAAACCCACAGCAGACGAATAATTAAATGCATCTTACCTTAAAGCAGAATTGACCACAAAGGAAGTCTGTTGGCACACTTCCTTTCTACTAGTTTGTGTCCCCAACCTGGCAGCAGCAGTCGTTGTCATATCGGTTTATTTTATCTTTGATGTAAACACAACACTTCGGATATGCAAATGCTTCCCATTACACACGATTGCTATGTCAATAAACATCATTTTGCCAATATTTTAGAGACCATCCATCTTCTCCGTCGGTCAGCATCTGTCGGGATCCGATAAAATGATAAATCTTGCCTTGTGTGTTGATGGTTACTACATCCAGGTGCACAACAATATAATGGCATGATGGAAGTCTTGCTGAAAGTAAAAACTTTCTTTGATGGCTATATTCCTTTCGATGCTTCGCCGTCGTTCCTCGTTGTTTGCTGTGGTAGACTACTGGTAGTTCATGTCCAAAATGGCAGCCGCGTTTGTCGTGACGTCACGTGAAAAGGGTCTATAGGTGACTTGCAAGCACGTGATCAAAATGTGCTACGTCATGAGCGTCCGCCATGATGGTGGATATACAAAGCAGCTAGGATGGCAGTGTCTGTAAACAATGCTGAATTTTCTCAGCATTCCCATGATTTGAATGGTCCAGCGAAGATTCAATACAAGATGCAGAGAAGGTAGATGTGTGTGGGTTTTGATCCATATTATTAAAAAAAAAGTCAGACTTTTCTGAAGATAAGACGCTTCGACTGACCATTGAGTACCCAGATATCGCCTTCTGTCTGTTTTGGCTGCCGAAGAATCGAGTCCGACATTGGACGAAACATAGCCCGTTTTCTGAGTGGGTGCCCAGTCTGGATTGTTTCTATCACATAATTTTGCTGGTGCTCCTAGAATACGTGTTAAAATTATAACAACGACTGAACGAACCATGACGAGAGCGTTCATTCATTTCATCTCATTATCTCTAGCCGCTTTATCCTGTTCTACAGGGTCGCAGGCAAGCTGGAGCCTATCCCAGCTGACTACGGGTGAAAGGCGGGGTACACCCTGGACAAGTCGCCAGGTCATCACAGGGCTGACACATGGACACAGACAACCATTCACATTTACACCTACGGTCAATTTATGGCCCTTTTCCACTACCCTTTTTCAGCTCGCCTCAGCCCGACACGGCTCGCGTTTCGACTACCTCAAAACAGCACGACTCGGCTCGCTTCAGCCCTGCTCAGCACCCAAAACTCGCACGGTTTTGGAGTAGGGCTGAAGCGAGCCAAACCGAGCTGAGTGAGGCTGGGGGCGTGAGCAGACACTCCCCTGTGCACTGATTGGTGAGGAGGAGTGTCCTCACATGCACACACACGCCCCGCGAGCACGCTGGGATCTGTCAACACCGTAAACCCGGAAGAAGAAGAATTACGAATTACGAGAATTTCTGAAGCCTTATGCGCCTCGCCTCATCTATACGCTCTTGCCAGTATCTGTTGGCGTTGTCGGTGACAACAAGCCACAGAACCAAGATCAGCAACACTAACGACTCCATGTCCTCCATGTTTATTGTTTACTATCCGGGTCGTGAGACTACCGCTTAAAAGATCACTGATGTCACTGTTTGCGCCGCTTAACGACATCACGTGACGTCCACCCACTTTCGCTAACTCCACCCAATGTGTCCACCCACTTCCAGCCAGCACGGTTCAGCGCGGTTGTAGTTGAAATGCAACTCCAACAGCCCCGCTCAGCCCGACTCAGCCGCGTTTGTAGTGGAAAAGCGGCATTAGAGTCACCAGTTAACCTAACCTGCATGTCTTTGGACTGTGGAGGAAACCCACGCGGACATGGGGAGAACATGCAAACTCCACACAGAAAGGCCCTCGTCGGCCACGGGGCTCAAACCCGGACCTTGCTGTGAGGCCACAGCGCTAACCACTACACCACCGTGCTGCCCCAAGAGAACGCTCATTTTATAGCAAAATTCTAGCAACACAGGATAAGATTCTTCCATGAAATTATCGAGAAAAAATGCTGACTGCAAACGTGAGCTGATTTGGTTTTAGCCCCTGTTAGATCAGCCCGGGTGGCACAGTCGCCTCACAGCAAGAAGGTTCTGGGTTCACGGCCAGTGGGGGCCTTTCTGTATGGAGTTTGCATGTTCTCCCTGTGTCTGTCTGTGTGGGTTTCCTCTGGGTGCTCTGGTTTCCCCTACAGTCCAAAGACTTGCGGTTCGGTTAATATGAGAAGGCCTTGGGCTGAGGTGCCCTTGAGCGAGTCACCTAACTCCCAACTGCTCCCCGGGTGCTGTTAGCATGGCTGCCCACTGCTCTGGGTATGTGTGTGTGCGCTCATTGCTCACGTGTGTTCATTGCTTCAGATGGGTTAAATGCAGAGAGGAATTTCACAAGCGTGTGATGAATAAAGAAGTTCTTCCTGCCGATGTTGTTCAGCCGTGCTCGTCTCTTCTCCATACTAAGCCTCAGTTTCCTCGCCCTCTTTCCAAGTCACGGATGGAATTCTTTAAAAATCGGAACGTGCTATGGTCACGAGTACTGTTGTGACCACAACCATATACAGCACAAAGATGTGGCATAGCTAAAAGAACGCTTAAAGCAATGGAAAAACAGAGTTGCACACGCATGACTGTTTTGTATGGAATGTTGCTTGACCCCACATTTGTATATCCACCAACATGGCCGACATCCAGGTTTCTGTTTTGCTTTGTGGTCACTTGCGAGTCAAGGATGACGTCAGTTCTGAAAGTAGTTCTGGCTGTAATTCCTTTATTTTTATTTCTAACAATATTTTATATAGGAGGCTCTCATCACCATGGTGTTTTTCAGAGACCTGCACACATCTATCTAATAAAAAAAAATGAATATAAAATTACAAAAAAAATAAGAGCCGAATATTTCTAAATATAAAATATGTAGTATATATGAGTGAAATTAAGTTAATCTTAAAAACGATTTGAAATCACGAAGGGTAGATGGCCTGTCTTACGGTAATATCTAAATTGTTCCCGTCAGCGGCCATATGAAATATAAAATGCTTTTTGCCCCAGTTAATATCCCCACGTGGCAAGTGTAAATCCTGACAGCGGCGTGCATCATAATTGTGTCCTACAATTCCTGATAAAACCAAAGTCTGTGATGTTAGGGCATTTATATACAGTGATGGTGGCGGTTAGCTAGAGGTGTGATGAGATTACAGGTTTATATAAACATGCTCATTCAAATGCTTTCACTTTTTTTGCACAGTTGCACTTTGTGACTATCTAGGACACGGGCATAGAAGCAAGTTATTTATAATCCCGCTATCTGTTATCACCCAGATGAGGATGGGTTCCCTTCTGAGTCTGGTTCCTCTTAAGGTTTCTTCCTCATGTCATCCGAGGGAGTTTTTCCTCACCACCGTCGCGCCGGGCTTGCTCATTAGGGATAGAATTAACTCTAAGTCTTTATTTTCTGTGAAGCTGCTTTGCGACAGTGTCTGTTAAAAGTACTACACAAAAACTTGACTTTATCAATGCTTTATAATTTTTATAGTAACGGCTCATTCACAGGGATTTGTAAGGTGGAAGTTCGACATAACTCGCGTAGAGGGGGATACGGGAGTGGATTTTCCTCCTGTCCAGTCCCAATCCCATGAGAGTTAAAAGAGAAAAATCCTGTCCCATCCATTTCCTTTGTCCTGTGTGGGTTTTTTGTTTTTAATTCATATTAGGCCATCCTTAAAAAAAATCCGTTTCCTGTCCACCGGGTGAGCAAAAAAAATTTCAGTCGGGAGGGAGGGATTTTTTTTTTTTTTTTAATTTTTTTATTATATATGGATGGATAAGAAATCGCAATGCTGTTTGCTTTTTCTTTCAGTACTTTTTTATTACAAAAGCAGACACATTTAATAAAATGACAGTTAAATAAACTGAAACTTGTACAAAAACTTTAAGTTAGCATTTTAAATGCTGACTGCAACACTTGCTAAACTTTTACAAAAGGTACTTAAAATGTCCGACACACGGACTTTTTGTAGTTCTAAATCGAGCGTTAGGCCTAGTTCGGATGAAATTACACTATTAAAATGATCACTGAATGATTTGTTTTTCTGAATCTTTACTATTTTGTTGTTCGCTAGAATACCATTTTGCGATTTCACACTTAAGCAAATGATAACTCCGGATCTCCTTCCTTCATGGTGGCTGCCATTTTTTTGTGCCGCACGGCGCATGCGCAGAGCTGATTGCTGGCATCAGAAGACACCGTTGGTTGTAAATGAACCCAAACTGAGTGGTTGGAGTGTATTTTCATACACAAATGGAGAAATGTTCGCTGAGTGTTTAATTGTGTAGCCGCCACTGCAGACCGTTGTCGTTGTTAATTCATAGCATGCTCAGCTGCATGAATGCGTCATGCACCGAAAATAAGAGATTTACAAGCCAGAAACGCCTCATGATGCAATACGCAAGAAAAGAAAGATGATTTACTGCCATTTTACTTTGTATTTGAGTAAAGTGAATAAATAAATGGTCTGTGGAAAATACATTTAATCCTGGGAACTGCGTGCACAGGAGTTTATTTTGTGTTTACTCCCCCCCCCGGCTGGCTACTTATTTGTCATGGCTGGCTAGTATGAGCCTTAGTGGACAGTGTTGCCAGATTGGGCGGTTTCAAGTGCATTTTGGCGGGTTTTGAACATATTTTGGGCTGGAAAACGTCAGCAGTATCTGGCAACACTGTTAGTGGAAAGCCCTGGGAATGCGGAAATGTCAAGTTCGATTTTAGATTTACGAACCCGAAAAAAAAAATGCCGAAAAACCGGCGTTAAAAAAATTTCACCCGCACAAACGGCACTCACCCGGCTGGTGGAACGGAAACAGAACATTTTTTAATAATGGTCTTAAGACTGCATATTTATACATACCAGTCCTCCTGCTGTTATGATTCCCATCCTGTGACCCAAAGGATTCCTGAAAAAATGTCAGCCTCAAATTTATGGTTTGTTAGCATGTTGTTCTGGAAAAAGAAAAATATATTGTTAATATGGTGACGTTTCTCAGTAATGAAAGTAGTTTAACGTTTACGGAAGGAGTCTCCAGTGTCGGCATCAATTTTCATGTTATGGGAAAAGTTTAGTTTACGCTTTCTAGTTCGTTTGTAAATTGATGGGTTTATTTAAAAAAAAAACCTCATCATGGATTATATTCCTAGAATATCATGGTTTATGGCGTGCCTAATGTCTCTAAAAACAAATTGAAAAGCAGAAAACATAAATCTTGTAATATTAAGTGTTTTTCACAAGATTCTGAACTTTTTCAAATGAGCTGATTCCAGTCACAGTTCATCATAATAAAGAAAAGTTATCACTGTATCTCCGGAAAACGTGTTTGGAAAACCACCAGTTGCTCTTTGGTCCTTTTGTGAGTGGTGCAACCGTGTAACTTTTGTGTAAAAAAAAAAAAAAAGACTAATGTTGAGTTTTTATTTGCTGCAGATTATAACAGTTACGGACAAGCTGGAGGCCAGCAAGGGTAAGAGAATATTTTCCCCCCCGTTTATTTGTTTTGCGGATCATGTTTTCTTTAGTTTACTACTGGCTTGTAATGTGTTGTCTTGCACTGTGTACTATTTACACTTTGTCTTCTGTCTGTAGTCCTGAGATGCTTTTGTGACAGTGGTGCTAAATGGTGCGCCCTTTTGATTTTCCTGTGTGGTAGTTCTGTTAACCTGTGTGGTTTTGTGCTCAGGTATGGTTCCTATGCTGCCCAGCCTGCTCAGGCCTATCAGCAAGGTACCCAGGTAAGTCGCTGCCCAATTTCAGAAGTAAATTTCACGCTCGTTTTCTGTAGAACTAGAAAGTTCTTCAGTAAAAGAGTTTGAAGTGTCGACTCAGTATCTGGTTTCTATGAGCTGTGCTTCACATTTCTTAATCGTGGCCTTGCCGTTATTGATTTGTGTGTAGCAATCATATGGTCAGCAGCAAGGCTACAGCTCCTACACCCAGCCTGCTGATTCCGCTTACTCCCAGAGCAGCAGCTCCTCTGGAGGGTACAGCCAGCAGCCTTATGGGTCTTCGTATGGACAACAGCCACCCACCAGTGGTGAGGGTTTGTTTGTTTGTAATGCTCATTTAACTATTTGACCTATTTTGTGTTGAGATTATGCTGCTTATTTATCAGGCGAATTGAATCTTTAAATGTACCCACAATATGGAACAGTAAGTGTGTGTGGAAACCCTTGTGACTTGTGTTCGGATAATTTTAAATTATAAACCTTCACCTGTTTATAACCAGGTGGTTATAACGCTACTCCGGCCGCCCCTCAGGGCTACACTCAGCCCGTCCAGGGTTATGGAAGCAGCGGTTATGATGCATCCTCTGCCTCGTCCAGCACTAGTCAGGCCTCATACAGCAGCCAGGCTGCATACGGAGCCCAGCCTGCTTACACCGGATACGGGCAGCAGGCTGCTGCTTCTTCAGCTCCTCCCAGGTACTGGAGCGATTTTTAATCCATGATTAGAACCACACTGCTAAGCTTAAAGAACCACCGTGCTTTTGAATAGCCATTGTGCCGCCTTATTCCCTAAGGATAGGATGCATTCTAGGCTTTTGTATAAAAGTAGTCCCACGTCCTGTCGTGAATGGCTTTAACTGCATCGCTTTACTCTCGGTCAGTTACAGCTCTGGCGGTCAGCAGACTCCGGGATATGAACAGAACTCGTATTCCCAGCAGCAGCAGAGCGGCTATCAGAGCCAGCAGGGTAGCTACGGACAGCAGAGCTCCTACAGCCAGCAAAGCGGATACCAGCAGCAAGCCCCGCCTCCGCAGCAACCTCCACCTTCCAGCTATCCTCCACCGTCTGGGTCCTACGGCCAGCCTCCTGCCAGTCAGTATGGGCAGCAGGGCAGCAGTGGAGGTGCTTATGGACAAAACTAGGGCTGTAACAATATGCAAATCGAAATCACGATACGCAGAGCCACGATCCGTGCCGCGATACAAGAAGGCAGAATCGCGCTACACCCTTTCAAACTTCTCCTCAGCCCAAAAACAGAGGCGCTTCCAAACTTCAATTTATGAATACTTTACTTTTTATTTAAATTACATTTTAAACTTACTTAAATTACTTTTATTTTTTATATCTATTAGTAAGTCGTTTTTTCGCCGACCTGCGACAGTCACGCAACGTCCACACTCGCCACTGGCAACCATATGGCGTCCTTGGCCACCAGAGCATTCGTTTCTTTTAAGCGGTCGCCATTCTGGTTGCGACGCGGGGAGCGAATCTGTAAACAAGCAGCTCATTGGCTGACTAGGTGTGCCACAAGCCAATCACAATCACTTGACCGGAAAGGCATGCAGTGTTGCCAGATTGGGCGGTTTTAGGTGCTTTTTGGCTGGTTTTGAACATATTTTGGGGTGGAAAACGTTAGCAGTATCTGGCAACACTGAAGGCATGTCTGCTTGGGCGGAAGCCTTCTGCGGCAGTTACATTTTGACACGCGAGCAATGTTTCACCATAAAAATTCCGTAATTTCCATCTGTTTTCCGCGATCACAGAAAATCATTGGCCCTATGAGAGTGAGACAGTGAGAGAGCCACCCCCCCACCCCCAAAAAAAGAAAAAAATCTTAACGGATTTACACGATTTGGAAAAATGACTTTTTCAGAACCGAAAAAACCAAAGCTTCCGGCTCAACAATATTATTTTGAGAAATAAAACAATCTTTGGATATACATTTGTTCATTTTTGCATACATATTACTCATTCTCTGCAGTGGTCTGAATTATTTGTTATTAAATAATGTAAGTAAGTAAATGTTAATAAGTCAAATTTACTACTTTAAAAAAAACATTTTAAAAAAAATCGTGGGTGTATCGAATCGTGGGTCAAAAATCGCGATTCGAATCGTGAGTTGGGTGTATCGTTACAGCCCTAGACAAAACGTCTACAAACCACTCTGTCAGTATGGTAGGGTGGGATATACATGGAAGTGGTTTCAGCCTAGACAAGCTGCAGCCACGAAGCATAATGTTAAGCTTTTGTGATCAATATGTATGTTTTTTCTTTCCCCCCCTCATTTTGTTTGTTCAGGTAATTACAGGCAGGACCACCCGAATGGCAGTTACTCCGAGTCTGGTGGTTATGGTGGTGGAATGGGAGGGGGGGAAAACCGCGGACGCGGCAGAGGGGGGTTCGACCGGGGCATGATGAGAGGAGGAATGCGTGGGGGAATGAGCCGTGGAGGCATGGGGTAAGTTTGTGTACGTGTGTGTGCATGCTATATTCACTTTCATTCCCTTATACAGGAGCTGTGAACGGCCATAAAGGGGCTGAGGGCTATGTTAAAGACCCCCCTGACGTGTTTTGAGTTCGAGAGGGTTGAGATCAGTTATTCAGAGTGAGTCTTTTATTAGAATGTAGGTTAAAGCGGATTACTAGAAGGATTTACTGTTGTGGAACAATAGTGATTGGCGAAGTTCAACTCGACTCTTCATTTAAATAAAGCTGGTTTTGAAAATGGAAAGTGTAGCTGGTTTTGAATAGCTCTCAGCCCTTAGCTACATGGCCGAAGGTAAGAGGTTGCAGAACGATTATTTTGGGTAAAATTACCAAGTCACTTCCACATCAGAGTTTCGTTATTAAAAGTTGATTGCATACCACAAGATCTAAGCTCTACTCTGTAAACAGAAACCTGAATAGATTTGGCTTTGGTTTGCCACAAAGAGTGTATTAATAATAATAATAATAATAATAATAGGGGTCTATTGATCTTTTACCAGGTAGTTAATGGTCATAGATTTGAGGCACTTTATCAATGTTATTGGCTCATGCTGTTATTTTCTCATGTATTTAAGAATATTCTGCTGTTGGTCTCCGTTGCAGTTAGATACAGAAGTGCCACAAGTAAAGCTTTAAATTGCTGGGTTTTCCCTGTATTTCTATGTGACTGCAAAATGGAGTTGAATCTTTTATAAGCTGTACTGACTTTTAGATGGTTTCTAAAAAATATATATATACATATTTTCGGAAATGGATAAATTAAGCTAAAACTTTCATTCAGTCTGTTTTTAACAAAAACAATTTATGTATCTTTTTTTTATTCCCCTCCAGATTAAGGGTGTATAATGGTCTTGGTGGGCAATTCTGCCAGTGTTTTGATCAAAAAAAAAAAAAAAGAAAAGAAGCTCTCAAATGTTTCCGAAGGGTTTTCTGTGATTTTCAAGGGTTTTGCTGATAATCCAGTGATGAACAAACAGGTGGTATTGAATTTTGAAAGTGAATGCAGTGTTTCAAATATTGACACAGTTTCTGGGTTGCTAAATCGTGTCATTATGTAAAATGGATGTCTACTGTCTTAAAAAAAAAAAAGAGAGAGAGAAAAACATACTTTAGCAAGAATTTCACCTTTGGAAAAATGAAATCTCTATATGAGGTCTGTTCTCTAAGCAGTAGAGCCCGACCGATTTATAGAATTTAAGACCAATACCAATTTGTATATTTGAGAAATATACAAATTATACAAAATTAAGTTATTCTACAAAATAGTTGTACATGTGCTGATGGCCGAGGCACGTAGCGCAGAGTTGGTTATAAGCCATGTATGATGAGATTGTAGGTAGAATAAGTTATTCCACTCATTCACTGGCTTTTGAGAAACAGCATTTTTATTTATTGCAAATTCGATAAATAAAAACTGTACAAAACGTCCATCAAAGTCATTTCTGCTTAAAATGTAAACAAACCGGTGAAATGACAGTAGCAGTTTGTGAAAAAATGCTATAATTCTTCTTGAATGGAAAAATAAAGATATGGTCTTATGATCATACTTTTTTAATTCCTTATTTTTGGTTTGTTTCCCCCCTGGTCCTTGGTTGGTTTGGCAACATGCTCCACCATCATCTTCCTCTTCAGGGGTTTTTTTTTTTTTTTTGGTGGTTGGCAAACCAACTTAAAGGTGCATTACCGCCACCAACTGGGCTGGAGTATGGAACAGGAGATATTGGGGGAGGAACTATACTCTTGTAGCCATTTCTGTTTTTTAAATGCAGTGGTATCTCGGGTTACGAACTTAATTCGTTCTTTGACTCCGTTCGCAAACCTAATTAATTTTTCCCATTGAAATTAATGTAAATCCAATTAATCCGTCCACCGGCCCCAGAAACAGGTTTTTTTTTTTGTAACTTTTTTTTTATGGGTTTGTGTGGGGAAAAAATACAGAAAGGAATTAATGATCTTAATTATAGAAAATACAGTAATATTAAAATAAAACATAATTGTACAGTACACTTTACCTTTGTGGTTGATGGTTGCTGGCACACGTGGTTGGAGGAGGAGCACCATCAGTAACACTTTTCACTTTCTTGGGAGCCATAATGAGGGTTAATTTAATGCAAAAAAGAAATCGTATCAACACAACGCAATGATAACTGATGCTGCCGCACACCTCGCATGGTGCGGAAGCCCACCAGTTTGTGCGTTCGTGCATCGTTCGCGAATCGAAGCAAAATTTGTTCAGAAATGGTGTTCGTAGCCCGATTTGTTCGTGAACAGGGACGTTCGTGACCCGAGGTTTGACTGTACTTGATAAGTGATGCATCTGACTTGATGCGCTGCGCCATTTTGTTTTTCTCTACTCACGGTATATGAGCCGATATCCTAGTAGTATAGTATCCTATCAGAGCCCGATTGCTCATATCCAGTGAATGTGGATAGAGTAATATGAGGGGTTTTTTTTTTGGTATAGTTGAGTCCTCACTAAGATTGACATGCAGTTTAAAAATAAACATGCTTTATTATCAAGAGTATTTTGAACAAAACTGCAAAAGAGTTTGATAAGGCAAATGTCTAAAAATACAAATAGGTTAAAAAAAAAAAGGTCCATTTAAAAATGAGTTATAAATTGGTACTTTTACGAATGAGCATTAAAGGAAATGGTGTGTTGTGTGGGCCTGCCGTGTGAACATCAAAGAAAAACTCCTAAATTAAAAAAAATAATTAATTTTAAAAAATCATGGGCTACTCTGCTTGGGTCAGCTGATTGATATATTTTTTTTTTTTATTTTGCGCTGTTCCAAACCTGTTGGCAACACACTGAAGTTGCAGTGTACCCTCTGGTGTAATGGACAAACATAATGACAACTCCTACCATGATTTAATTATTTATTTGCCTTTATGACCAGATACTGATTTATCTGCAATTAGCTCATATCAGTTTATCGCTCAGGCTCTACTAAGAAGTGTTACTGTTAACACTTGTTTCAGTAGTATGGGAATGCTGAAGAATACTGAAGCAGTATTTGCTTCAAGTAGCTTTTTTTGTGTGTGTAAAGCACTAAAGATGGGTATTTTAATTAGGGTAATGCAAAATATTAAACCAGCTGTAATATACCACTCTACACCAATGAATTGAAATGAATTTCTTCTGTTCAAACTGTACGCTAAATGCGTGCTCTCAGGCAGGAGTTTCTCCTGCTTTTTTTTTTTTAGGTGGTGTTTGTTTTACTGCCAGCAATTTGTCCAAATACACTGCATCCATTTTCTTTTTTATTCCCTTAATGAGTACTGGGAAAATTTTATATATATATATATATTTTTAAAAATATTTCATATGGTTATTGCATTTGTCTCTTCTGAATGAATATGAGCAATTCTGCTTTAACATGCTTTGTCACATTTATACGCTGCAGGTAACAAAGTGAGAGCCATGTTAACACAGCAATACATTTACAGTACCGCTACTCAGTTCATTGAGGCCCGGCAGCCTTTTCAAATGGGGACATAAAGAGTCGGTGGCGTCATTTAAAGCGGAGAGATTCAAGTGTGGTTTAACCCTCATAGTGGGCGCGTGTGTGTGTGTATGTGTGTGTGTTTTTTATTAACCAAAAAAATAACTGTAATGCTGTATTTGAATGTTTGATAGCATTTTTACTTTGTATAATTATTTCTTAAACGTGTTTGTAACGGAAAAGAATGGTGTATTTTAGTTTAAATGCTTTGTTTAGTTTATTTGATAGTGCATGTGTACCAGCTTTGTGTAAGCAAATTGTTTCAGATGCAGTCAGAAATAAGAAATTTGTGGTAGAGGTGGGTGATGGCTAACTAATTAATTAACAGATGGTTAATGAAGTTATTCCATGAAATCAAGTCGTACGTTGGCTATAATCCATGTATGATATGAGTGAGTGGAATAGCTGTTTTATTCTGTCTACATTCACTGGATTTTGAGAAACAGTTGTGTGTTTTTTTTTTTTCCTTTTTCCCCCTGAATTTGATAAATAGGTTTTTATACAAAATGTACAGCAATCATTTCCGCTTAACAAACCAGTGAAATGACAGTAGCAATGTGTGAAAAATGAGCAATTCCAGCGTTATGGACGTGACACTTGAACTCAAAATGGCAACAAATGACCCAGTGCATGTTTTATCGTCTCCCAGTATTTAAACAGGTGTTGCATATTTTAAGGCTGTACCATACTGGAGAAGTGATAGAACAAGAACAATTCCCATAGTACATCTAGGGCATGCCAGAAAATGCCAATAAAAGACGCGTTATGGATGTGACAGAAAAAGTATCACTTTTCTTGGGTGACTGTACATTTTTATCAAACTCTGTGAAATTGTAAACCTAATGTCGAAATGGAGATATCCATTTGATAGAGGGGTCCAAGGTGAATATTAAAAAATCTTTGTTTAAAATATTTTGTATTTCATGCAGAGTTTCGGAAGGAAAAGTCAGCGTTATGGATGTGACGAAATTCCGTTATGGATGTGACGCGTCTGAAATAGACATGGCATATGTTTAGAAAATCAGCAATTTAACCACCATAACCCTTTGAAAAACTCTCTAAATATCAGCTAAAACTATCAAAGTTCTTAAATAATATTTAGGATGGCTATTGTTTTGCTGTTTTGTGGATTTTAGCATACATTTCTGTGGCTTGTGGGAATAATATAGAATTGTACATGATCAAAGTTGATTTTAGCTTGGGTTTTACATTATAAGAAAGAAAGACTGACAGTGACATATTAGGTTGGTTACAAATTGGTTCAACTTATTCACATCTGTAAAATACAGGCCTAGATGAGATCTCTGGGAGTGGTTTTGATGTATTACATGCTGCTTTATTTTTGCATGGTGAGGTTGACATTTACATGGAATTGCCCAAATGCTATAGTAATAATTCTTGAAAAATAAGACATTCTTACCGTCAAATCATTTTACTCCGTATTTTGTTTATTTATCTATCTTTTATTTATTGGTGGGGGGATTTTCGAGTAGAGTTTTTATTTCGTCCTTGGTTGGTTCAGCAACACGCTCCGCCATTTTTGTTTTTCTCTACTCATGGTATATGAGCTGATAGCCTAGTAGTAGAGTAGCCAATCAGAGTGCATGATTGCGTATATCCAGTGAATGTGGATGGATTAGTGAGACTTATTCAGCTAATCCTGATGTTTTAAGGTTTCTTTTACCAGTATATAAATGGCTCTGCTCCAGCCTTATTTTTCCTGTTAGAACGAAACGCAGCTGATCATTTAAATTACATTTCCTTCAACCCTTATTGAAACACTCAGGCCAAAAAAAAAGTGTTTTTCCGGTTACCCGGCCGACCCTAATCCGTACCGCCCGACCCTAAACTTTTTTTTTGTTTTTTTCCCAGTCGCAACTTTTACATATAACCCAACCGCGTGAACCGGAAGTTTTTGTCACTCACTGGGAAAATCAGGGCTTTCCACAAGCGCCGGCTGAGGAGTTTAGAGTGTAGGCAGCTTGAAAAAAAAAAGCTCTAACTTTCTCATTTAAACTGTTTTCTCAGCCACAATTTTCACTCTACACACACAATTTTCTCAAAAGTTGTAGTCACACATTGTGTGAATCAAGACAAGTGTCTATCTGAGCGATAGGATTTACAGTTTTTGAATGAAAAGCCTGAAAGTAAGGAGAGGACAACCGCGCTCTCCCATAGACTCGCATTATAAACGTGGCAGCGCTTTTACTGCAAAATCAGAAAAGTCACTTGTTTTTAACTCGCTCTAGTGTCCACATTTTTTACACTAGGGACAAAAAAAATACATTAATGTGTTCATGGGAGCCTTGTAGCACTCAATGTGCAAGAATTTTGTGAATAGCTCCTTTCGTTTCCATGTAAATCAGCGTTGTTCGAGGAGAGGGAACTCTGAGAAAAAGCGCTCTTTGCTTGTTATATTGTGTCTTTTCCCTGCACCGTTACCAAGGCGACGAGCTGCACTCAGGGAGCAGAGAGGGGCGGGGCTGCTCTCTCTCTCTCTCATGGTGTATTGAGCTGTTATATTTACAGAAAAATTCATGTTAAAAGGTGTCTCATGCTGCATCAGATTCATCAGAAGGTGGTAACTCAGGTGACCTGCAAAGAAATTCATTATATTTTGTGAAATTATTCCTGTCTAAATATAGGTTATGGCAGCCATCTTGAAAAAAAAAATTAAAAAAAAAAAGCCTGCCTACCGACCCTAGTTTTGAAATCTACGTAACCGGAAAAAAACACACACTTTTTTTTTTTTTTGCCTCATTGTTGGCTTCGACTTGAAACCTTTCTTGATTTCTCAAACTCCAGCTAAATTCTCTTGCGGTAACCGGTTTAAAACCTCATTTTGTTTCATAAGCTCGATGGCAGTCGTGATCAAGTGCGGGTGGAGTGTTCATATTGATCATGAACATCCAAGCAGTATAAATGGAGTTTAGCGATCGTCTCAAGCCTGATCAGGACGTTGTCTCGCCCACCTGTTTCTTTGCCCTGCATAAGATTTTGCACAAGTGCTGCTTTTTATTCGTAAACTGAACAAATTCTTCTGGCAGAGCTTGACATTTTTTCCCCATACAATAATAATCTAGCTGTTGGGCTGCATCTGAAACAATTAATTCTTTTTTTTTTTGTGTGTGTATTTAAAAAAAAAAAAAAATCCACGTCTGTGGTAGTAAAGAAACCTCCCTGTTTTATTTAACCATTCATAATATTGTTCAGCCACAAACATGTACTTTACGCCATTTGAACTTTTACATCCTTTTTTCCCCCCCTTTTTTAAAACAAATGTTAAATAACCAAGTGCTGTGACTAGTCTGGGGGTGTTTAGAGCGCATTGTTGGGGGTGTGTAGAGCCAGACGTGTCCACTCTCCCCCATAACCCCCCCTATTTTGTGATACTGAAGTGGCTGTTTAAAGGGAAATCGCCTTCATATCTCCGCTTATTCCCCCAGCATCACTGGAGACAGAGGTGGCTTCATTAAGCCTGGTGGTAAGTTTTAATGAGAATTACCAGAGCATACACAAACTTGCTTTTGTTCCACCATTTTCATGGATATTTGATATTACAGAGGGGAAATACTCCTTTTTTTTGGCCTTGCCATGCAAAGACACAAGTCTGCCGGCTAGAGTTTTAAGGGTTTTTTTTTAATGAGCGATTGTCTATTGGTTGACAATGGGGTTGGTTCAGTTTAATAACAAATATGGGTTTAATAATATATTCTGGACTCCTTCAAAGAGTTTTCACATTTTAGGGTTTAATAGTAACTGACTGTGTCACACAGTGTCAGGGTTTACTGCAATTTCTATGAAATTAAGGTACGGAGTCCAATTTAGGTTTGTGGTTTGGCATGTTTTTTTGCTATTCATGGCACACTTGCAGAAACAGTTAAGTTCAGGTGTACAGGTTAATTTGAATAGATTCGTTTAAATAATTTCCCCCACATTAATATTGAAGCACAGTGGAATCTTATTTGTCTCCTTTTTATTTTTTGAATGCTCAGAAGAGCAAGTGTGCCTGGGAAATCTTTACCTGGAGTTGGTCATGTCAGTGCTCAGGAAGTGAAGTGTGTAGACTAACTTGCTCTTTTTTTTTTCTTTCTTCCTTCCTGTATCATCTTTAATATCAGGACCAGATGCAGACATGGGTAAGTGCAGCTTTTTTTTTTTGAGGGATGTGTGTGTTGGTCTACACCGTCTGCAACCCAAGACCTGCATTATGGATTTTAAAGTGTTCTGTATGTTTGCGTGTGTTAGGCCGCACAGAGGAGCAGGATGACTCTGAGAACAGCACCATTTACATCACCGGCCTGACCGAAAACGCAACAATGGATGAAGTGGCCGAGTTCTTTAAGCAGAGCGGCATCATCAGGGTGAGGGAGCAGTGTGACTGATAGCAAGTGAAGGAATCACATTATTAAATGGGAATGGGTATAAAGACCAGCTGCTAACCTGATTCTGGTCAATGTAGGCAAATTGTTCAATGTTCTTCAGTGGGATGATGAGAATAAGAGCGAGAACCACAACAAATGATTTAATTTTTGAAATTTTTTTGTTAAGTCATTATTAGGTTTGACATGCTGTGTATCTCCTTCCCCAGATTAATAAACGTACTGGCCTCCCTGCTATAAACATCTATACGGACAAGGACTCGGGCAAACCGAAGGGCGATGCCACCCTGTCCTACGAGGATCCGCCAGCTGCCAAAGCAGCAGTGGAATGGTTTGATGGTGTGCTTGATTACTCTTCTTTCACTCGTACATACAGCATCCAAAGCTATAACTCCCCAACCAAGAACTGTTATTTCAGAAGTTCTATAATGGAAATAAATATATACAGTTCTGAGCGTAAATGAGTGCACCCCCTTTGAAAAGTAACATTTTAAGCAATCTCTCAATGAACACAATTTCCAAAATGCTGACAAGAAAAAGTTTAATACAACATCTGTTTAACTTATAATGTGAAAGTAAGGTTAATAATATAACAGATTACACATTTTTCAGTTTTACTCAAATTAGGGTGGTGCAAAAATGAGTACACCCCACAACAAAACTACTACATCTAGTACTTTGTATGCCTGCATGATTTTTAATGACGTCACCAAGTCTTCTAGGCATGGAATGAACAAGTTGGCGACATTTTGCAACATCAATCTTTTTCCATTCTTCAACAATGACCTCTTTTAGTGACTGGATGCTGGATGGAGAGTGATGCTCAACTTGTCTCTTCAGAATTCCCCATAGGTGTTCGATTGGGTTCAGATCAGGAGGCATACTTGGCCACTGAATCACTTTCACCCTGTTCTTCTTCAGAAATCCAACAGTGGTCTTAGATGTGTGTTTAGTCATGTTGGAAAAGTGCACGACGACCAAGGGCACGGAGTGATGGTAGGATCTTCTCTTTCAGTATAGAGTAATACATCTGTGAATTCATGATGCCATCAATGAAATGCAGCTCCCCGACACCAGCAGCACTCATGCAGCCCCACATAAGGACGCTGCCACCACCATGTTTCACTGTAGGCACCATGCATTTTTCTTTGTATTCCTCACCTTTGCGACGCCATACAGTTTTGAAGCCATCAGTTCCAAAAACATTTATCTTGGTCTCATCACTCCAGAGTATAGAGTCCCAGTAGTCTTCATCTTTGTCAGCATGGGCCCTGGCAAACTCTAGGTGGGCTTTTTTTGTGTCTGGGCTTTAGGAGAGGCTTCTTTCGTGGACGGCATCCATGCATGCCATTCCTCTGCAGTGTACGCCGTATTGTGTCACGGGAAATAGTCACCCCAGTTTGGCGTTCTTCTACTTTAGATAACTGCAGTGAACTTGCATGCCGATTTTCTTCAACCCTTCTCATCAGAAGACACTCCTGTCGAGGTGTTAACTTCCGTGGACGACCTGGACGTCTCTGTGAGATGGTTGCAGTTCCATCTTTCTTAAATTTTTGTACCACTTTTGCTACAGTATTCTGACTGATAAGTAAAGCTTTGCTGATCATCTTGTAGCCTTCACCTTTGTGGTGTAAAGAAATTATTTTCTTTGGGGAATTCTGAAGAGACAAGTTGAGCATCACTCTCCATCCAGCATCCAGCCACTAAAAGAGGTCGTTGTTGAAGAATGGAAAAAGATTGACGTTGCAGAATGTTGCCAACTTGTTCATTCCATGCCTAGAAGACTTGGTGCCGTCATTAAAAATCATGGAGGCCATACAAAGTACTAGATGTAGTAGTTTTTGTTGTGGAGTGTACTCATTTTTGCACCACCCTAATTTGAGTAAAATTGAAAAAATGTATAATCTAAGTTATATTATTAACCTTACTTTCACGTTATAAGTTAAACAGATGTTATATTAAACTGTTTCTTGTCAGCACTTTGGAAATTGTTTGTGTTCATTGAGATATTGTTTAAAATGTTACTTTTCAAAGGGGGTGGACTCATTTACGCTGAGCACTGTATATTTTTTTTTTCACGATCTGGTTTCCATCAAATCCTGCGCTCTGATTGGCTGGCGAGCGGGTCTGTATCCTACAGTACGGACCCCAGTTACGGGCCTCTGGTGACTCGCTCGTTCACATCAAACAATGTAGTAGCAATTTTTGTCAATGTTTTATCTTTTTTATAAGATTTATTTATAAAATTATCAAAAATCTTATAAATTTTTGCCAGCATTTCTCAGCATAATAGCATTAATTTTACATTATGGATAGCGATAACGACAGTGTTCACAACGAAAGTGAGTTTTACTACCCTGAGGAAGAAGAAATAAAACATTTCAGGAGGAAGCTAAAAACCTGTAACTTGCTAACGCCGAGCAAAAACATGGCTGAATCCTGAATGACTCAATTTTGTATAAATAGGGGACTACATAGGCGGCAAAATGTAGTTTTTTTCCTGCCACGGAAGTGCACTTGTATACTGAGGAGGAAGCAATTTGCATTACAGCCGTGAATGAGGATTCAAAATGGCGGCTCGGCTCGGTTTTCCCTTTCGGGCGCTCTCGTTTTCTGTTAGAATTTGGTAAAGAAAAAAATAAATATATTATTTACCAGCTTAAGGTCGGCCCGTATGGTGAAATACCGTGACCTCGGCCTTGAATACTGACCTCGGTCCAGAGGGCCTTGCTCAGTACTTTCAAGACCTCGGTCACGATATTTCATGATACGGACCTCCCAGCTGGTAAATAACATGTATGTATTGTTCTAACTGAATAAACAGCATGTGACAATTGACCTGCCCTATGTAATGGAAGGGGCGGAGCCATCAGAGCCTGCTGCTGTTAGTTTTCGAAATGGACAACACGTTAAGTATGTCGTTTAAGACCAAGCCTTTGTCAGATTTATAAGGACTAAAACACAATAGGACGTACTGTTTGAGGAAAATAATCAGTGATGCAGTGGTACGAGCACAGAGCAATGCAAAGCAGAGAGTTCAGATATGGGATTTCAGCAGTGCTGGGTCCCCCCTTTCCTCTATTAGTGTATACATAATGGTGTATGGTACATTTTTGTCGACATCAACATTTCTGTAGCTAAAAGAAACAAGTGTGCATAAAACGGGTTGTGTTTTGCTTTTGAAGAACCCATTGTTTAAAATTCTCATTAAAAAAACTTGTCAATCCGTAGTAAGTAAGTGGTTCTCTCCATTCTGTGCAGGTAAGGACTTCCAGGGGAAGAAGCTGAAGGTGTCAATGGCTCGGCGGAAGCCCATGATGATGAGGGGTGGCATGCTGATGAGAGGAGACCGTGGGGGCATGATGGGGAGAGGAGGTGAGTATCCAGGGGCTCTTTAGTGAAATCTCCCCAGGCAACTATATGAACATGGTTCGAGATCCCAGGCTTTGGCACATCATAGGATGAGTTGGTAAACGTTGTAGTGTCTGGTGTTCTAACACAGCTGTTTTTGTGCCCTTAGGGATGATGGGTCGAGGTGGTATGGGCCGTGGTGGTGAGCGCGGAGGCTTCATGCCTCGAGGGGGGCCTAGAGGAATGGGCCGAGGGTTACCGACTGGCGGAAACATGCAACAGCGGGCTGGAGACTGGCAGTGTCCTAATGCGTAAGATTCCTCTCTTGTTTTAAAATGCTGTGGTGTCATGGCTTGCCTCCCTTGTTGATTATTTCCTGTTTCTCTTGTTGCAGTGGCTGTGGAAACCAGAACTTTGCTTGGAGGATGGAGTGTAACCAGTGTAAGGCACCCAAACCCGAAGGTTTCGGTCCTCCTCCTTTCCCTCCAGGTAACAGCATCTTTGGAGTTTATTTTTAAATGATTAATTTTTCCCATTTGTTATTTAAAATGCAGACTGTAAGACACGTTTTGAAAACCTCTCTTCCAAGACCGAAGCCGATTTTGACTCGTTTGTCATGTTCAGGTGGTGAACGTGGCCGTGGTGGTCCTGGAGGCATGCGTGGCGGCCGTGGCATGGACAGGGGTGCACCAGGAGGCCCCGGGGGTCCTGGAGGATTCCGTGGGGGCAGAGGTGGAGACCGCGGTGGCGGATTCCGTGGTGGCAGGGGCATGGACAGGGGTGGATTTGGCGGAAGGGGCCGAGGTGGCCCTCCGATGGATGACATGCGTGGAAGGGGTCGAGGAATGGGACCACCAGGGAAGATGGACATGAAGTAAGTTGGACTTTGAGTGTCAAGGGAAACGTGGTTTCGCCAACAATGCTCACATGGTTTAAAGAGAAATTGGCAGAGTAGGCATGTTCAGCATATTTTACATGGTATTATTTCTGGTTTTACTTTTATAGCTATAATTTGAGTTAATTAATCTGGCAGTGTTGCTTAGCAGGCAGGCCTTTTGGCTCTGAAGCACAGGGTTTTAGGGTTTTCCTTGCTTTGACGCATTCAGCTTGCATCAAAGACTCCGTCAAGTGTGTTAGAGCAGGAAAATATGAAGTACAGGTGAACTAGAGAGGCTGGACAGGGTAAAAGACCCAACTTGTATTTTTTAAAGAGTAAACGTTTTAGCTTGCAGACAGTTGTGTAAATCTGCTTTTCCATCTTTTTCAGGGGAGATCATCGCCAGGATCGGCGGGACAGACCATACTAAACCCTCTCCACTATGGATTTCAGTCGGATTTTAAACTTCTAATTCCATATTTATAATGATTAGTGTTGGAATTGACGGTAGTCCTTTTTTATTTTTATTTTAGATTTTGTTCGTATTAGTTTGTTCTTTTTGTGCTTTGTATTTTTTGCTCACAAATCCAGATGCCATGCATGCTGTTCTCTGTACAGACAGTCTGTGCAAAATGTTTAATTGTGGAACAAGCTGGGGTTTTTTTTGTTCGTTTGTTTTTTAAGTTGATGCCTTGTTTTTTCTTTAGCCCATCCCCTTCCTGTGTAAATTTAATTAAAAACTAAAACATTTGTGGTTATTTTTGGTGTAATGGCTCATTGTATGTGTTCATTTATCACATCTGTGCACATTTGCTTGAATAAGGTGTTTGATGGATGGGTGAACACTAAACTGCACTGGACTGGAGTCTTTGACCCGTGTGTTGATCTCGGATCTTTTACCCTGCATCACACTTGCAGAGACAAAATATTTAACTGAAACATTTTTAAATTGAGCTAATTTTTTTCTTGATTTTAGTTAAAAGGCTGAGGGCTAGAACTTCAAACAGAAGGGAGTAGGAGAGAAGTCAGAAGGGGTTTATTAAATTTCTGTAACGATAATGTACAAAATCTACCATCATGGGCCATGTTTGATCAAATCTGGATACAAAATAGATTTGTCAAAGTTGCACAGTCGTTTAAACAAGAAATCTAGCGTTCATGAAAATATAAACTCAAGACTTAACCTCGACAGACTACAAAGCATATTTGTATAATTATTGCACTGCTTTTATATATCCTGTTTAAATTGCTTTTATTACATTTACAGCATTTGGGAGTACTGTAGTCCACTGATTAGACGACAGTGCATTGAAATTTTAATATTTTTAAGTGCATGCATTGCAAACTTAAACACCAGTTCATTTTATTTTCTGCCATTACAATCCTCTTGTCTTGGGCGCCCCCTAGAGGCACTACGCGCACCTTCACCAGAGCCTGGGCACTTCATATTAAGGGCACTGTACCGAAATTGGCTGCAATTCCCCTAGAGGGCGCTCGTGAGATAGTCCTCTGAATGGGAGTGAATGGAGCTAAAAGGATAAAATAATTACAGCTGCTTCTAGACAAAAAGCCCAAATTCTGTTTGTTTTTGCAAGTATAGTATCGATTATATATCGGAATAGGAAAAAAACTAAGAAAATTAAATTTTTCTTACAGAGGTGATTTTGCAGCATGGTGGTGTAGTGGTTAGCACCATAGACATATAAACATAGACGCTGCATTGAGCTGGTGGCCCCGTTGCTGGGATACGTCAGAGTGTCCGCCATATTTGATGTGGCAAATCTTCCCCTTAAACCAATGCAAGTAAATGGACTGAACTTTATAAAGCCCCTTTCTACAATAATATTTAACTCGATGCCTTTTTTTTTTATTCACCCATTAAGAGACACATGTATATATTTGGGAAACAGGCATCAAAACAACATATATAACTTTTAATGTTATGATATAAATAGTGGAGTTTGCATGTTCTCCCCGTGTCCGCGTGGGTTTCCTCCGGGTGCTCCGGTTTCCCCCACAGTCCAAAGACATGCAGGTTAGGTTAACTGGTGACTCTAAATTGACCGTAGGTGTGAGTGTGAATGGTTGTCTGTGTCTATGTGTCAGCCCTGTGATGACCTGGTGACTTGTCCAGGGTGTACCCCGCCTTTCGCCCGTAGTCAGCTGGGATAGGCTCCAGCTTGCCTGCGACCCTGTAGAAGGATAAAGCGGCTAGAGATAATGAGATGAGATGAGGTTATAAATAGTGTGCGAAATACCCTGTACACTGCAAACTAGCGACAGATACGCGATAGATAGCTCAGGTAAGCTAATCAGTCAGCATACCGTAGCAAGCTACCAAAACCTCATCTCATCTCATCATCTCTAGCCGCTTAATCCTGCTCTACAGGGTCGCAGGCAAGCTGGAGCCTATCCCAGCTGACTACGGGCGAAAGGCGGGGTACACCCTGGACAAGTCGCCAGGTCATCACAGGGCTGACAGACACAGACAACCATTCACACTCACATTCACACCTACGGTCAATTTAGAGTCACCAGTTAACCTAACCTGCATGTCTTTGGACTGTGGGGGAAACCAGAGCACCCGGAGGAAACCCACGCGGACACGGGGAGAACATGCAAACTCCGCACAGAAAGGCCCTCGCCGGCCACGGAGCTCAAACCCGGACCTTCTTGCTGTGAGGCGACAGCGCTAACCACTACACCACCGTGCCGCCCGCTACCAAAACCTGAGGCCACAATAACCAACCTACAAGACTGAATATGATAAATGATGGAAATAGTGGAAAAACTGGAAATAGTGAATGAAAATAAAAATTTACTGTTTTATTTATTGAGTCACCACACAGACTTACTCTCGTTGAATAAAGTGAGCTGAATGACCACCAAACTGAGTTCGGCCAGGTTCTAACGTCATACCAAAACAAAATACATCACTGATTCCTTCACATTCAGAAAGGTTAAAAACATTCATCATACGTTCAAAAACGTTCATCATAGTGTGGCACTGTATTATCTAATTCTCACTGCTTATAACTCTACACCTACCCGGTGGAGATGAGCTGGGAAACTGAAGACTGAAGGAACAGCTCCCTCTCTGATCCTGACTGTCTGACCTGTTCTGTCAAAATCCTCCGTTCTGAAGTGTTCACTGCAGAGCACGGATGACGGAGTAGCAGAAAAGCCTTCCCGTCGCACAGCTGTCTCCCACTGCTTTTTCATGTCTTTATTTTTGGGAAACCTACA
The DNA here is from genome assembly GCF_027579695.1 of Neoarius graeffei. Taxonomy (NCBI): domain Eukaryota; kingdom Metazoa; phylum Chordata; class Actinopteri; order Siluriformes; family Ariidae; genus Neoarius; species Neoarius graeffei. The sequence goes on along the minus strand of NC_083593.1, from coordinate 50,866,602 downwards.
TAGTATGTGAAAAGTTAGCTAAGCAACTAAGAACAATCAGCGTAGTTACGAAGGAAATACTTCGTTGTTTGGAGACAGGTTTCACCGAGCGGCTATTATGCGCGAGACTTCATAGCCACAAAGTCAGAAAAATCTGTTCGTAAAATTACGTTATAATGACCAAATACAATGAAAAGTATTTTTCCAGTCTCACCTGTGAAAGGTAATCCCATGTGATCTCGTTTGGACGGTAAACCTGTTGGTACAGTTAAACGCAGCACATGAATGAGGCATCTTTATTCTCGGCTACTGTCTAGACGCTATACCAGAGACGGTTGAAGAATCTCCACTTTGCCACATCCAATATGGCGGCGAGGATGACGTATGATGCTATGCAGAATGTGACGTCTATGTTTATATGTCTATGGTTAGCATGGTCACCTCACAGCAAGAAGGTTATGAGTTCGAGTCCAGTGGCCGACAAGGGTCTTTCTGTGTGGAGTTTGCATGTTCTCCCCGTATTTGCTTGGGTTTGCTCTGGTTTCAATGTACTGTCATCTTTGCATTACTCTGCGCTTGTATCACTGATTATTTTCCTCAAACAGCGTGTCCTATTGTGTTTTAGTCTTTATAAATCTGACAAAGGCTTGGTCTTAAACGACATGGTTCCGGTTCTCCCCACAGTTCAAAGGCATGCGGTTAGGTTAACATGGAGTGGCCTTGGGCTGAAGTGCCCTTGAGCAAGGTACCTAACCCCGACAGTATCTGCTCCCCAGGTGCTGTAGTATGGCTGCCCACTGCTCTGGGTGTGTGCGTGTTCACTGCTTCAGATGGGTTAAATGCAGAGGATGAATTTCACTGTGCTTGAGTGTGCATGTGACAAAGTCGTCTTCTTCTAAAATGCTAGCATTCTGCTAGTGTATGTATTAGCATGGTTGCATTTTGATGTGAATTGCGCTTTCTGGGTATTTTACAATTTAAAAATGAAAAAATGTAGCTATGTCTATTGTATCTACCCCTTATATCGAAACCATGAAAATTGGCAGATTTGGTTGGTTGGTTTAAACTTCATGAACGCTACATTTTGGGGCTACAGCCCCATAGGCCACCATTCATTTTGGACAATCTCAAGAGTGCCCCCTACACAACCGGAAGTTCTAACAGTGGGAGTTCAATTCTCTGATGCTGTACTTTGGGGAACCCAGAAATAGGGCGAGCTTTTTTTCCTCATAGTTGCCATGGTGAATTGTAGTAATGGAGCTCCACTGATGAATTTAAAATCCCAGACACTAAAGGGATCTAAAAAGTCACCAAATCCATCAACAAAGTCTCAAAATTGCCTTGTGGTCATGATGAGTTGAACTGTCCAATCTATGGTTGTGTTTGTGGGAGGTGCCAGCCAATCAGCTATAATGTGGGGTGGGACTTGTCTTGAGTATGAAAGTCTTTAGTTTAGTTAGCTTATTTAGTCAGTTAAGATGAAAACAACCACAAAAAGAGCAACTGGTAACATTTTCATAAAAGGTGTGTGGTTTTAAACAATCAATCAAGTTAGTTAATTGGTAAGTCATACTACTGATGTGAAAAGCAGTATATTTTATTGCTGTATCTAGACTGTGTCACCTGAAAGAGCATGGCACAAATCTTACATCTAAACTTTGATGCTTTTCTTCAATTCTCTTTCTCAGTGTATCCCAGAGGGCCTTTCTGTGTGGAGTTTGCATGTTCTCTCCGTGTCCGTGTGGGTTTCCTCCGGGTGCTCCGGTTTCCCCCACAGTCCAAAGACATGCAGGTTAGGTTAACTGGTGACTCTAAATTAACTGTAGGTGTGAATGGTTGTTTGTCTCTGTGTGTCAGCCCTGCGATGACCTGGCGACTTGTCCAGGGTGTACCCTGCCTCTTGCCCATAGTCAGCTGGGATAGGCTCCAGTTTGTCTGCGACCCTGTAGAACAGGATAAGCGGCTACAGATAATGGATGGATGGATGGATGTGTATCCTGGAAACATTGTCCAACTCGTTCCTGCAGTTAGTGTGGTAAAGCGTGCCATCTAGTGACAACAATACCGCGAATTGTAAACTATGGCACGAATGATGAACGTAATGGCAAGCGAGTCTGTCAACTGACTTTGGAATATCACAAATATCTGGGGTGTGTTTTATACAACCGCGATTCCAAAAAAATTGGGACAAAGTACAAATTATAAATAAAAATGGAATGCAATAATTTACAAATCTCAAAACCTTCACAATAGAACATAGACAACATATCAAATGTCGAAAGTGAGACATTTTGAAATTTCATGCCAAAGATTGGCTCATTTGAAATTTCATGACAACAACACATCTCAAAAAAGTTGGGACAGGGGCAATAAGAGGCTGGAAAAGTTAAAGGTACAAAAAAGGAACAGCTGGAGGACCAAATTGCAACTTATTAGGTCAACTGGCAATAGGTCATTAACATGACTGGGTATAAAAAGAGCATCTTGGAGTGGCAGCGGCTCTCAGAAATAAAGATAGGAAGAGGATCACCAATCCCCCTAATTCTGCGCCCACAAATAGTGGAGCAATATCAGAAAGGAGTTCGACAGTGTAAAATTGCAAAGAGTTTGAACATATCATCATCTACAGTGCATAATATCATCAAAAGAGTCAGAGAATCTGGAAGAATCTCTGTGCGTAAGGGTCAAGGCCGGAAAACCATACTGGGTGCCCGTGATCTTCGGGCCCTTAGATGGCACTGCATCACATACAGGCATGCTTCTGTATTGGAAATCACAAAATGGGCTCAGGAATATTTCCAGAGAACATTATCTGTGAACACAATTCACCGTGCCATCCGCCGTTGCCAGCTAAAACTCTATAGTTCAAAGAAGAAGCCGTATCTAAACATGATCCAGAAGCGCAGACGTCTTCTCTGGGCCAAGGCTCATTTAAAATGGACTGTGGCAAAGTGGAAAACTGTTCTGTGGTCAGACGAATCAAAATTTGAAGTTCTTTATGGAAATCAGGGACGCCGTGTCATTCGGACTAAAAAGGAGAAGGATGACCCAAGACGTTATCAGCGCTCAGTTCAGAAGCCTGCATCTCTGATGGTATGGGGTTGCATTAGTGCGTGTGGCATGGGCATCTTACACATCTGGAAAGATACCATCAATGCTGAAAGGTATATCCAGGTTCTAGAACAACATATGCTCCCATCCAGAAGACGTCTCTTTCAGGGAAGACCTTGCATTTTCCAACATGACAATGCCAAACCACATACTGCATCAATTACAGCATCATGGCTGCGTAGAAGAAGGGTCCGGGTACTGAACTGGCCAGCCTGCAGTCCAGATCTTTCACCCATAGAAAATATTTGACGCATCATAAAATGGAAGATACGACAAAAAAAACCTAAGACAGTTGAGCAACTAGAATCCTACATTAGACAAGAATGGGTTAACATTCCTATCCCTAAACTTGAGCAACTTGTCTCCTCAGTCCCCAGACGTTTACAGACTGTTGTAAAGAGAAAAGGGGATGTCTCACAGTGGGAAACATGGCCTTGTCCCAACTTTTTTGAGATGTGTTGTTGTCATGAAATTTAAAATCACCTAATTTTTCTCTTTAAATGATACATTTTCTCAGTTTAAACATTTGATATGTCATCTATGTTCTATTCTGAATAAAATATGGAATTTTGAAACTTCCACATCATTGCATTCCGTTTTTATTTACAATTTGTACTTTGTCCCAACTTTTTTGGAATCGGCGTTGTAATTTACTCCACATATTTGTTTCCAAATAAAATGTGACCGATTTTCTGGCCTGATTAAACTGTGTGTCTGCCCATTGTTTAACTGGTGTATGGCTTCCTGTGGTGTATGGCTACCTTGCAATTATAGAAAATGTTGGGTACTGGTTTCTTGTCTTTGTTTTTGGTTTTTATTTTGAAGCTTTTTGTCTCATCTCATCTCATTATCTCTAGCCGCTTTATCCTGTTCTACAGGGTCACAGGCAAGCTGGAGCCTATCCCAGCTGACTACGGGCGAAAGGCGGGGTACACCCTGGACAAGTCGCCAGGTCATCACAGGGCTGACACATAGACACAGACAACCATTCACACTCACATTCACACCTACGGTCAATTTAGAGTCACCAGTTAACCTAACCTGCATGTCTTTGGACTGTGGGGGAAACCGGAGCACCCGGAGGAAACCCACGCGGACACGGGGAGAACATGCAAACTCCACACAGAAAGGCCCTCGCCGTCCCCGGGGCTCGAACCCAGGACCTTCTTGCTGTGAGGCGACAGCGCTAACCACTACACCACCGTGCCGCCCAAGCTTTTTGTTATTATTATTAATAATAATAAATTTTATTTGGAGCGCCTTTCAAGATACCCAAGGACACTTTACAAAGAGTGTAAAAAATGTAAGTAAAAGTCAAAGTAGAACTAGTTAAAAGGCACAGAAGCATGACACAGAATCAACAACAAAGAAAAAAAAACAGATGATGCAGCAATACATTTAAAAATAATAATAATAAAATAAAAATTATTAATAAAAATAATAACCTCAATCATTCAGCATTATGATGAGAAAGCAAGGGTAAAAAGAAAAGTTTTGAGCATGGTTTTAAAAGATGAAAGGGAGGTGCATTGACGCAATGAAAGTGGGAGGCTGTTCCAGAGTTTGGGGCCAGCCACACTAAAAGCCCTATCACCCATAGATCGAAGATTTGTGGAGGGGGTGGTGAGAAGGAGTGTTACAGAGGAGCATAAATTTCGGGTGGGTAAGTATGGAGTGAGAAGACTAGAGAGGTAGGTGGGTGCTAGGTTGTGCTGGGCCTTGTAAACAAGGAGGAGAATTTTGAAATGAATACGAAATTTAACAGGAAGCCAGTGTAGCTGATGGAGGATGGGTGTGATGTGATGCCAAGGTCTAGTATGGGTGAGGAGTCGAGCTGCAGAGTTTTGGATGTGTTGTAGTCTGTTTATTGATTTACTTGGAAGCCCAATGAGCAGGGCATTGCAGTAATCAAGTCTGGAGGTGATGAAGGCATGAATTAGGGTCTCTGCAGTGGGGAGGCTAACTGAGGGGCAGAGTTTGGAGATAGTTTTGAGATGAAAAAATGCTGTTTTAGTGATGTATTTTATGTGTGAATCAAAAGAGAGAGCTGAGTCAATGATGATGCCCAGGTTTTTCACTTCAGAGGAGATGGTGGTGAAGTAACCTGGGATGGAGAACTGCGCAAGATTTAACTTCTTCAGCAGTGTTGGAGTGACAATGACTATGGCTTCGGTCTTGTTATGATTGAGTTTGAGAAAATTGTGTGTCATCCAGTTACTAATATCAGACAGGCAGGTGGACAATTGTGAGAGGGGGAGTGGATGAGAGGGTTTAGTGTGAATGTAAATTTGTGTGTCATCAGCATAGCAGTGGAAATATAGGCCATGCTGACGGAGGATGTGACCCAGGGGAAGGATATAGATGATGAAAAGCAAGGGACCTAAGACAGAACCTTGTGGAACACCATGTGGGAGGTGTGCACTAGGGGAACGGAAATCACCAATGGAGACAAACTGTTCCCTTTCTGTGAGATATGACCTAAACCAGGAAAGTGCAGTGCCAGTGACGCCCAGGAGTGATTCCAGCCGTGTGAATAGAGTGCTGTGGCAGACAGTGTCAAATGCAGCTGTTAGATCCAGCAGTAGGAGGATGCTGAAGTGGCCTGAGTCAGCAGCAGTCAGCAGGTCATTTACAACCTTGACTAGGGCCGTTTCAGTGCTGTGCTTGGCCCTAAAGCCAGATTGAAGCTCCTCCCACAGCAGTGGCGGCTGGTAGTCTTTCAAACAGGGGAGGCTGGTCGGTTACGATATTTCCAGATTTTAAAAGAAAAAACACATCAATTTTGCCCATACTCTTGCCTCTGATCTGGCTGATTGTTGGCAGGGTCACAAACTGTGAAATAACAGGTTCTTTTGGCCCATTAGCCTACTGTCCAATATACATGATGGTGGTGTTGGGGGGGGGGTATATTTTCTCATCTCATTATCTCTAGCCACTTTATCCTTCTACAGGGTCGCAGGCAAGCTGGAGCCTATCCCAGCTGACTACGGGCGAAAGGCGGGGTACACCCTGGACAAGTCGCCAGGTCATCACAGGGCTGACACATAGACACAGACAACCATTCACACTCACATTCACACCTACGGTCAATTTAGAGTCACCAGTTAACCTAACCTGCATGTCTTTGGACTGTGGGGGAAACCGGAGCACCCGGAGGAAACCCACGCAGACACGGGGAGAACATGCAAACTCCACACAGAAAGGCCCTCGCTGGCCCCGGGGCTCGAACCCAGGACCTTCTTGCTGTGAGGCGACAGCGCTAACCACTACACCACCGTGCCGCCGGGGGTATATTTTAACATTTTATATTTTAAAATTGTGGCATGTTGTTTAAAAATTGATCATTATTGAAAGCAGCTCTTTGTCAGGAACCTCAGCAGTAACAGCAGAGTGTTCTGGAATAGCCACAAGCACTGACCTTGGGGAGCCAAACATAGAGCTGGGTGCCACACATTTCATTCAATGACACGTTCCCTATATTTTACTTATTTTGACTGAGAAATGTTTTATTGACAATTTTGATAACCCTTCACTTTTAATCCAGGTCTGTAGTGTGAAATGTTCTCGGCTGTGTTTTTGTTTAAAAATGTTTTCCAAATTGTAGCTGTGTTTAATTCATATCCAGAAAAATATATATTCCAATATAATATACTCAGCATAAACATTTTAAATAGATTCTATATTTTTGGTCCATCCATGACATATTACTAAAGTAGCCTATTTACTGTTGTTGATGTGGGTCACTTGCTGTTAGCCAATTCACTTTCTCGTACCAGGAGAGCTGAAAGGAACGAGTATTATTCTCTACCTTTTTCACTAAGTCAATTTGAGGCGTTGGTCTACCCTGCTCTTTAATTTTAATTTTTTCCTCGAAAGGAAGACTGGCAAATGGCTTTGCCAAAATTAAATCAGCAATGCTTGGCATCCGTGCGCAGCTTTCTTGCTAGCTGACTAGCCCCCTCAAGTTCAGTCACTCAAATAAACGAAATTTCTGGAACTAAGATAGCAAACTTGACAACACTATATTTACACTTTATTTACAATGAAAATATATACAAACTAAAAAAGCTGGTAGAAACCGTATGTAATGAATGAAATCAAAATGTAAGCTGATCTCTTACAATACACCACACCACTTGCGAATCCGCATGGGACTGAACTGAAATTCACCGCTGCCTGTCTATATTTGAAACGAGCTGTCAATCAAAGAAAATATCCGTCCGCTTTCACCAATCACCAGTCTCCTCACGGAAACTGCCATGTCCCTCCCACTGTGAGGCTCGGAGTCTGTAGGTGGGCATTTTCGCAGTATTTGTCCAATAATCATCTTGCATATTGAGATTGAAAAGCACATCGCTCCCAAATGCCATTGAAGTCCACTGAGGCTGGGAGTCCGTGAGACTCCGTGGGCGGGCGTTTTCACAGTATTTGTCCAATAATCGTCTTGCATTTTGATATTGAAAAGCGCATAGCTCCCAAATGCCATTGAAGTCCACTGAGGCTGGGCTGCATCACGCTGTCACGAGGGGGAAAAACTCACGCACACATTAAAGTTATAAGGGAATGATTTCGCACTGTAGTTGGGTTGAGCACATATATTTCTATGATTCTGGATCTGAAATAGCAATGTTATAAGGTCGGCTGTTGAGGTATTTCACCTGACGTCACAGGGTCATGTGACGCCCCGGTGTCCGCCATTTTGAACGTCAAGCTAGCTAATGTCAACAACAGTAGCTAGTATGTTACTGTAGCAATGTTTACGTTCAGTCATTTGGATGACTGTTAAAACCTTTCAGTATCAAGTTTTTCCTTTACTGGATTTACTAGTTTACTGAGCTAGCGCGCTCAGGCAAGCTGGGAGCTAGCGTGCGCCGGCCGCCGGCAGGCTAGCGCGCACTAGCTCCCAGCTTGCCCGAGCGCGCTAGCTCAGTAAACTAGTAAATCCAGTAAAGGAAAAACTTGAGACTGAAAGGTTTTAACAGTCATCCAAATGACTGAACGTAAACATTGCTACAGTAACATACTAGCTACTGTTGTTGACATTAGCTAGTGCTAACAGCTAGCTGCTAGTACACTGCTACAACACAGACACCGACCCTAATAATACAGTTCTTGGTCATTGCCTGGTAACAGCAAATTTATAACGGGCCATGTCTCAACAGACTAAGAAGTTATTTCAATGACATTTAATAACATTTTGTTTATCCTGAGGACCGAAAGTAAATGAAAATGTGAACAAACCTTAGCTGTAATAAGATGGCGACCACCGGCTCCAGGGACGACCCACTGATGTAGGCATGTTACCCAGCCTGACACAAAATATTTGTAGGTATCCAAACTCTTATAGGCTTTCAGATCAATACCTGTGTATGGCGATGGGTTTTTAACGACATAGGTATACAGATCATGTGGGCCGAAGTCAGGTAAAGACGAGGGCTTCGTGTACTTCCGTACGTCAGTGAACAATCCTGGTGGAAGCAGGTAAACGTCATTCTCTAAGCCTGCTAACCTCAATTTTTGCAAATACCTCTCCCTCTGCTCGCCCTGTAAATGCCCTACGTCGCTGGATAGTGAAGGTGTTTTCTGCATCTCGCTCCTTTTTCTTTTATGTTTTTCATTTGTCGCCTTCCTCGCATTCAAACTGATTCAAGCCGTGCCGTCCAAAATGGCAGCATCACATGACTTGGTCACGTGGGTGAAATACCTCAATAACATAAGCCTAGCACAATTCATCCTACACCAGTGGTCCCCAACCTTTTTTACGGCATGGACCGGTTTGATGTCAGACAATATTTTCACGGACCAGCCTTTAAGGTGTGGTGGATAAACTGTGGTATTTTCTAAATATAGTAATAAACGTGAATCCACTGTGTACTCGTATGCAACTTTATTAGCAGCATCCTCGTAACATCGCGTCAGCAACATAACATGAGTAATGTCCTCTCTCCAACATTCTTGGTCGCTGAGATAAGCGTCTTGACATGCGTCAAGAGCAGAGCATGTGAGCGGAGCGGACGAATTTTGAAAAGAGCGCGGAGCAGGATTTTTTTTTTTCAAGGATGGGAAGGATGGAGTGAGGCAATGGCCCGCTCCAGTTTCGCCCCGTTACCGCTCACATCACGAGTCTGAAGCATGCCCAACGTGGCTCAGAATGAACGACAGGTGTTTGTTTGCCACCTGCGCTCCGCCTGCTCATGATGCGTTTAGAGGCGGCTCAGAAAAACGCGTTTCCACGTGTTAAAAATTAATTAAGTGGTTGTAAGGGCTGTAAAAAGTGCGGGGGACAGAGGGCAGAGATACGGGAAGTGCTCCGCGTCCGCTACGCGCATGCGTGCACATATTTTTTGAGTGAGCATGGACTGGAGCGGGATGCAATCTTGGTGGAGCGCTGAGCGGTAGAGGGGCGAAGCGGCATGGTGTGACATTGAGCGGGGAGCGAGCGGAGCGACCACCTCCGTGAGCGAGGACCGAAATTCTCGCCGCTCCACTACGCTCACATGCTCTGGTCAAGCGTGAGTTATAGACGGATGTAACGGAGAGAATCCGGTCATTTTTCAAAATCAAACATCGTTCAGACTCAGATAATGAATGAAACGGAAATAGTGCAGGTTATTTATTCTTTCTGTGTGGCCCGGTACCAAATGACCCACGGACCGGTACCGGTCCGCGGCCCGGGGGTTGGGGGCCGCTGTCCTACACGATGTTCGTACTTTTTAGAGGAGGCTGAGCCTCCCTCGTTGTCTTAGAGCAATCACCCGTGCTGTATATGTGACAAATATTTCTGCAAATGCTGTCAATCAGAACCTTTCATCAGTAAAGTCCTGCATCTCCACAGATGGAGCTCAATCGGGTCTCTTCCAATATGGCGGACGCGTCGCCGCATAGTCTGCGCAAGCAACAGCTGCTGTTTGGAACACACCAGTAATGGTGGCCGGTTCCTGTTTGAACAAAAGTGCGCAGGTGGGACGAAACCCGTAGCTTTTTAACACACCACACAGCTGGTCTGACAATAACAGCGACGGAAAGCGCTCGATGCCTCCATCATCCGCGCCGGCAGGACGGACATCACGCTTTAACCGAGCCGCAGACCGGTAAGGTGACAGAGAAACATGTCGCTGAGGGTCCAGGGGGTCGTTAGGGGGTCATCATCATCATCATCATCACATCCTGGTGCTTGGGGAAGGATTGCTTTTATTTCTCAGTGCCTTATTTCTCTAAGCTGCGTAGTCAGGGCTCAGTGTATTCAATTAGATGCAATATTAAGCCACAAAATCACACACGTGACCTTTAGATGCTTTCATATCGGTTGTATAGGGGTTTATTAACAGTGTTATTAATGTGTTATTACATTATCAATGGTATAATAATATTCCTGATCATGAGGTGCTTTTCTTGTCCCTTTCCAGGATAATAATAATAATAATAATAATAATAATAATAATAATAACACAGAAGATAATAATAATAATAATTATTATTATTATTAGTAGTAGTAGTATTTCAATGTCACTGTTCTCAATACAATTAATGAGCGTATAGACCTGACTGTAAATGGTATAGCCCAGTTTAGGGGTGTTGGAAAGTTTCATTTACATGTTTCTTTCCTAAAACACGGGCTAGGAAACGTATTTTAGTGTTTACTAGTGATCAAATTTACCACGTGTCGTTTTATGAACCCAGAAACATTTATCTTTACTTTATTTAATATGTTTGAAGTCTTTCTTTTGTTGGTGACACCCACGCACACAGACAGTGCAGTGGTAGGTCCTGCGGTTCATCTGTAGGCGGTGTGAATGTTGTTGTCCTGATTGTCACTGCACTGATGCTCTAATGCGGACGTCTGTTATTTGTTTAGCAATATTGTGAGCTTTGTTAATAATAATAATAATAATAATAATAATAATAATAATAATGAGCAGAGGCTTCACAAACAACAGGACGTCCTACAAACCCCGCCCACCGCAATAAGTAGCGGATTTGCATAAAGTTCTTGGAAATAAAATTAAACCTTTCAAAATGGTGACGTTTCTAAAAATATATATCCTTGTCATAAATCATTCGCGGTGATTCAGTAATGTCACGTTTCCCTCACGTGTGTGTGTGTGTTTCCTATAGTTCATCCCAGTGATTATTCCTCTTGTTGGAAATTTACTTCCGGGTTTTAATTCATTTGAATATTTCTGACCGACCAATCGCAGACGAGATCGCTGGACACGTGGGAGAGCCTGCACGTGCTCTGTTTCCAAGGGCAAAACAAATGTCTGTTGCTAGCTGATTACGTCAGAAACAGAATCAGAAACAGAAACAGTTTTATTGCCAGGTATGTGGACACACACGAGGAATTTGACTCCGGTTCACTTAGCTCTCATAGTACAAAACAGATTAAAAAAAGCGTAGACACAAAATCAAACAAACAAGCAAACAACAACAACAAAAATAGGTGCATAGTGCAAACTAATCCAGGTAAGTCAAGTATGGAATAGTTAAATAAATATAAAGTATACAGTGTGCACAGAATGACGGTATAAGTGTGTTCAGATATTTTACAAGTGATATTACTGATATATGAATCTGGATTTTAGCTGTTCATCACAGAAAGGATTTCCCTTTTGGTGCAATATGGTGCATAGTGCAAAGATGAATAATAAATTTAAATAAGTATAAATATAAGTAACAGTGTGCACAGAATGACAGTATGAGTGTGCAGATATTTTGCAAGTGATATTACTGATATGTGAATCTGTATTTTAGCTGTTCATCACAGAGACAGCCTGAGGGAAGAAACTGTTCTTGTGTCTGGTTGTTTTTGCATACAGTGATCTATATCGCCTCCCTGAGGGGAGAAGTTTAAATAGATTGTGACCAGGGTGTGATGGATCCGCAGAGATGTTACCTGCCCGTTTCCTGACTCTGGACAGGTACAGGTCTTGGATGGAGGGCAGGTTGACACCAATAATTTTCTCTGCAGACCTTAATGTCCGTTGCAGTCTGTTCTTCTCCTGTTTGGTGACCGATCCAAACCAAACAGTGATGGAAGAGCAAAGAACAGACTGAATGATGGCAGAGTAGACTTGCGTCAGCAGCTCCTTCGGCAGGTTGAGCTTCCTGAGCTGGCGCTTATTTCTCTAAGCTGCGTAGTTAGGGCTCAGTGTATTTAATTAGATGTAATATTAAGCCACAAAATCACACACGCGACCTTTAGATGCTTTCATATCAGTTGTATAGGGGTTTATTAACAGTGTTATTAATGTGTTATTACATTATCAATGGTATAATAATATTCCTGATCATGAGGTGCTTTTCTTGTCCCTTTCCAGGATAATAATAATAATACAGAAAATAATAATAATAATAATAATAATAATAATAATTATTATTATTAGTAGTAGTAGTATTTCAGGGTGGCACGGTGGTGTAGTGGTTAGCACTGTCGCCTCACAGCAAGAAGGTCCGGGTTCGAGCCCCGTGGCCGGCGAGGGCCTTTCTGTGTGGAGTTTGCATGTTCTCCCCGTGTCCGCGTGGATTTCCTCCGGGTGCTCCGGTTTCCCCCACAGTCCAAAGACATGCAGGTTAGGTTAACTGGTGACTCTAAATTGACCGTAGGTGTGAATGTGAGTGTGAATGGTTGTCTGTGTCTATGTGTCAGCCCTGTGATGACCTGGTGACTTGTCCAGGGTGTACCCTGCCTTTCGCCCGTAGTCAGCTGGGATAGGCTCCAGCTTGCCTGCAACCCTGTAGAAGGATAAAGCGGCTAGAGATAATGAGATGAGATGAGATGAGTAGTATTTCAATGTCACTGTTCTCAATACAATTAATGAGCGTATGGACCTGACTGTAAATGGTATAGCCCAGTTTAGGGGTAATTTACATGTTTCTTTCCTAAAACACGGGCTAGGAAACGTATTTTAGTGTTTACTAGTGATCAAATTTACCACATGTCGTTTTATGAACCCAGAAACATTTATCTTTACTTTATTTAATATGTTTGAAGTCTTTCTTTGGTTGGTGACACCCACGCACACAGACAGTGCAGTGGTAGGTCCTGCGGTTCATCTGTAGGCGGTGTGAATGTTGTTGTCCTGATTGTCACTGCACTGATGCTCTAATGCGGACGTCTGTTATTTGTTTAGCAATATTGTGAGCTTTGTTAATAATAATAATAATAATAATAATGGGCAGAGGCTTCACAAACAACAGGACGTCCTACAAACCCCGCCCACTGCAATAAGTAGCGGATTTGCATAAAGTTCTTGGAAATAAAATTAAACCTTTCAAAATGGTGACGTTTCTAAAAATATATATCCTTGTCATAAATCATTCGCGGTGATTCAGTAATGTCACGTTTCCCTCACGTGTGTGTGTGTGTTTCCTATAGTTCATCCCAGTGATTATTCCTCTTGTTGGAAATTTACTTCCGGGTTTTAATTCATTTGAATATTTCTGACCGACCAATCGCAGACGAGGTCGCTGGACACGTGGGAGAGCCTGCACGTGCTCTGTTTCCAAGGGCAAAACAAATGTCTATTGCTAGCTGATTACGTCATTCCTGGAACCTGAAACCTGCTCCTTCCTCATGACTAAATACTATTAATAATAATAATAATAATAATAATAATAATAACGAAAACACATGTGAGGAAAGCTGCATGCAGTACTTCCAAAATGAAATCATGGCTGTTTCCATAACTGGACCAAACACCTTGCAATTCATGAAGGTGTACACCAAGGAATTGTTTGACTTGTTGACTTGTCTGTAACTCAGGTTCCCAACCCTGCTCCTGGAGAACCCTCTGTCCGACACATTTTAGTGTTGTCCCTGCGCTGACACACTTGATTCAAATAATCAGCTCATTAACATTCCTCACTGAGTTGAAGTGGGCATGTCAGAGCAGGCAAAACACTGAAATATACAAGACAAGGTGTACTCCAGGATCAGGGTGAGGAATCTGTGGTCTGAGGAATGAGCATGCTGTTATTTTCATCACAATTTCAAGATGTATTTGTGCCAACAGAGCCGAAGATGAAGCGAACATGATCAGTGCCGATGATGGCCCCTCTAAAAGCGAGGAGACCCGGGACGCCGGGCGGAAGAGGACATGTCCGCCTGAAACGCTGCACCTTCTGTTAGCCGTGGTGGTGTGGTTGGTCACAGGAACCACCATCTCCAGCCTGAACAAATGGATCTTTGCGGTGTACAACTTCAGATACCCGCTCCTACTGTCAGCTCTGCACATGCTCACGGCCATAGTTGTAGGAGTCATAAAGTACTGGTTTGTCCGAAACCAGGGCATGGCAGAGCAGGATCTGACATCCAGCGCCAAGTGCAAAGTGTTCCTGCTGAGTCTCACGTTCTGCGCCAGCATCGCCTTCGGAAATGTCGGGCTCAACTACGTGCAGCTGTCCTTCGCGCAGATGATCTACACTACCACGCCGATCTTCACCCTGGCAATCTCGTCTCTGGTGCTCGGCAAACAGCACCACGTCCTGAAATATACAGCCATGATGCCGATTTGCCTCGGGGCTTCGTTCAGCATCATGGGCGAGGTGCAGTTTGATCAGACGGGCTGTCTGTTCGTGCTCGCCGCCACCATGCTACGGGGAGTAAAGAGCATCCAGCAAAGTGAGTATGAAAACCCCCATCAGTCAGTGTGAGAGAATTTTATTGCATTTATAGCAACAAGACATTTAGGGTTTATTGGATTTAATGAATGTTCCTTCATTATTGACACTACAAGATATTCTCAGAAATTCACTGTCTCTGGGGTTGTACCATTAATTTGTATCTCCATCCATCCATCCATCCATCCATCCATCCATCCATCCATCCATCCATCCATCTTCAGTATCCACTCTATCCTAGTCAGGGTTATGATGGATCCAGAACATATCACAGGAAGGTGCCTGATTGGGACACCAGTTCAGGTTCACACTTGAGTGTTGCGAACTCTTCCACTGGTGTCCCATTAAGAGCGTAGTCTTACCTCAGTGTTCCCAGGACCATGACCAGGATAAAGTACGTATTGACGCTTTGCTACAAAAAGTTCAATAGTTTGTTATGTTGAAACCATTACTACACTTACTATGGGCTGTCAGTCAGTTGCCATGGCAACAGGAGGCACTCCATCCAGCTGTGGCTATTTTGAGAATTATTTTCACGGATGGAGCAAAAATATACAAAATACATATTTGTCCATATTGTGTCTGAAATGTCAGTTATTTGCAGGGCTTTGAACCAGAATTTTTTTCCTATTGGTTCGTTCCGAACAGAAACGGAATTTTAACGTTTCCGGTTTTGGGTTCCACCATTAAATAGACGTTCCCGAACCGGTTAGAACAAAAAAAAATTTCGTTCCCGGAATGGTTAATTACGTTCCCTGTCAGCTGTTTAACAAATGGCTATAAAATTATGTCTCTGTCTCATCCAGCTTAAGCCAAATGTAGGCTAATTCTATTACAACCTTCATTAAATAAGACAAGAAATAATTCAAAACAATTATTATTTCAAATGTTGGCGATTTGGATTCTCAGTATGTCTTTCCATCTACACAAACAGAAAAAGTGCCAAAAATGAAAGATAGTTCATTTAGTGTGTTACCAAAGGCTAGTCAGGCCCTATGCATTGATAGGCTAACAGAGGTTAACGTCATTTAGTGTTCGCGAGCC
Organism: Neoarius graeffei; assembly: GCF_027579695.1. Lineage (NCBI taxonomy): Eukaryota > Metazoa > Chordata > Actinopteri > Siluriformes > Ariidae > Neoarius > Neoarius graeffei. The sequence continues at coordinate 50,850,849 of NC_083593.1, read as the reverse complement.
TCTCATTAACGTGGACAAATATATTGATATCGTGTTTGAAATTGACGTTTTTGAATAACGATAGACTGCAATATTTACCTCTTATTTAAGATGTGGAGACGTGATAGTAGTCCACCCTCCCGCTCTCTCCATTCAGTCAGCGAACGTCACACAGGAAGTGAACCCCAGCGGGTCATAGAAACTTGCGCAGGAGAAGAATGACTTTTTTATTTGTAGGCTACGGAAACTTTGAGGAACGAAATAAAAACCGGTATTAACCGGTTACCATTATTTTTAATAAGCGTTTCTGTTCCGGAACATAAAAAATAATAAAGTTTCTGGTTTCGTTTCTGTTCCATGTGAAATAGAAAAAGTTCCCGGTTTTCGTTTTCGTTCCTTGAACCGGTTCAAAGCCCTGGTTATTTGATATTCATTTCTCATTTCCCTGCGCAATTGACTTCGTTACTTTTAAAATTAACATCGACAAATACACACAGCGGAGCTACCTGGCAGTCTGCCGCTAATCCCTTGCAAAATCCTTTGCCCTGCTGCTTTTTTGGTGTGTCTGGCTAAGTTTTGGCTGAGCGCAAGTCCCAGCTCTAATAGTAACAGTTCGCCACTACTGTAGATCAAGATATTTATGATATTGTTGAAATGTCAAGTATCGTGATGTGATGTGATATTTTTCCAGAAATAGTCAAAACTAATTGAGTCTAAGGCCGAATCCCATTTCACCCCTTGGACCAACCCCTTGGCCCTTCCCCTCCATTTTGCGCGTTCACGTGAAGGGGTAGGGGTATCCCAATCCCAGTTAACGCGGAGGGGTAGGGGAAGGGGTAGGGCTTCTGTACCCCTTCAAACGGAGATTTTCCTGGAGCTGACTCCGAACGAAGGGGTTTGAGTGATTTCCCACAATGCCATGCGGATTTCAGCGAGATTTCATGCGGATTTCAGAAAGATGGCGGTTCCCGCGGCGAAAGATTGTCATAAATGTATTTTCTCCATTATTTATGTGTTTTAAGTTGTTATCCAGAGGAAACACGCCGCTTGATTCGCTTTCGAGCTGAGAATGAGCAGCGATTTCTGAAATCCAAGCTGCTGCTAAAAAGCTTTGGGAGTGAGTATTGTTTTCGGTTGCTTTACTGCGTACGTTTTGTTCTGTTATTCTCGCTTTTATTGTTTACATGAGTGTTCTGACACCTCATTCTGTCGGATGTGGTGCACGAAGTGCCAAAGATATCCCATTCAGTGGTGTTAGTTAACAAATCACACCCTGCCAGCAGAGATTTCTGCCTCTGGCTCTGACTGTAGCGGCTGGTCGCAGCCAATGACGCGTCGCGTTTTGCTAACGTAAACGCTGACGGAGGTACGCGATGACGTATGCGATTGTTGAACGGCTATCCCAATACGTAAGGGTTGAATTTCAAGCCCTATCCCTTGTAGCTCAGTTTCAAGGGGAAGGGCCAAGGGGAAGGCGGAGGGGAAGGGGTAGAAATTAGAATTGGGATTGGGCCTAATTGTGCTGTGATTTGAGATTACCCTTACTAGATATTTTCATCAAGAAAAAGAGGGTTAAGGAACAAGTAGATGGTCGTTTAGATGGTTTTATCAATGATCGATGATTGATTTAGAAGAACCTTAGCAAGCAACATTATGTCTTAAAGTGCCATTCCACCATTGGATGTATTTTTTTGGCATAAAATACAATATATTTTATGACAACATGACTAGACAGAGAAATCTTTTAGCTTCAAAATGATATATCAAACATAATTTTTTGACAACGACAAGTATATTAATTTTGCGACCAAAGTCACCTACCCTTTTAATTTCCGCGCGGTAGTGAAACGTGATGTCATCGGCAGGTTCCCCTTCTTGTGTACCACGTCACACGTGACGTGGCACAGATTATCAGCAATGGCGGATAGAACGCGATTTCCACTTGTCGATTGCTGTGCCGATATTCACCATCGACCGTCTCCTTTGGGCATCACTTGCTATTTTCCTTCGCTTCTTTTCCGAAGCTGACAATCGCGTTCTATCCGCCATTGCTGATAATCTGTGCCACGTCACACGTGACGTGGTACACAAGAAGGGGAACCTGCCGATGACATCACGTTTCACTACCGCGCGGAAATTAAAAGGGTAGGTGACTTTGGTCGCAAAATTAATATACTTGTCGTTGTCAAAAAATTATGTTTGATATATCATTTTGAAGCTAAAAGATTTCTCTGTCTAGTCGTGTTGTCATAAAATATATTGTATTTTATGCCAAAAAAATACATCCAATGATGGAATGGCACTTTAAGTGTTTTTATTTTTTTCGCAGACCGGTTTCCATCAAATCGTGCGTTCTAATTGGCTCATGAGCGGTCCGGAGTCCTACGATCCGGACCCCGGTTACGGACCTTTGGCGACTCGCTCATTCACAACAGCAACAAACATAGTAGCAATTTTTTGTCAACATTTATTTTTGCATTTTTCAGTATAATAGCATTAATTTTACAGCATGGATAGCGATAACGACAGTGTTCACAGTGAAAGCGAGTTTTACTACCCTGATGAAGACGAAATAAAAGAAAATATTTCAGGAGAAAGCCAAGTAGCAGGTTTGTTCTAAATATGGTTTCCCTTTCGGGGGCTCTCATTTTCTGTTAGAATTTGGTAAAGAAAAAAATAAATATATTATTTACCAGCTTAAAGGGCATATCCTGTACCAATTTAGTGTTTTTTTATATGAAAGTATGTCCCTTTACACACTCATCCAGAAGGGTAATTTTGCACAAGGCCATCTGTCTACAGCAGAAAAAAAATAAAATAACAAAATGCGTCTGGAAAAATCCCAAGGGAGTCTGGAGGAAGATTGATCCAGATTCGTGACGTCACGTGTGGATCCGCCAGCAGGCTGAGAGACAAACACAGGAACACCTAATTTAGAGCATAGTCTCTCTTATTTCTTACCCTGGCAACAGTCAACTTGTGAATTGCCGATTTTCTTGGTCTTTTTCTCGGCTCTGCTTGGTCCTCGGCTTCGAGGGCCTCGGTGGATGCGGCACTTCGCCTTCTGTCAGGGGAGACGAACACGGCTGGCTCCTTTGGTGACGCTGACACAGATGGAGACGGTGTTGCTTTGGGCATTCTGACAGATGGAACTGCGTCTTTTTTCAGATCAAGTTGCTTCTTGAAGCCCATTTCCCACTGCAAATAGTTCTCAAAGTTGTCGGGCTTTATGAAGTGAGCCCCGCATATGATGCTGTGGTCTGTTGCATGTTGGCAGTTTTTCTGGGTGCCTCGCACGAAGCGCTCACATTTCTCTCTCATTGTCCGGTCTTTTGGAAAACAATGAGTACTAATCCCATCACGATTGGTGTTGCTACACCCTCCTACGATACATCTGTTAGCCATTTTAATAATTACGCGATAATGTTGAAGAAATTTGCAGAAAACCACCAGGTCATTTTCTCATAAGCAAACCAGCGCTGCCGTAGGATTCAGAAGGAGGCGTCCCGCACGTGACGTCACGAAAATCAATGTTTGCCGGGAAATCCAAATGCCAAGTTTTTTCAGAGGCGGACCAATTTGCCTCAAATGGCTTGATTTCAACTGAATTTTTCTGGTATTGCGCAAGGTAAAAAAATTGCACAAAATGCAAAATGTGACTGATATTTGACCAAAGTTTAATATAAAATAAGAGAATTACACTGATCTTGCTCCTAAATATACCCAAGATGTGCCCTTTAAGATCGATCCATATCGTGAAATACTGTGACCTCGGCCTTGAAAATACTGACCACGGTCACAGTATTTCACAATACGGACCTCCCAGCTGGTAAATAATATATATTTATTTTTTTCGTGGTCCAGTTTCCATCAAATCCTGCGCTCTGATTGACTGGCGAGCGGGTCCGTATCCTACGATACGGACCCCAGTTACGGACCCCGGTTATGGACCTCTGGCGACTCGCTCGTTCACAACAACAACAAACATAGTATCATTTTTTGTCAACATTTATCTTTTTTTTATAAGATTTATTTATAAGATTATCAAAAATCTTATAAATTTTTGCCAGCATTTCTCAGGAGAATAGCATTAATTTTACAGCATGGATAGCGATAACGACAGTCTTCACAGCGAAAGCAAGTTTTACTACCCTGTGGAAGAAGAAATAAAAGAAAACATTTCTGGAGAAAGCTAAAAACCTCTAACTTGCTAACGCCGAGCAAAAACATGGCTGAATCCTGAATGACTCAATTTTGTATAAATGTATGGAATCAATTTTGTGCCAAAATGTTCATACAATACTTTTGAAATAGCAAACAAAAATGACAAATCAAAATACAAAAAAAGAGAAAAAAGTCAATTTTTTTAGACTGGCAAACAAATTATTCATGTAATTGTGCAAAATATCAGTCTATTACTCTTCAGAAACCTTTTATTTTTGTTCCGCGTCTTTCTCAGTTTTGCTTGCCGTAATTTATTTTGGTTGCGATTCCAGCTTTCTCGTTTGTGCTCCCTGACTTTTTGCTTGCAGTTTTGGCACAAACTTCACGTGTGGGTGGGCTGTCCAGGAATGCATTCCCATTGGCTAACTTGTGTTTGACTGACAGCTACGCTCAGCCATTCCCTACTCGGATTCTGGCGGACTGTTTGACGAGTGACCGATCCATTGACGGTAAACAAGGATGGAGTGGACTTCAGTGGCGACTATGATATTGAATTTACACTTTGTTGAATTAATTCAATATCATAGTCGCCACTGAAGTCCACTCCATCCTTGTTTACCGTCAATGGATCGGTCACTCGTCAAACAGTCCGCCAGAATCCGAGTAGGGAATGGCTGAGCGTAGCTGTCAGTCAAACACAAGTTAGCCAATGGGAATGCATTCCTGGACAGCCCACCCACACGTAAAGTTTGTGCCAAAACTGCAAGCAAAAAGTCAGGGAGCACAAACGAGAAAGCTGGAATCGCAACCAAAATAAATTACGGCAAGCAAAACTGAGAAAGACGCGGAACAAAAATAAAAGGTTTCTGAAGAGTAATAGACTGATATTTTGCACGGTTACACGAATAATTTGTTTGCCAGTCTAAAAAAAATTGACTTTTTTCTCTTTTTTTGTATTTTGATTTGTCGTTTTTGTTTGCTATTTCAAAAGTATTGTATGAACATTTTGGCACAAAATTGATTCCATATAAATAGGGGACTACATAGGTGGCAAAATGTAGTTTTTTTCCTGCCATGGAAATGCACTTGTATACCGAGGAGGAATCCATTTGCATTACAGCTGTGAATGAGGATTCAAAATGGCGGCTCGGCTCGGTTTTCCCTTTTGGGCGCTCTCGTTTGCTGTTAGAATTTGGTAAAGAAAAAATAAATATATTATTTACCAGCTTAAGGTCGGTCCGTATGGTGAAATACCGTGACCTTGGCCTTGAATACTGACCTTGGCCCAGAGGGCCTCGCTCAGTACTTTCAAGACCTCGGTCATGGTATTTCATGATACGGACCTCCCAGCTGGTAAATAGCATATATATATATATATATATATATATATATATATATATATATATATATATTTTAACTTTAAGAAGTCAGAAGTGATTAATTATTTAAGGTATGGCTATAGCCATGCTGTTTATATTCACTGTTATTATTATTATTATTATTATTATTATTATTATTTTAGTTCACAGTGTAAAGTTTCTAAATGAACGTTCTTTCCTGGGAGGCGCCGTGTCCAGGAATGGAAGCTGACTGACGTCAAATGCTACTTTTGGTCTTTCCCATGAAGCCACCTTTCCATCATCATTATGTCCCAGACAGCTGTTTGAGCTGCTGTTGAATCTTTCAGTCAGAGACACACCGATTTGTCCCGATGCCCGCTTTTTATACGTATTTTCTTTACGCATCTCACTTCATGATCCAATCGTAGCTTTATTGATGGAGGGATGTAGAGCCGAGTTCCATAACAGAAGTATTCAGATACATGAAGACTTGATGGTGTAATGGTCACATGAACATACGCTGAGTCATCCATCTGATGACTAAAACAGACCCAGTGTGAAAACACCCGAAGATAAATAACGTGTATCATTATGTTTCCAGAAATGGCGGAACAGCACAGTGTGAAAGAGCGCACTCCCAGGAAGTGTAATCTATTTTTATTCAGTGCTTACAAAAATAAACTGGTTTATAAGGCACACAGGAGAAAAAGACGACTGGTAAACAAGTATGAAAATCGTTCAATTCACGGCTTGTTGCTATAATTTTCTTGTGATGTTATAGCCACGCCCACATTTTAAACACATCATGTATAAAGTCTCGTTTATGGATCATGCAGTTCAGTCAGTACTCGAAAACTCGCATGTGATGGATCATGATAGTACAATAAATGTGTTTGTACCACAGTGCTTCTTTCTGATTGGATTCTTGTTTCTGATTGGTCAAAAGGTGTTTCTTTAATAACAGCAGGTCTGACAGTAGTGCTGGCTATAATTCAAACCACAGCTTTATATTAATACCTTACTGTATGGCAGACGCTCCACATAACCAGATTAAAAACCATTTTCAGTGGTAAAACTGTGACTTGACATTTTCTAGAACAAAGTGTTTCCCGATTTCTCAATAACCTGCATTGTCTTGTCTTTTTTTTCTTTACAAGAGAGAAGAAAGTGGTTGGTGATAAAACTAGTCTTTACAACTGTCGTAACGGAAGTGATAACAGAAACTAATATGCTTCATGGACATTTCACAACATTAAACATAACTGTAAATGGATAAAAAGCACAACTTGTCATTCTTTAATGAATACAAAGATGTAATAGTTGACAAATTTCTGTAGTATAAGAGGAATACAATGTTTTTTTCTTTACAGGAAACAGGAACATTACACCACCCGTCGTTGATTATTTTCCTCTAACAGCACACCCCTGAGCGTTTGAAACATTTAACAGTTATTCCACGAAATTGAGTCGTACATGAGCTGATAGCCAACGAGGCGCGTAGCACCGAGTCGGCTATAATCCATATACGACGAGATTGAGTGGAATAACTGTTTTATTCTATCCACATTCACTGGATTTTGAGAAACGGAGCGTTTTTATTTTTTGCAAATTTGATTAAAAAAGGTTATACAAAACGTCCAACAAAATCATTTCCGCTTAACAAACCGGCGAAATGATGGTAGCAATTTGTGAAAAATGCGATGATAATAAATCTTGAAAAATAAAAGATACGTTCTTACCATCAAATACTTTTATTCCATATTTTGTTGCGTTTTTAAAAAATTTGTGCAGTTTTGTTTTCAAGTAGAATTTTTATTTCGTCCTTGGTTGTTTCAGAAACACATGCCGCCATTTTGTTTTTCTCTACTCACGGTGTATGAGCTGATATCCTAGTAGTAGAGTAGCCAATCAGAGCACGCAATTGCTCATATCCAGTGAATGTGGATGAAATAACATCGAATACACATTACATGTTTTTAACATTGTCCAGGACACAGTTATGGAAAATAGACAAATTGGTTTCAGCTGGACTTCATGATGTTAAGTGGTGTCCACAGGAAAGTAATTAAACTGGTGTTTTTCACAGAGACATTGAAAATCACATGACTGAATCACATGATTCTCCTCTGAGAAATGCACGTCTGAACCACGTTTATCAACTCATTGCGTGTTACAGAACAAGACAAGCTCTAAAACATCGTGTTTAAAGTAAGGATTAAAGACACTTGGTCCTGGATTTCCGTCACACGGATCTAATTAACGCACAACTAAAAGCTTTCGAGTCGAGTTTTAGGTCACACGGTTATAAAAGGCCACAGGGTCTTATCTTCTGTCTTATCTGTTGGGTTTTTCTAAACTCTAAACCATTTTGATGATGATACTCGGCATGAATAAGTTACTTAAATTAGTTATTTTTTAAATTTACAGAGTGATATTTTAGTAAAACAAACCTTGCGGTTTTATGTAAATTGCATGATTTAAACTCGAGTGCAAGACTTAAACAAACTGTAGCTTATTAAAGGAGAACTGAAGTCATTTTTACAACCCCGATTCCAAAAAAGTTGGGACAAAGTACAAATTGTAAATAAAAACGGAATGCAATGATGTGGAAGTTTCAAAATTCCATATTTTATTCAGAATAGAACATAGATGACATATCAAATGTTTAAACTGAGAAAATGTATCATTTAAAGAGAAAAATTAGGTGATTTTAAATTATGACAACAACACATCTCAAAAAAGTTGGGACAAGGCCATGTTTACCACTGTGAGACATCCCCTTTTCTCTTTACAACAGTCTGTAAACGTCTGGGGACTGAGGAGACAAGTTGCTCAAGTTTAGGGATAGGAATGTTAACCCATTCTTGTCTAATGTAGGATTCTAGTTGCTCAACTGTCTTAGGTCTTTTTTGTCGTATCTTCCGTTTTATGATGCGCCAAATGTTTTCTGTGGGTGAAAGATCTGGACTGCAGGCTGGCCAGTTCAGTACCCGGACCCTTCTTCTACGCAGCCATGATGCTGTAATTGATGCAGTATGTAGTTTGGCATTGTCATGTTGGAAAATGCAAGGTCTTCCCTGAAAGAGACGTCGTCTGGATGGGAGCATATGTTGCTCTAGAACCTGGATATACCTTTCAGCATTGATGGTGTCTTTCCAGATGTGTAAGCTGCCCATGCCACACGCACTAATGCAACCCCATACCATCAGAGATGCAGGCTTCTGAACTGAGCGCTGATAACAACTTGGGTCGTCCTTCTCCTCTTTAGTCCGAATGACACGGTGTCCCTGATTTCCATAAAGAACTTCAAATTTTGATTCGTCTGACCACAGAACAGTTTTCCACTTTGCCACAGTCCATTTTAAATGAGCCTTGGCCCAGAAAAGACGTCTGCACTTCTGGATCATGTTTAGATACGGCTTCTTCTTTGAACTATAGAGTTTTAGCTGGCAACGCGGATGGCACGGTGAATTGTGTTCACAGATAATGTTCTCTGGAAATATTCCTGAGCCCATTTTGTGATTTCCAATACAGAAGCATGCCTGTATGTGATGCAGTGCCGTCTAAGGGCCCGAAGATCACGGGCACCCAGTATGGTTTTCCGGCCTTGACCCTTACGCGCAGAGATTCTTCCAGATTCTCTGAATCTTTTGATGATATTATGCACTGTAGATGATGATATGTTCAAACTCTTTGCAATTTTACACTGTCGAACTCCTTTCTGATATTGCTCCACCATTTGTTGGCGCAGAATTAGGGGGATTGGTGATCCTCTTCCCATCTTTACTTCTGAGAGCCGCTGCCACTCCAAGATGCTCTTTTTATACCCAGTCATGTTAATGACCTATTGCCAATTGACCTAATGAGTTGCAATTTGGTCCTCCAGCTGTTCCTTTTTTGTACCTTTAACTTTTCCAGCCTCTTATTGCCCCTGTCCCAACTTTTTTGAGATGTCTTGCTGTCATGAAATTTCAAATGAGCCAATATTTGGCATGAAATTTCAAAATGTCTCACTTTCGACATTTGATATGTTGTCTATGTTCTATTGTGAATATAATATCAGTTTTTGAGATTTGTAAATTATTGTATTCTGTTTTTATTTACAATTTGTACTTTGTCCCAACTTTTTTGGAATCAGGGTTGTAGATTGCTTTATTTCTTAATTAACGTGCTATTCAGTTACGTTTTCGGTTTTAGTAACCTTATATTGTGACTCGTATTGGCAACTAATTGCAATTAATTATTATACTTATCGGCCTGTTCGGTTTTTAGCCATGTTGAATTTAGTTCGTTTGGTCCACGGCAGGCGTCGCTTATCTGCGCGATCTTCACGAGACCTGCGAGAGACTTCGAAACGTGAAGAAGTGTCAGCCAGGTGTCAGTGCCGCCATTTTGAAAACTGTTTTCCAAATGAAATATTGCAGAAAAACGAGTTTAAATGACGATTACTGCCTACTTTATTCAAACTTTCCTGATTGCTATCAAAACAAACAAAACTTCCGGCTTGATTACATCAGCATTCGAAATTGCATCTTTTGACAACGTTGGCAGATGTTGGTCACTTTGATTTCCGCTGTACGTTTTACTTCTGTCCTACGATGTCTCGCACAGGTCTCAACGAATCTCGTTTATGGCCATTGCTTTGACATGTGGACTGATATATTGCATAGCATATTTCAAACACTCATAACTTGCTCTAGCAGTGACAAAGTAGCGATCAAAAATGCATTCCTATATTTAATAAAATGAGATAAATAGAATTTTGATAATAAAAAATTTGCCTTCAGTTCTCCTGTAAATACTTTGGAAGGAAGAAAGAAAGAACTGACAGAGCTGATAATATTTGATTCATACCACTTTTCCAAACTCGGTACATTTCCTCATCAGATGTAAAAATCTTTCCCTAGATTGAGTGAGGAAAAGGATTGTCTGCAAGCTGCAATTTGAGTTTTCCTCTTTCTGAAGCTTCTGTACAGCTGAGTAATCGGGCGCAGATACTCATGTGGGTCGACGTGTTAGTGTCACATTTCAGTGGGTTATTTTTGCAGGCTTGCTTACGGTATGACCGGGTCAGTACGTGTTCCAACAGACTTCAAATTCACCTGCTCTTATGAAGAGATCACTGTGGAGTTTCTGTCTTAATTCCTGCTTCTTCCATTATACCTGTGTGTGTAGATGTAGACACCTGACCATCACACCCATATGTGGTTCTTCTCCAAACTGTTGCCACAAAGTTGGAAGCACACAGTTGTCTAGAATGTCTTTGTATGCTGTAGGGTTACAATTTCCTTCACTGGAACTAAGAGGCACAAACCTGTTCCAGCATTACACGACAATGCCCCCATGCACAAAGCAAGCTCCATGAAGATATGGTCTGCCAAGATTGATGAAGTTAGAAGAACTCGAGTGTCCTGCACTGAGCCCTGACCTCAACCCCACTGAACACCTTTGGGATAAACAAATCCCCAGAAGCTTCCCAGAGTGGAGGTTATTATAACAGCAAATGGGGACTAAATCTGGAATGGGATGTTCAACAACAACATATGATTGTGACAAACAGGTGTGCACATACTGTTGGCCCGATATCATATCTGTGCCTTTGTTAATCTGCATGTCTTGTACCTTTTCAGGCATCCTGCTCCAGGAAGAGAAGATCAATTCTGTCTTCCTTCTCTACCTGATGGCAATCCCCAGTTTCTGCATCCTGGCTGTGGCAGCTCTGGTCCTGGAGAACTGGGCTGCTCTTCAGTCACCCCACCACTATGATGGCCATCTGTGGGGCTTCATCATGCTCAGCTGCCTGGGCTCTGTGCTCTATAACTTGGCGAGCTGCTGCGTGATCAGCCTCACATCCGCCGTCACGCTGCACATCCTGGGCAACCTGAGTGTGGTAGGAAACCTGCTGCTCTCCCAGCTCCTCTTTGGCAGCCAGCTTTCTGCGCTGAGTTGCGCTGGGGCCGCGCTCACACTCTCTGGCATGATCATCTACCAGAACTCAGAGTTCATCATTGCATACATTGATGCCCGCCGCGCAAAAGCCTCAAATGGCAAGATCTGCACTGATGAGACGGAACCTTATTCAGGATGCACTTATGAGACGTCTTCGTGTCTAGATCTGTCCCAGGAGCCATGTTTAGAACTTTCCTCAGAACCATCTCTAGAACTGTACGATGATTCTGAACCATGGGAAGAACTATACAATGATCTAGAACCACATCCAACACTTGATCATGATCTAGAGCCATCTCCAGAACTGTGCTATGACCTCCAAACATCTCCAAAACTGTGCCATGTCCAAGAACCATATACACTTGATCATGTCCTAGAACCATCTTCAGAACTGTGCCATTACCTAGAACCATACTCAGAACCACCTCCAGCACAAGACCATGACCTAGAACAATCCTCAGAATTAGTCCAAGATGTAGAACCATCTGCAGAACTAGATCGTGACTTAAACCCATCTTCAGAACTAGACCATGACCTAGAACCATCCTCAGAAATAGTCCAAGACCCAGAACTATCCTCAAAATTGGATCAAGTCCTAGAACCATCCTCAGAAATAGACCAAGACCCAGAACCATCCTCAGAATTAGACCAAGTCCTAGAATCATCTTCAGAACTAGGCAATAAGCTCAGACCATCCTCAGAGCTAATCCACAATGTAGAACCATCCCTAGAGCTAATGCATGACCTAGAACCATCCTCAGAACTAGTCCATGACCTAGAACCATCCTTTGAACTTGTCCGTGACCTAGAACCATCCTCAGAACTAGTCCACAATGTAGAACCATCCCTAGAGCTAGTGCATGACCTAGAACCATCCTCAGAACTAGTCCATGACCTAGAACCATCCTCAGAACTAGTCTGTGACCTCGAACCATCATCACCACTTGGCAATAACCTAGAACCATCTTCAACACCAGACCATGATTTAGAACCATCTCCAGCACTGGACCACGTCCATGGCCTTGTCCATGACCTAGAACCATCCTCAGAACTAGTCCATGACCTAGAACTGTCCTCAGAATTAGTCCATGACTTAGAACCAACCTCAGAACTTGTCCATGACCTAGAACCATCCTTAGAGCTAGTCTGTGACCTTGAACCATCCTCAGAACTAGTCCGTGACCTCGAACCATCATCACCGCGAGATAATAGCCTAGAACCATCCTCAGAACTAGTCCATGACCTTGAACCATCATCACAGCTAGACAATAACCTAGAACCATCTTCACCACCAGACCATGATCTAGGACCATCTCCAGCACTGGACCACGTCCATGGCCTTGTCCATGACCTAGAACCATCCTCAGAACTAGTCCGTGACCTTGAACCATCATCACCGCTAGACAATAACCTAGAACCATCTTCACCACCAGACCATGATCTAGAACCATCTCTAGCGCTGGATCACGTCCATGGCCTTGTCCATGACCTCGGACATTCGTTAGAACTGTATGATGACTCTGAGTCACTTCGAGAATTCTCTCTTGAAGGTTACAGTGACGTAGAACCATCAGCAGACCTAGAACTAGCTCTAAAATCTGACAAGAGGACAGAGACAAGGTTCCACGAGAAAATGGACTGAGGACAGAAAGACAAACTGGAAATCATAAACTATGGTCCTTCCTTACATGAAGCTCCAATGAATCTTATCTGGAGGTTTAACTGGTTTTTCTTGTGAGCTCCTGTGACACATAGTTACTTCTTTTCCATCAACATGGTGCAGATGATGGTTCTGGGAACCTCTTTTAGGGACCCATCCCAAGTTTTGGCTCCTTTTACCAATGCCTAGCATAGAAATAACCATTGTGGGTCATGAGTTGCTTTTGTTGTCATGGTCACTACATGACCTGCATATTCTTGCTAAATAATGCCACTGGTTCTCTTTGGCCAGCTAGGGACTCGGTGTAAAAAAGCACAGAACGGTTCCATCAGCACAAGTCCTATATTGGTGGAAAGGTGATAAATGTGGTCCGAGCCACAGTACCAGTACCTCCTCACTGTGCCAATATGTTTATCTCCAAGTTCACAAAACCCTGACACTGACTTTTTGAATCGTATCTATTATGGTTAAATACACACCGGTTGGCATAAACACTCCTGTGTGAGTGCAGAAGACTGATCTGATATTTATCTCCACTGTGAAGCCACAAACCAGGTGTCTGTTGGATTCTGGGTAACGCCGCCATTCTGCAGGTCGTCTTTGGATTGCTCAAGCACTTTTTTTTTTCGTAAAAAAAAAAACACAAAAAACCTCAGTGATTACAAATGAAGAAAAGCCCACATTGGTGGTTTGGAGGTACTCTTCTTCTTCATGCTCTGCTAGTCTGGAAGGAGCTTTTAAAGGCAGCTCTCATGTGTCAGGTGTTCATTATAATTTTTTTTCCTCAAGCTTACGTTTACATAAACTGCACACTAGTGAGATTGTCTCATTTTTTATTTTTGCTTAATTCAAAGTAAAGATGGACATTTAAGAAAACGGCTTGTTTGGTAGGTAGAAAAATAGACATGTCTACCTAGATAAAATAAACTGTAAAAAGTAAACAGCCATTAGCAAGTTTACACAGTGGCATGTGATTAACAAACAGTAACGAATATTTAAAAGCGTTCCACTTACTGCAAAGATATGAAGAATGCTTGTGAAGCTATGAGGCATTTGTCAGGAAGTCTGTTTCGCCCAAAATCTTTTGATCATAAAAACATCACCAAATTATCTTACGTTCACTTCAAGCTAGACGGCCTTTCGATTTCATAAAATCGGTGAAATTTAGTTCCGTCTGAAATGTGGTCATTGTGATTATATGTTTATTTCTGTAATATCTCACAAAATATCAGGCCGTTCTGTGGCTGGGAAGGTATTTAATTTGAGGGGATTAAAGCAAATAATGTGCATGAAATCGCTCGCTTTGCGCAATCAAGCAGACAGAGGAAGTCCGTGTGTGTGCGCATGCGCAGGTTTACCACCTTCTTCTTCTTTTGGGTTTTACGGCAGCTGGCATCCACAGCGTTGTATTACTGCCATCTACAGGTTTCCCTTTGAGCGTACACTGACAGTTCCATCATTCTGTCGCTAAACGAACAGCTGATCACACCGAGGTGCTCGCTGACCGCCGATATTTATTAGTTTGGTCCTGCGTTTCCTTTCCTTCGCAATATGTCTTTTCTTCTCGCTTTTCATTACTGTAGTCGGTCTTTCACGTTTCATTCACACACTCACGTCCTCCATTTTTCTCTCCTGTTTCAAATTTGTATCCCACAATACCTTGCGCGAACGGGGAAAGCCCACCACGTCATGCATGACGTAGTATCTTGAATTGGGTCATGGTGAAGCAGGAAAAAATAGTGGAGAATTTAGGGCCACGTGGCTTTAAAGTCATTAATTGTTCTATTTTTAAAAAAAAACCTAACAGACCCCTTCGCAGGTTTGTAAACAAACCGACCGTTGCCAAGATGCGCGCGCAGCCTGGACCCAGAAACAATGGCGCTGCCCATAGACCGGCATTATGAGCTGTCAGATTATGCCAAACAATTGTCGTTACAAGATCGAGAATGCTACATAAATAAGTTAACTCTAACAAGTGGACATCGCCTACCGGATCCGCATTTAATTAAAGAGTGGACGGACGATGTTAGTAAGTTCCCTGGTATACAATGGCCAGATATATGCTCGTACCTTATTGACAAGACTTCAGTGTACACCCACGAAAACCTTCGTGCCTACAAGTCTTTAGACGCATATGATTATGTTATGTGCGGGCATGTACAACTTGATTAACAATGGGACATTCATATTCATTTTGTTTTAATCAAATTATGCCAGTGATGTGATGGCAATGTGGCTTTAGCTACAACAGCAAATACCAACACTAAACAGCAATTTGCAGGAGGTAATGGCATGAAAGGAATGATAGTGTAAAGAGTGCAGCTAAGAGAAATCAGAGCTGCGTAAAAAGCGAGAGGCAGAGAGCAGAAATGAAACTGAACCGGGCGGGAGCTAGGTTAGAGCAGTCAACGTAAGTTGGCATTTAGAGTGAGGGCACACAATTTTACCTTTCCATCCTTGCTTTAAAATTGTGATTTTCGGCATACACAAATAATGACGGCACAAAATCTGGACTGCTTGAGTCAAGCGAGACCTCTCCTACAAACAAAATTGCATGCAAAGCTAAGTTAACATGCTAACAATATTCATTACATTGTGTAACTATGACCCAGCTAACCAGACAAACGTTACCAAAGTATTTTGCTACATCAATAAACGAAGACTAGAAAGAATAAAAAAGAAAGATTTAATAAATAGCCTGATCTTACCTGTGATGAAGTGGGCGCTGCAAACCCGCGCATTTTTGATAGTGCTTTCATCCCAGTCTACACGTTTGATGGCTTGTAGTCATAGACGTCGGCGATTTTTTTGGAATGGGTGAGATCCTGCTGGAATTCTGAACATTTTAACCCCATCACTGCTACGATTCTGACACCCGACAACACAACAACTAGGCATTTCTGAGTCTTTTTTGGGTCCAGGCTGCGCGCGCAATTTCCGCTTTTGTATGAATGACGTTTACTGCGAAGGGGTCTATAAAATTGGAAGTCTGTGATTCGAATTCAGTAGCTTTCGGTCGACTAAACAAAAATAATTGGGCGTCGGGGAAAATTCTTTTTATGACCTAAACTTGAAAAATCTGAAAGGCAGTCTAGCTTTCAAAAGATATTGTAAAGTAGGAAGTTGATAATTTTCATATCATACCATGTCCTGAAGTGTTTTGTTCTTTTTATACCACAGCACTTTGTCAACTATTACAATTATTAATTTATTAAAGAACAAGACAACTGTTTCTAGATACATTTCGTGTCATGGTAGTTCCTGTTAGCA
The DNA here is from genome assembly GCF_027579695.1 of Neoarius graeffei. Classification (NCBI taxonomy): domain Eukaryota; kingdom Metazoa; phylum Chordata; class Actinopteri; order Siluriformes; family Ariidae; genus Neoarius; species Neoarius graeffei. The sequence goes on along the minus strand of NC_083593.1, from coordinate 50,834,487 downwards.
CTTGTATATAGCATTATACAGTACATAGTTATTAGTATATTATTATATTATAATAGGATAAAACAGTTGTTCCCTCGCTACTCTCTCCTTTTCTCTGTCTTGAAGTTAATATGGGTATTGAGGCACTCCTGATGAGCAAAATATTCGCAGGGGCACAAAATCAACCTGAATAGAATCATAATATTATAACGTCATGAATGAACCATCGAATTGTCTAGTGTCGGGTATTTCACGTCAATAAATCACTGCACTGTCTTGTGACAGTGAGGCCAATAATGAGATGCGCATCACAGTTACGAGACATATTTATTCCTTTCTTTGACACCGCATGCCATGTGCCAGAAACAACACCACGACATTTATTATGGTGTGACTCTGCTGGGTGCCTGGTGGACAGCAGTGAACCAGCGCTTTCACTTTACATCGGTACTCAGAGATGTCCACAAGCGCCAGCGACCGGCGTTTTTTTCCGCCTACACAGACGGTCTGCGCCGGCTACTCAATCCCAGGAAAAAACCCAACAACTTGCCTTTCAATGTTCAAGCGATTTATATAATCTCCGCTGCCCATAATTTCCTGCAAATCCAGTTATTCCACCATGAAATTGTCTTTGATTTGGGTCTAGAAGCGACGCCATATTTGTTGATCGATTCTCGTGCTCTGATTGGCTGAGCCGGACCACGTGGCCATGCCGTAGTGTATGTAGTTATGTTACAGAGCCAGGCAGCGTACTACTGAGAAAGCCAAGCACGTATACATCTGGAGGGAAATTACCTACATATTTTGCAAGTATTTTACAAGGAAATGATTCGTAATTTATTAGCTAAGAATGCACCAGAAGGCATGTAAATTTCAAAATTTTCTGGGGGGGGGCGCATGCCCCCAGACCCCTCTAGCATTAGCATGCCTTTGCATTAGCCGTAAATTCCAGAGCCGCTTACTACTTTTTTTTTAGCCGGCTGCTTAGGATTTTCTGGAGAACCTTGGTATTATATCATTACCATCGTATATTATCAGAAAAACAACTACTGGAAAGCATCCTCCTCGAACGAATGCAGCGTATGAGCTCCAAGGGTTCGAGCTGTAAGCTTGATATTTCAAACTTGATGTCAGACAGTTGCCTGGTTACCGCCGTCAATTGTACAACAAGCTAGTGGACTAATTAAACTGTTTTAAATAGTTTTATATGAAACTGTCATGAATATTTTCCATAAAATGTGTTGGTAAATAATCCCGTGTTATTTTTTAAAAAGCAAATTAAAAATACGCGCTGGATAAAACCCCATCTATCTTATGTAAATAAAGATACAAATTTCGTCGTTCGGTGGTCAAGCGTTTGAGATACATTGCCTTGTACTTACGATTGGGTTCCCTGTGGTGATATACATACGTCGATCGTACGTACGGACATGGTACGGTCGCAAAAGCCATCAAAAATCAGGTTGATGCATTACCGTATTCTCTTAAATATGGAGCTGTGCATGCAGGAAGCTTCATAAGAAAAGCATAACCTCCTCTGTCCTGAAGACTTTCCTGTGGCATAAAACTTACGGCCTGTTACAAAACTGACACTGGAGACTCCTTCCTTAAATGTTGATAGATAGATAGATAGATAGACAGACAGACAGACAGACTTTATTTCAACAGGTTGGCCCATTCAGCACAGCTGGTATCCATAGGGGCCCTGCAAAACTATAATTTACAAAAATACAATATGCAACTATACTAATTTACAATTTCAAGAATACGTTACAATAATCTTTAAGAATCTCATTGAATATAATTAATCTAAAAATTTTATTAAAACTACCATAATGGTCTTAAGAGGAAAAAAAAAGAAAGTAACAAAAATATAATAATTGTATAAATAAAACTATGAAAAATATGACCTAATGAGCCTTTTAAATTGATTTCAAGACGTAGCTGATTTAATATTTGCTGGCAGTGAATTAAAAAGTATAATTAAATATTTCCTTCCAAAAAAAGTCACTATATCTGCTACACAAGTCCCTGTGATTGAATGGTTACTATAGAAACGCTGATGTATTAGAAAAAGTGCATTAATAATAACCTGTTAACCTTGAAGCCAGAACTACTGTCAGAGCTGCTGTTCTAGAAAATTAATCAACACCTTCTGACCAATCAGATTGGAGAATTCAACTGCACTGTCGTATCGGTGGAATGAATATTTACAAATTCAAGTTTAAAATGTAACCATGTTATTACAGTACTTTATAAATTCTAGTTTTCATCTCCGGTTCTACTTGTAACTGTTTCTAAGGCGGGGCGTACGGGGCGTGTCCTCATCAGTGTGCTTTGGTTTCAATGTACACTACCGTTCAAAAGTTTGGGGTCACTTTGAAATGTCCTTATTTTTGAAAGAAAAGCACTGTTCTTTTCAATGAAGATCACTTTAAACTAATCAGAAATACACTCTATACATTGCTAATGTGGTAAATGACTATTCTAGCTGCAAATGTCTGGTTTTTGGTGCAATATCTCCATAGGTGTATAGAGGCCCATTTCCAGCAACTATCACTCCAGTGTTCTAATGGTACAATGTGTTTGCTCATTGCCTCAGAAGGCTAATGGATGATTAGAAAACCCTTGTACAATCATGTTAGCACAGCTGAAAACAGTTGAGCTCTTTAGAGAAGCTATAAAACTGACTTTCCTTTGAGCAGATTGAGTTTCTGGAGCATCACATTTGTGGGGTCGATTAAATGCTCAAAATGGCCAGAAAAACATGTCTTGACTATATTTTCTATTCATTTTACAACTTATGGTGGGAAATAAAAGTGTGACTTTTCATGGAAAACACAAAATTGTCTGGGTGACCCCAAACTTTTGAACGGTAGTGTACCTCTGAGAATTTCGTTTACAGGCAAGATGGCCGCTTCTATAACGTTCAAACGTTCTGTGATGCCGTGAAGCTTTGTTTGTGTTTATAGATGACAGGAGGTCCTACAGTCTCCTGAACCACATCTAAGTGCCAACTGGTTTGAGGCAGAACCTTTAAAAAAAAAAAAACGTATAGAAAAACATTGGGGTGACACAGACTTCCTTTATATCAGCCTCACAGCTTGAGAGCAAAACTATACGGACAAAGAGCAACGTCTTTACTCACGATTGGATATCTGGAGCATGTTATGTAAAACCTCATTATCAGGTTTTATTATTGGACCTATCCCGTGTCTCTAAGGATACTCGGATGTCTTGAGCACGGCCGGAACGAACACTGAAACGGGAATGTGTTCATCGCTTGTGCTTTTTGTCTAGCTCACATTTTCCTTGACGTTTTCTGCTCAGTATTATTCATGGTGTTGGGATTGTGCCTGCTGTATTTCTGACTCACACAGCAGCACCAGGAGAGGTTGTATTTGGAAGCAGCGTGTAGTGCTACGGTCGCTCACTCACTGCTGAGTGTACGTCACCATCTACTGGACAGAGAGTAGATTTTTTAAAATCATTTTTATTTATTTTTTTGTTGCATTTTATTGAATGTAAATTGCACTGGTTCCTTCTTGCAAGGACAGTTTTAGATTAAAGCAGATTTATAACCGCGTCCGAAGTCGTTCTCGGGACTCAGTACGTAGTAAACTGCTCAGTTTGGTTTCAGAGCTGATATCTATCCCGAGAGCGTAGTTAACCCGGAAAATTCGATTTTATTAGTTATTAATGATAATTAGTCATGTCCCAATCATTTGTTGTGTAAGGATACGTATACATTAACGCCAATATTACGGTATAAAAATGCGAACACAATTTTATAGCTCAGTAAAGGAATGCCGGCCAAACTGAAATACACTCACCGGCCACTTTATTAAGAACACCCCGACATCCACCTGCAGCTGTTTGATACAGTTCTCTAATCAGCCAATCCCTTGACAGCAGCACAATGCGTCAAATCATGCAGATACGCTTCAGTTAATCTGAACAATGTTCAAACATCAGAATGGGAAAAATTGTGATCTCAATTTTTGTGTGATTTTCTTTCACTGTGTCATGGGTGTTGGTTTGAGCCAGATGGACTGGTTTGAGTTTTTCAGAAACTGCTGATCTGATCTGATCTGATCTCCTGGGGTTTTCACACACAACAGTCTCTAGAGTTTACACAGAATGGTGCGAAAAACAAAAAACATTAAGTGAATGAGCGACAGTTCTGTGGGTGGAAACAAACGCCTTGTTGATACGAGAGGTCAGAGGAAAATGGACAGACTGAGCAGTTTGAGCTGCCGGGAAGGATATAGTAACTCATATAATCACTTTTTACAACCATGGTGAGCAGAAAAGCATCTCAGCATGCAACAGCAGAACGGAAGAACACATTGGGTTCCACTCCTGTGAAGAACAGGAATCTTAGAATCAAGAACAAGTTCCTATTAAAGTGGCCGGTGAGTGTATACTGTATCTAGCAAAATGAAATTTATATACAGAATAGTCAGCAGGATCAGTGCGGTTAATTAGGATAGCAGTACCTTTACATATAACAGTTATTCCATGAAATCGAGTCGTATATGATTTGATAGCTGACGACGCGCGTAGCACCGAGTCGGGTATAAGCCGTGTACGACGAGATTGAGTCGAATAACTGTTTTATTCTATTCACATTCACTGGATTTTGAAAAACAGAGCATTGTTATTTTTATTTTTTGCAAATTCGATAAATAAAAACTTTATACAAAACGTCCATCTAAGGCCAAATCCCATTTCACCCCTTGGACCAACCCCTTGGCCCTTCCCCTCCATTTTGCGCGTTCACGTGAAGGGGTAGGGTATCCCAATCCCAGTTAACGCAGAGGGGTAGGGGAAGGGGTAGGGCTTCTGTACCCCTCCAAACGGAGATTTTCCTGGAGCTGACTCCGAACGAAGGGGTTTGAGTGATTTCCCACAATGCCATGCGGATTTCAGCGAGATTTCATGCGGATTTCAGAAAGATGGCGGTTCCCGCGGCGAAAGATTGTCATAGATGTATTTTCTCCATTATTTATGTGTTTTAAGTTGTTATCCAGAGGAAACACGCCGCTTGATTCGCTTTCGAGCTGAGAATGAGCAGCGATTTCTGAAATCCAAGCTGCTGCTAAAAAGCTTTGGGAGTGAGTATTGTTTTCGGTTGCTTGACTGCGTACGTTTTGTTCTGTTATTCTCGCTTTTATTGTTTACATGAGTGTTCTGACACCTCATTCTGTCGGATGTGGTGCACGAAGCGCCAAAGATATCCCATTCAGTGGTGTTAGTTAACAAATCACACCCTGCCAGCAGAGATTTCTGGTTCTGCCTCTGGCTCTGACTGTAGTGGCTGGTCGCAGCCAATGACGCATTTGGTCGCGTTTTGCTAACGTAAACGCTGACGGAGGTACGCGATGACGTATGCGATCGTTGAAGGGCTATCCCAATACGTAAGGGTTGAATTTCAAGCCCTATCCCTTGTAGCTCAGTTTCAAGGGGAAGGGGGAGGGGAAGGGGGAGGGGTAGAAATTAGAATTGGGATTGGGCCAAAATCATTTCCACTTCGAATGTGAACAAACTGGTGAAATGACAGTCACAATTTGTGAAAAATGCAATAATAATAATTCTTGAAAAATAAAAAAGATACTTTTATTCCATATTTTGTTGCTTTTTAAAAATATTTTTTGGGGTTTTGTTTTTGAGTAGAGTTTTTATTTCGTCCTCGGTTGGTTCAGCAACACGTTCCGCCATTTTGTTTTTCTCTACTCACGGTATATGAGCCGATAGCCTAGTAGTAGAGTAGCCAATCAGAACGCGCGTCCAGTGAATGTGGAGAGAATAATAATTGATCGCTTCCTTCGTATGGTGCTTACATCAGGCTCACTTTCAAACAAAAAAATTGTCAATTATCTACTAATTAATGATCAATTATATCTTTATCTAGGTTAATTATGTACTATACGCTTCAGCCTGCTTTAATGCAGCTGTAAAAGATTTAAATCTGGGATATTTTTCATGCTGATAAAGCCGGGTGAAGCTCTCAGGAACAGATGTTTAATTCTGCTGGAGTATATCACACTTCGTTCAGACAGTCTTTGTGTACAGAGTGAGTGGCGGTGATATGGTTATAATATTATATCATATTATATGATTCTTTGACATTTTTATGATAAAAGGGTTAAACAAAAACAAACATAAAAACAAACAAACTGCTTCGATCAATGTTGTAGAAGTACTGATGAAACTCAGGCTACTGACAGAGAAGTGTTTTGTGTCGTCGTTTATCACAATAATGAGATATCATTATAGCACCCAGCCCTACAGCTTTAGAACGTTGGAGTTATGGCCAGAGATTTAAAGGCCAGAGATAAAGCCATTCATGGAATATGAAGTGGTTCGAGAAGATCCTTGGAAAATCAGAGCGTGGTGTCACATTTTATTAAAGAAAAGAGGAAAACGCAGCGGTGCCTGGTAACCATCGTGTCATGCCTCTGACTCAGTGTTTACGCCTCTTCAGCTGAACGTGAGTGTGTGGTGGATTTGCTGTGAGCGATCAGTTTGGAGTTAAATACCTCATGGTTGTCAGATCATGGCATCAGAACCACTAGTGTTCATGTGCAAACCACAGGATTTACAGATAAAGCAGTCGAGAAATCAAACGTCATTCTCAGTCTCACGGTTCTGAATAAAAAGCGTATCGATTAAAAAAGCAATAGAAAAAGCCGTCGACTTGGTTTTCACATCATGAGAATTTGGTTCAGTTTGATTTTTTTTTTTATTTGTCAGTGGATTATCATTTTCTCAACAGTTTGGTTTTTTTTGCTAAATACCGCACTGTTGATCCAAGTCTCTACTGCTTTATCTGTTTGTCCTCTGATTTACCCTTTTATACATTTATTCATTAACAGATTATGGATAGTCATTTTTTGTTTTATGAAGTTAACTAAATACTGAGTGACACAGACTCGTGTGTTCAGTGTTTAGAAGAAGAACACAGTGTGGAATTAGAGAAGGTCAGAGGTGGTGCTGGAAAATGTTCTTCAGTGACTTGGAGCAGAGTTTCTTAATCCAGCTACACACACACACACACACACACACACACACACTCTTTTCAGGAACTGAAGCGTTCCACAACTGTTTTTCAGGAACTGAAGAGTTCTGGAACATTTTCCAGGAAAAGGGAAGTGTTTCAGAACTAAATATTTCATGAGTATTTATTGAATATTCAGTAACTGAATAGCTCTAAAAAATTTCAAGAATGTTCTGCGGGGTTTTTTTTCTTTCCAGGAACTGAGAGATCCAGAACATTTGTCAGAAACCAGATATTTCTGGAAGTTTTTCAGAACCTGGGCAAATTCGGAATCTTTTTCAGAAACTGAAGAATTCCAGAAATTTTTTCAGTAGCTGCAGAGTTTTGGAAATGTTTTAAGAAATGAAGACTTCCAGAATTTATTTTTTTTAACCGAACTGAAGAATTCTGAAAACTATTTTGGGAACTGAAGTGATCTGGAACCTTTTTCAGAAACCGAAGAGTTCCAGAACCTTTTTCAGGAATGTAAGAGTTCTGTAATTGTTTTTCAGGAACTGAAGAGTTCTGGAGGGTTTTTTTTTTTTCAGGAAAAGGGAAGAGTTTGAGAACACTTTTCAGGAACTGAATAGTTCTGGAACTTTTTCAGGAATGTAGAAGTTTTGCCATTTTTTTTCCAGGAACCAAATAGTTTTGATTCCTGTGATATTTTCAGGACCTGAAGAGTTTCAGAATCTTTTTCAGTAATGTAAGAGTTCTGGAACCTTTTTCAGGAGCTGTCAGTTCTGGAACTTTTTTTTTTTTTTACTTTCTTGCCTCCGCACAGACACACACTGAGTGTGTGGTTATGTTGTTCTTTAGGGTTTTTTTTTTTTATTGTTATGTAAATATGATGTCAACACACTCCAACTCACTACAAATCACACTCCCATCTCACTGATAACATCCTGCATCTTGTGAATTTCTTGTTCGATCATTTTTAAACCTTTGTTCGTGAATCATTGTAGTATGGCAAGCTCCGCCTACATAGTTCCTGGTTTATTTAAAAAAAAAAATGAAGGTACCTGCTAACATCAGTCCTGTTTCTTGCTGTGGAAATGCACCTGAAGCTCATGAGCTCCTAACAAGCGTGCAGTCGTGGACATGAGGACTGGATTGAGAAACTCTTAGCACAATGTTGCACTGAGTGACTTTAGGACAAGCTGTCTTCTCTGTGAGTGTACTGCTGCTGTGGGTACATTTCTCTTGTCACTAAAATATCAGATGTAAATAATTTTTATTCTATTTATGTATTTTACAATCATGGAAAGGCCGACTGAATAAATATGCTTGTTTACGGATGTCGTGAGTCTCTTGTCATACTTTATTCATACAAGCTTTATTTTTATTTCAGTGAATAATGAGTGTCCATCAGCGTATATTTGAAAATGTGACTCCCGCTGAAGGGCGGGGGCTGGGGGAGGTGGGCCGCCACCCACCTCTGATTAGAAGGCGTTAACGTTCTTTTTTTTATCAAGAAAAAAAACCCATTATGATGTAGAGGAATACCAAACGGTCGACTCTACATCAACATTTACAAGGTTCAGTAAGTTTAACCAGTAGATAGCTCTTTGAGCCTTTTTCAACCCATAAAATGCAGATTTTCATCAAAATTATTTTAGAATTTTGTCAATATTGACACCAGCATTGATTGTACTGTGATAAAACAAACATATCATTTAGTTTTAGATCTAAAAAAAATCACATTTAAGTGTGCAGTACCTCTTTACATGCTTTTAAAATGCTTGTTATTTGTTGTAATGGCTACATTTAAAGACGGTGGCACTAAAGGAACCCTGATCCGTAACCGACACTTGTGCTTCAAACTGGGCATCAAATCTCATCTCATCTCCTCTAGCCGCTTTATCCTTCTACAGGGTCGCAGGCAAGGTGGAGCCTATCCCAGCTGACTATGGGCGAAAGGCGGGGTACACCCTGGACAAGTCGCCAGGTCATCACAGGGCTGACACATAGACACAGACAACCATTCACACTCACATTCACACCTACGGTCAATTTAGAGTCACCAGTTAACCTAACCTGCATGTCTTTGGACTGTGGGGGAAACCGGAGCACCCGGAGGAAACCCACGCGGACACGGGGAGAACATGCAAACTCCGCACAGAAAGGCCCTCGCCGGCCACGGGGCTCGAACCCAGGACCTTCTTGCTGTGAAGCGACAGCGCTAACCACTACACCACCGTGCTGCCCGGGGCATCAAATCAAACTAAAGTTATTTATTTGGCACTTTTTAAAACAACCTTATTTGACCCAGGTGGTGTACAGAAATAAAGTTGATGCTGGAGATCTCTGGACATACTTGACCATGACAGTGGATGTGTGTGTGTGTGTGTGTGTGTAAGACTTCTGTCTCCAGAACTGAAAAGGATGTAGTCTGTGTAAACAGCAGTGACTGAGTCAGGCAGTGTGTTTTCCTGTTGTGCCTTAATAAGGCAGTGTTTCACTCTCTGTAGTCACACAGCTTCCTTACATAATCATTTACATCTATTCATTTGGCAGACACTTTTATCCAAACTAACAACCAAGGGAGGCTGAATCTGATCTGGGCGAAAAGCCGAGACGTTGTGGATTGTGCTCAAGAGCCCAACAATTGCTTTCTGGGAGTCATGAGATGAGACTGAACTTGTAATTTACACAGAACTAACCACTGACACTAAACTATCAGATTAAGCTTCACCTTATGAACTTCTCATTCATCTCATTATCTCTAGCCGCTTTATCCTGTTCTACAGGGTCGCAGGCAAGCTGGAGCCTATCCCAGCTGACTACGGGCGAAAGGCGGGGTACACCCTGGACAAGTCGCCAGGTCATCACAGGGCTGACACAAAGACACAGACAACCATTCACACTCACATTCACACCTACGCTCAATTTAGAGTCACCAGTTAACCTAACCTGCATGTCTTTGGACTGTGGAGGAAACCGGAGCACCCGGAGGAAACCCACACGGACACGGGGAGAACATGCAAACTCCGCACAGAAAGGCCCTCGCCGGCTACGGGGCTCGAACCAGGACCTTCTTGCTGTGAGGCGACAGCGCTAACCACTACACCACCGTGCCTTTTGAACTTTATATAGTTAATAATATTAATTGTTTTAGTTTATTATGACTAAAGATGAGAATTGACGCTGGTTTGTCGTCTTGCATGGATGATTCAGATTAAACAGATTGGTGATCGGGGTCCAGTTTAAATCACTTTCTCAGTAAGTCGTTATAAAACAGATTCAGGAAATATTACAATGAATAATGTTATTAAATGAAATCAGGTTAGAGACTGAATGATGTGACCTGAAATACAGAAATGTTTAGCGGCAGAACCTCATTGCTAATCTACCTATCTAATTAGTTATACAGATGATTGTTATGAACTAAATTTCAGTTGTTAAGACATTTTAGTATAAATACGCAGGTGATAATAGAAAATCGCGCATGCCGATTGGTCGAGAAATTCTGACTATTTCTCGATAATCACCTCGAGCGACTTGGCAAAATGGCGGCCAATCGCTTTGTCACTGTAAGTGAGGAAGAATTAGAAATGATGAAAGAATATGCTGTTCCTAAAAGCACGAAAGATGCTACGAAGTTTGGTCTAAAACTATTCAAAAGTAAGGTGGAATTGTGATTTATTTTAGCGATTTCAAAACAAAGTATTTTATGTGACTCGGCGTAGAGAAGTGACACAAGCCTGCGCTACGCCGTTATTTCATTTGCATAATGCTTTTGAAGTTTGAAATAAATTGTTTTTTTAAATATGATTTTTAAAAAAAATAATCACCTGTGTATTTATACTAAAACAATTATCCACCTCAGGCTCAGTGAATAACGGTGACTAATAACCTCAACTTCATCTCGGTTAGTATTCACCAATATTCACTTCACTTTTGGCGAATAATTGTTAAATAATTGGCTGGGTTGCTGTAAATTATAATGTTGCAGAATGAGACTCCAATACTGCAATCCAAGTAATTTTACAAGCAGTTAGCAAGTGATATTAGATTGATTAGATTGTTTGTGATGGCAGGACAATGTGCGAATGTTTCCATATTGCATATTCATATACGTATATTTATAGATCCTGGCCTTTTATGCATATAATATAATTTAAAAAATAACATTTGCTACATTTTTTTGTTTGCAGGTCATTTTTAGTACTTTGTGGTTATTAAAACATATTAAACAATTCATTGTTCTACATAAATCATTTCTAAAAGCTTGAGGCGACGCATACAAGGCTATGCGAAGTAAAACATCCTCGTAATTTATATTAATATTAGTCACAAGAAACATTTCTTTTATTAAATCATTTTGCTGCTACTTGAAAATCTCTTTGGAAAGCAATCCGAGAAATCAAGAAATCCACATTTGATGAGTATGCAAATTAGAAATGTCCTGAATTTGCATAGTTACTTTATTGGCTCTTATATTTTATGACATCATAACTCTTTCTTGTCATCTGGCTCAGATTGTTCTTGGAAGATCAATCCAATTTTGAAAGACAAATCTGTGTACTTGGTAAAAAGTCCCTGAAAGTATTTTAAAAATAATAATAATAATAATAATAATAATAATAATAATAATAAAAATTGGTGTGATTTCAACATGTGGTTCAAAGGTCAAGGTTGGGTTTCAAAGAAGATTTTTAAAAGACTATTTTTGTGGTTTTGAGGGGAAAAAAGCCTCAAAACTCATAATTCATGGAGGACTGAAATACCTGACCTGAGGTAGAAGTAAATAATATGAGTATGACAGTATTGCATGATTTAGGTCATCTGAAATAGTTGTATTATCAATGCTATGCTTTACCAGTTTAAGCTCTGCTATAGACTGGCGACCTGCACAAGGGTGTACCACCGACTAGTGGCCTAGTGGTAGCGTGTCCGCCTCTCGATCGGGAGATCGTGAGTTCTATTCACAGTCGGGTCATACCAAAGACCATCATAAAAATGGTACCTACTATCATCTGGCAAGGCACGCTGCAATACAGATGTGCATGGGGAGTCAAACTCTCATGGTTACCAGAGGACTAGCCCCCCACTGTAACCCTAGCTATGTAATAGGCGAGAGGCCAAGGGCTATGGAAACGGAGATCGGCGCTGCCCGATGCGCCACCATACAGGTTGGGCCTGGTTAGTACTTGAGTGGGAGACTGCCTAGGAATACCAGGTACTGTAAGCGGCGTGGGAAGGACTTTGATTTTGATTTGACAAGGGTGTACCCCATCTCTTGCCTGAAGTTACCTGGGATTGGCTCCAGCTCACTTGTGAGCCACAATGGACAAGCAGTATAGACGGACGGATGGATGGATATACCAGCTTCTACCATAGCACTGTTGAATGATTAATTTTGACTGGCCAGAAGGTGCTTTTTCTATAACTGCAGCACTGGCAGTAGTGCCACCTAGAAACTGTTGTATTTAAAAAATGACACTGAGAAAATAGTTTTCCTACATTTGGATAAATTACTGAAGGCTTAAGAGTGATCTGCTTTAATCCTCTTAAAGTCTACTTTAAACTCTCTTCCAGCAGTTTCTCTAAACAAATCACTGCTGTGTTAAATCGATTAATAATGTCGTCCTCCTTGGAAATGTGGACCTGGAAGCTGTATTCAAAACCGTGATCCTGGATTGGACGATTCTCCCACTGTTCCAAACCAGCTTCCCTTTCCTCCTTCTTCTATCTTCTTCATCATCCTCATCCTTCTCATTGCTTCTCCTTGGCTGTTTCCTGGCTCTTGGCCCATGGCCTATGTTCAGCCTGGGAGGCGTCTCAGGAGAGCCCAGAACAACTCAAACAATCCAACTCTGTGAGTTCAGTTCGGCTGATCTGAAGTGGAGTGTGTACACAGTAGCTTCCACAGCTCAACTCTACAGACCTCTCCAACAACAGGCTTATCCTGCTTTCCTAAAGAAGCAAGAGAAATAGCGCCAGGTGAGTGGCATGGCCTGTCCTGTCTGTGAACTAAACTGATTTTATGATGCTATGGAGTATTCTGTAGTTATTACACTATAAAGGTTATCTGAGGTCAAAAGCTATAATTTGAACAGTTCTCTTTTTACGCCAACTCAAATGTAGTTGATCAGCCAAGACATGTTTGGTGCAACTGATAAGTAACTGGAGTCACTCTAATCCAAACGTTATCCAATAAAAATACACATCGAATCTTCATATACTTGCTTTAAATATTTCTTTACAGGTAAAAATTTAAAATGGAACTACTGTATATTATCATCTGCTCCAACCTAGCCTTCAAAATTTGACGGCCTACATTATTATGTTTTTTATACGGCTTTAGCTTTCTAAAGTGGTTTTACTTAATGCCTTTTACTGTAGGGTTTTACAAAGAACCGTTAAGGTTTCCCCAGCGAAACAAAATGAAAAAGAGTGTTCTAGATTAAACCTTCTTTTCTAACACTACAGTCTGAGTTGACCATGTGTCTATGTTGTGAAGTTAAACTCATATGGAATGATAATGGCACTAAGGAATGTGCCAATGAGCATATTTAGATGACAGTACTGTAGGTTCCATTGTGTCCTAAACCACATCAGCATGTCTGAATGACATCACTGAAGAACTGCATGCGGTTTGAGGCAGAAATGAGGTTTTGGGTGAGAGAGACTTCCATGACATGACAGCTGCATTTGTGAGAAAGAAGCAGATATCAGACACCTGTTTGACTAACTTTGGGGTAAGAGGGAAAAAAACAACATATTTTTCAATGCACTGTTCTTTTAAGCAAAGTCCGTCGTTCTCTCTGATGCAAGGGTGTGTGTAATGTGATCTCAATTATGCATAGTTTTGTATTACTTAGCTAATACACATCCTGTCTGTTTACACTATAAAGTGCTGGGACTCTCAGATCACCCACTCGTTCTCATGGTGACTCAGTGTGTGTGTGTGGAATATGGCCAGTCGCTTTTACACAACACGTGAGGTGCAGACTTGTATCCCTCAGCTGCTGTGTGTTTTATTTCAGCGCAGGCTAGCAGACTCAGTGTTTACGCTAAGATCAGCCTGCTGATAACAGATGGCTTCTTCCATTTAAGTCCAAATTCAATTCTACTTTCCTCTGAATGGGAAAATACAGAATGGCATATTTTCTCTCATCCTATAGCTTCTTATACTGGCCCCAGTGAGGGAGCTTTAGATGTGAACCATCTGCACTAGGGCTGCGTACCTAAACGTAACATCAGGTACAGGTACCGGTACAGAGGTTTAGTTACAGGTCTGGACCTGGACCTGGACCTGTACCTGAACAGTTTGACAAATTAACATGTGTTCTTCTGAACATAGGCGGTTTTAAACGGGGGCCAAAGGGGGCCAGTGCCCCTGTAAAATTGCTCCTGGCCCCTGTTGTGGCCCCTGTGCTGAACAGATTATCGATAATAAGATTTATTAATTTCGACGTGCGCTGGCTCGAAGATCGGAACTGACATGACGGAGTGTTCTACACGGACTCCTTAAAGCACTACACGCACACTGTTACCTGCAGCAGAAAGACCAGCAGCAGCGCGAATTGTAAACTTCGGACGTGAGAGATAACAGCTGTCACGTCCGAAGTTTTTTGATTGAAAAGCCATCAGATACAGTAGCGTTGACACGTTTCACTGAGCCATATAAAGAAGTATTTTTTGAGCTCTTTAGACTATGTAAAATAGCTGTGGCACTCCCAGTGAGCTCTGCCTCTTGTGAGCGGAGTTTCTCCACTTTGAAACTGGTGAAGACCTACGGTACCTCCGATCCACCATTAGTGAGGAGCGTCTAAGCAATCTTGGTGTGCTCAGCATTGAATCCAGAAGGTCCAAGGCTTTGAACCTTGATGCATTTGTAGACCGTTTCTCAAGGAGTCACAATCGCAGAATCTTGTTGTTGTAGTGTTTCAGCCTGCTGTGAATGCTATAGGGTGATTCTGAGACCACTGTATGTGAATTTATTTTTTCTTTCTATTTTTCCCCCCTGCTGTACATAAAGAGTGAGATGACAGTGTGATTTAGATAAAGATAGTGATTGTACATTCAAGTCTCATGCTGTGAAAAAGAAAATTTATTCATGCTGTGAATTTAAAAAGTGTCATTGGACAGATAAAAGGTTCATTGTATGCAAAAATAGAAATCTTATTTTACAAAAAAGAGAAACATGGTTTTAAGATTTATTGAGCACAATTTATTTTATGTTTAGGCTATTGAGACAGAATGTTTATCTCATTGTATTTATGCTCAATGTATTTTGTTTTGGTTTTAAATAAACTAAACTAAACATTTTGAACGCTTAAATATTGCCATGTTTTTTCCTTATATGTGCCCCCCTGAAAAAACACTGGCCCCACCTCGGCCCCCCTAGTAATTTTGGTCTAGAACCGCCACTGCTTCTGAACTTCTTCAATAATGACAGAAACATTAATAAACTGTTGACAACTTGTCAGTATCTTTATTCAAAGGAAACCGAACATAACTAGGTTTCCTACCTCACTTCTCAGTCACCCTCTCAGTCTCACACTTAGTTAACTTGGGACAAAAAGTCATAAGTTGTCTCACAGCGAGAAGTGACTACACTAGAGTGCTACAGAGTACAGACAACATATAGTTCAAACTTTCAAAGTACCTGAGAAGTTGTCTCACAACGAGAAGTGACTAGAGTACTACAGAGTAGTACAGACAACATATAGTTCAAACTTTCAAAGTACCTGAGAAACCAAATCAAATCAAATCAAATCAAGTTTATTTGTACAGCGCTTTTAACAATAAACATTGTCGCAAAGCAGCTTTACAGAATTTGAACGACTTAAAACATGAGCTAATTTTATCCCTAATCTATCCCCAATGAGCAAGCCTGTGGCGACGGTGGCAAGGAAAAACTCCCTCAGACGACATGAGGAAGAAACCTCGAGAGGAACCAGACTCAAAAGGGAACCCATCCTCATTTGGGCAACAACAGACAGCCTGACTATAATATTAACAGTTTTAACAGGTATAACCCTCAACTGTCCTCATGGGGCCGTCCTTCACAGGAGTGGGGCGATAAAACTCCGACCAGACACAGGGCACCAGGATGGATCAAGCAGGTCCGAGGGGCAGAAGAGGCCAGCATCTCAATCCCAGGATCAACATGTAACTCAGAGGGACAGATGGGGGGGGGGGAGAGAAAGAAAACACGTTGTTAGGTATGCCCTAAAAATGACAAGTATTAGATCTGTGTGGTAGGCTCGCAGAGCCCTGATTAATGATGGTGTTAAGTTAACAGTTAAACTAGATATTTTAAACAAAACTATGAGGCTTAATGCCTTATCTAAAGTTGTAAACAGAGTAGAAGGCCATATGCCTGTGACACAGTGACAGTTCGCGGCCTTTAACTTACGCGGCAAAATTACACAAAGCAACAAAGGCCGCCAATGCCAGCAAAGGAAAAATGGCTGACCTGCTTTTGAGTCTTTTTGACCAATCAGAACGCTGGATCAGCCAAGCTTTCGCAATGTCTCGTGATCTCAAATCAAAGATGGCTCTGATTTCAAGTTTCAGAGCGGCATTTTACGTCTTTTCCAGTGCTAAATTTTCGTCTTTGTGGTAGGATTTACGCATCTTCAGTCACAAAATAAGCATATACTTGGTGTAAATTTATATCGGTACAGTACCGGTACTTCATGATCCTGTATTTTGGACCTGTACCGAATCGATTTTCGCAGTACAGTATCGGTACACAGTACCGGTACACAGCCCTAATCTGCATCAAATGGTTTCCTATACTGGCATTAAAAAAAAATCCCAAAACTCTAAACGATCGTCATAAAAGTCAAAATGGCTGAGCTGAGCTTTTAGAAAAAAGATCTTTTTCTTTTCTGCTACCTCAAGTTCATGACCATTTTCACTGTTTCTGTGATGATTTCTCATAAAACAGTTCTCTTGTCATATTCATAACTGCAGAAGTAAAAATGTTGAGATACTAGAGGATACTGATATTTCTCAGTCGATATGGAACCCGTGTAAGTTGGATGAGCAGTCACTGCTAAGTGTAGTTACAGTAATTTTAGTCATATTGAGCGTTTTCTTAGTAATTTATCAACACATCTGAGGTAAATGTTGATATTCCTAACAATTTTGACTCATTTATACTGCCATTATGGCTTTACATTACCCGTATTAAAACTTCACAGCCAGTGCTAAGCGTAATTATAATGTAAATGTAGCTATACTCTTTTCTTTGTAATTTTATCAACAATTTTGAGGTAAATACTGCTATTCTTGACCAGTTTTCTCATTTACAGTCACCATACTTCTCTACATAGTCTGTATTAAAATTTAGCAGTCAGTGCTAATTGTAATCCCAGTGAAAAATGTTGATATTCCTGACCTTATCAGTACAAAAAACTTAATGCTATGTGTCAAACTCGCTAGTTAAACTGTTAGCCTCCTTAGTTATTTGTTGTAATGCAATGTTGCCATTTCTTTTCTGCTCTCTTTTGTTTATGTCTCTTAGTAAATTATCAACACATATTGGAGATAACTGTTGATATTCCTGACAATTTTGTCTCATTTGTATTGCCACAATGGCTTTATATTATGTGTATTAAAAATTAGCAGTTTAATTGTACAACCCCAATTCCAAAAAAGTTGGGACAAAGTACAAATTGTAAATAAAAACGGAATGCAATAATTTACAAATCTCAAAAACTGATATTGTATTCACAATAGAACATAGACAACATATCAAATGTCGAAAGTGAGACGTTTTGAAATTTCATGCCAAATATTGGCTCATTTGAAATTTCATGACAGCAACGCATCTCAAAAAAGTTGGGACAGGGGCAATAAGAGGCTGGAAAAGTTAAAGGTACAAAAAAGGAACAGCTGGAGGACCAAATTGCAACTCATTAGGTCAATTGGCAATAGGTCATTAACATGACTGGGTATAAAAAGAGCATCTTGGAGTGGCAGCGGCTCTCAGAAGTAAAAATGGGAAGAGGATCACCAATCCCCCTAATTCTGCACCGACAAATAGTGGAGCAATATCAGAAAGGAGTTCGACAGTGTAAAATTGCAAAGAGTTTGAACATATCATCATCTACAGTGCATAATATCATCAAAAGATTCAGAGAATCTGGAAGAATCTCTGTGCGTAAGGGTCAAGGCCGGAAAACCATACTGGGTGCCCGTGATCTTTGGGCCCTTAGACGGCACTGCATCACATACAGGCATGCTTCTGTATTGGAAATCACAAAATGGGCTCAGGAATATTTCCAGAGAACATTATCTGTGAACACAATTCACCGTGCCATCTGCCGTTGCCAGCTAAAACTCTATAGTTCAAAGAAGAAGCCGTATCTAAACATGATCCAGAAGCGCAGACGTCTTCTCTGGGCCAAGGCTCATTTAAAATGGACTGTGGCAAAGTGAAAAATTGTTCTGTGGTCAGACGAATCAAAATTTGAAGTTCTTTATGGAAATCAGGGACACCGTGTCATTCGGACTAAAGAGGAGAAGGACGACCCAAGTTGTTATCAGCGCTCGGTTCAGAAGCCTGCATCTCTGATGGTATGGGGTTGCATTAGTGCGTGTGGCATGGGCAGCTTACACATCTGGAAAGACACCATCAATGCTGAAAGGTATATCCAGGTTCTAGAGCAACATATGCTCCCATCCAGATGACGTCTCTTTCAGGGAAGACCTTGCATTTTCCAACATGACAATGCCAAACCACATACTGCATCAATTACAGCATCATGGCTGCGTAGAAGAAGGGTCCGGGTACTGAACTGGCCAGCCTGCAGTCCAGATCTTTCACCCATAGAAAACATTTGGCGCGTCATAAAACGGAAGATACGACAAAAAAGACCTAAGACAGTTGAGCAACTAGAATCCTACATTAGACAAGAATGGGTTAACATTCCTATCCCTAAACTTGAGCAACTTGTTTCCTCAGTCCCCAAACGTTTACAGACTGTTGTAAAGAGAAAAGGGGATGTCTCACAGTGGCAAACATGGCCTTGTCCCAACTTTTTTGAGATGTGTTGTTATGAAATTTAAAATCACCTCATTTTTCTCTTTAAATGATACATTTTCTCAGTTTAAACATTTGATGTCATCTATGTTCTATTCTGAATAAAATATGGAATTTTGAAACTTCCACATCATTGCATTCCGTTTTTATTTACGATTCATACTTTGTCCCAACTTTTTTGGAATCGGGGTTGTAAGGTAAATGTAGCTATACACGTTTCTTAATAATTTATCAACGTATCTGAGGTGAATGTTGATATTTCTGACCATTGTTTCTCATTTATACTTCCACTATGGCTTTACATTATGTGTTTTAAAATTTAGCAGTCAGTGCTAAGTGTAATTGTAATGTAATTGTATCTATACCCTTTTCTTAGTAATTTACCAACAAATCTGAGGTAAATGTTGATATTTTTAACAATTTTGTCTCATTTATACTGCCATTATGGCTTTACGTTACCCGTATTAAAACTTAGCAGCCAATGCTAACTCTAATTGCAATGTAAATGTAGCTATACTCTTTTCTGAGTAATTTTACCAACAATTGTGAAGTAAATGTTGATATTCCTGACCATCCCCCCCAATTTATATTGTCACTGTGGCTTTACGTTATCTGTATTAAAACTTAGCAGTTGATGCTAAATGTAATTATAGTGTAATTGAGACATTTTGGGTCTTTTCCTAGGAATTTATCAACACATCCAAGGAAAATGTTGATATTACAAAGAATTTGGTCTTTATTTCCACAGTCTTTGTGCCCATTTAAGTGATCAGTAAAAAAGACCCAATGCTATATGTTAGCTAGTAAACATGCTAGCCTCGATTATCAGTTGTGACGCAATGTTAGTGACCACTTCTTTTTTTGTTGTTGTTATGTTGTTTTCTTAGCAATGTATCAACACATCTGAGGTAAATGTTGCTATTCCTGACCATTATTTCTCATTTATACTGTAACTGCGGTTTTACGTTATGCAAATTAAAATTTAGCAGCCAATGCTAAGTGTAATTGTAACGTAATTGTACCTATACTCTTTTCTTAGTAATTTATCAACAAATCTGAGGTAAATGTTGATATCCCTGCCCATTTTTTCTCATTTATACTGTCACTGTGGCTTTACGTTATCTGTATTAAAACGTTTTGGGTCTTTTCCTCAGAATTTATCAACACATCTGAGGTAAATATTGCTATTCCTGACTGTTTTCTCGTTCACACTGCCGCAGTACCTCTCTACATTATACACTGATTACAGTTGATGCTAAGTCTAATTACAGTGTAGAATTTATTCCTACTGAGTCTTTTCTTGGTAATTTAACAACACATCTGAGGAAAATGACGAGATTTCTGACAGTTTAGTCTCATTTACACTGCCATTGTGCCCCTTTATATAGTCAGTATTAAGAAATTTGATTCCTTTGTCTTTTCTAAGTGGATTACCAACACATCTGAGGAAAATGTTGGTGTACCATTTTACATTATCCATGTTAAACATCTCATCTCATCTCATTATCTCTAGCCGCTTTATCCTGTTCTACAGGGTCGCAGGCAAGCTGGAGCCTATCCCAGCTGACTACGGGCAAAAGGCGGGGTACACCCTGGACAAGTCGCCAGGTCATCACAGGGCTGACACATAGACACAGACAACCATTCACACCTACGGTGAATTTAGAGCCACCAGTTAACCTAACCTGCATGTCTTTGGGGGAAACCGGAGCACCCGGAGGAAACCCACGCGGACACGGGGAGAACATGCAGACTCTGCACAGAAAGGCCCTCGTCGGCCACGGGGCTCGAACCCGGACCTTCTTGCTGTGAAGCGACAGCGCTAACCACTACACCACCGTGCCGCCCCTATGTTAAACATTAAAGTGTAATTTTAGTCCTATTGATTCTTTCAAAGTAATTTGCCAACGCACTTGAGGAAAAGGTTGATATTTTATATATGATATTGATGTATTATGGTTTTATCTGATTTCCACTGTGTTTTTGTCTCTACGTGGTTTGTATAAAATACTTCACCATTATGTGCAAGCTAATAAATAATTATCTTCAGTCATTAGCTAGTTAATGCTCAGGGTTTGTGTTTCCCAGTTTTCCATATTATCCCAGTCAGTAACCTAGACTGGTACGTCACACTTACCTGAGAACGTGTATTTTGTTGAATATAAGGTAAGATACTGATTCTTTGATTGCCTCATGTCAACGCCATGTCTCCTTGTCGTCATTTACCTTCTTTGTTCTCCTTCTTTCTCCCAAAAAGGAAGGAAATACAGAGAGTAAAGAAATGGCTGCGGTCAGTGCAGGTCCACTAACAGAGGAACAGCTTGCAGCCATCCAGGATGAGCAAGTGCTGAATGACATGGTGAGATAAGCAGCTAGCCTACACACTGCTTTGGATTCCAGTACCTTCTTTGGGCTGAAAATGTTTAGGAGCGTGTTTAATTACAGTGTGTGTACACTCACTGGCCACTTCATTAGGAACACCCATACCATACACCTGCTGTTTTATGCAGTTCTCTAATCAGCCGATCCCTTGACAGCTGCACAATGCATAAAATCATGCAGATACAAATCAAGAGCTTCAGTTAATGCTCAGTTCAAACATCAGAATGGGAAAAAAATTGTGATCTCAAAGTGTGACTTTCACTGGGTCATGGGTGTATTTCAGAAACTGCTGATCTCCTGGGGTTTTCACACACAACAGTCTCTAGAATTGACACAGAATGGTGCGAAAGACAAAAAACACTGAGTGAGAGACAGTTCTGTGGGTGGAAACAAACGCCTTGTTAATAAGAGAGGTCAGAGGAAAACGGCCAGATTGGTCTGAGCTGCCAGGAAGGATATAGTACCTCATATAATCACTCTTTACAACCATGGTGAGCAGAAAAGCATCTCAGCATGCAACAGCAGAAGACCACATTGGGTTCCACTCCTGTAGCTAAGAACAGGAATCTTAGAATCAAGAACAAGTTCCTATTAAAGTGGCCGGTGAGTGTATGTGTTCTGTAAAAAAGACGTAACTTTAAAATGCATGAAGTCAAATGAGCTCAGTGACTCAGATCCACCTGAAATAACTCCTATGTATATTGTTCAACTTATTTATTCTTTTCTGTGTGTGTGTGTGTTATTCCTTAGCTGGACAAGGCTACAGATTTAGAGGAAAGAAGAATGATCCGTGCTGCCATGAGAGAACTGCTGAAGAAAAAGCGGGGTGAGGTGCAGGTCACATCCCTGCAGTGCTATAAAAGCTGCCCAAATGTGGCTAAGTTCTCGAGCTGTGTTTTTATAGTGTCTCAACTTCTATTTGTAGGGTGAGAATCAGGGCTATTGGCACAATCACAGTCATTAAAGCAAAAGAAAAAAAAGCACGAATGTACACAACTGTACCTAGTTGATCAGCCAAGACATATTTGGTATCTAAGGTTTGCTTCTTTTAGTTTATGGAAAAGTTAAAGCTACCTTGTAGCTTTACAAAAAAAAAAACCCCACAAAATTCAAACATCAAACATGTCTTTGAGGATCAAGTATATATCAGGGAAAATTGTCCTTTTTCATTATTAATAGAGCTAAGCTTTGTGATCTGAGCAATGGGTTTGTTTATTGAGACCATTTACGAAATGGTGTGTTGTGACACACTGTTTATCTGTCTTGTTTATCTTTCTTGTTATAAATGTGACTGCATTCTCAGAGCAGAGGGACCGAGAGCGTGCAGCACGGCAGGAGAACCTGCGCCAGCAGGGTGTGGGTGTGGGACCGAAACCAGCCAACGGCCCTAGCAGTGTTCAGCAGCACACACACAGTGAGTTTCACGCATATTACACACGCATCGTACATCATGAGCATGGTGAAAGGGACGTGGCCTTTGTATCCATCACACTGTAAAAAATAGAATTACACTTTGTTCAAGTAATTCCATATTCACAATTGAATGGACAAGAAAATATGAATAATTATTAATGAACAGAAAAATCCACATCAAACTGATAGGGTGCACCTCAATGATGTGTAAATATACAATAGTGAATAATCTGAATTGAAAATACATAATTGCCACAGGTGTTTATTCAGCGCATGCTCTTAATGAGCAAGAGACGGGGTTTCCGCTCCCAAATGTAAGGGCTGGGCAATGTGGTTCTCTCTCCAGTCAAAGTTCAGGTTGTCATGGCTCAGGTGGATAAGGCGCCATACCATAAATCTGGGGACCCGGGTTTGATTCCGACCCGAGGTCATTTCCCGATTCCTCCCTGTCTCTCTCTCCTGCTCATTTCCTGTCTCTACACTGTCCTATCCAAATAAAGGTGAAAAAAGCCCCCCAAAAAATTGTGATAACCTCAGTTGCCTTTTTGTACTATTGTGAATGCCACTGTTCAGCAAAAAGAGAAATATATGTTGGCAGAATGAGGTATTGAAAATTGACTTAATTAAGAATTCTTAATAAAGATAACAGTGTTATCATAGTTTGGATTATCATGGGCACATCGTTGGCAAAACATAAAATTCTTAATGCAGACGGTTGCCTTGAAATTTCAAGTATTCTCAACTATTCTTTTTTTACAGTGCAGTTACAGTGAAGAGGGTGTGGCCTTTGTATCCATCAGTTACAGTGAAGAGGGTGTGGCCATCAGTTACAGTGAAATGGATGTGGCCTTTGTATCCGTCAGTTACAATGAAAAGGTTGTGGCCTTTGTGTCCATCAGTCACAGTGAAAAGGGTGTGGCCTCTGTATCCATCAGTTACAGCGAAAAGAGTGTGGCCTTTGTGTCCATCAGTTACAGCAGAAAGGGTGTGGCCTCTATATCCCTCAGTCACACTGCAAAGGGTGTGGCGTTTTTTTATCAATCAAGCCCAGTGAAGGGGGCGTGGCCTTCTTATCCATCAGTTCCAGTGAAGAGTGTGGCTTTTGTATCCATCAGTCACAATTAAGGGGGTGTGGCCTTTGTATCCATAAGTCATAGTGAAAAGGGCGTGACCTCTGTATCCTTCTGTGTACTGTCAGATACCAAACATGTTTTGGTTGTTGCACTTGAAATGCACTATAAGTAGTTTTACTGGCATATTTTTGATTTAGCTCCATATTTTGATTTAGCTACATAATCACTGTAGTTTTTTTAAGTGAAAAAGATCCTTGTACATGTTGCGTGCTTGTGCTTTATTTTGTAGAAACAACTCAAGTGAAGTCTGCAAGTGCAGCGCCTGCAGGCTTTCTCCCTAAAACATCAGGAAGGTGAGAATTTAATAGTAGAAAGTGAGTTTTATCAGGATTAATAAGAGTTTGCTCTGCTTTGTCATGCAAAATTGTATCACTAGCATTTGCTTGGTTTAGCTGAACTGTGCTTTAATTGCTGGGACACTAACGATGGTAATGTTTGACAGACAAGCTTGCTGGTTATTAAGCTTAAATTTAAGTAATAGTTGAGTAAACTTAAAAGAACCTGGATTGGGTTGAGGTATGAGGATACTGTGTTACAAAGATGAGTCACTGTAGACTATTCACTAGCTAGCTAATAGCCTTCTTGCTAGCCAGCTATGAGCTTGACATGGAAAATGAGGATGCTAAACACATAAAAGATAATGGAGCTCACGTGGCGCTCCATTTCATTACACAATCATTCCGACATGCCATTTCTCTGTGTTAAAATTGACAAGTGCTTGCAGGGCATTGTGGGTATTACCCATTGTCCCTCAGCCACTATGAATAACACTTTATGAACACCTGAAACTAAAGTACCCTATAAATAAGTCTTTTGAAATACTATTATATGATTTCGGCCATTTTCTTACTGTGGCTAACGTCCAACTGAGAACATAAATGAGACAGAACGTAAGTCTGTTCTTGTATTTTTCCTGGACACAGTGTGACTTGTCCTCCAGCTGCTGGAGTCAGAGTAACCCGAAGCTCGGCACTCGGCGGCCCAAACACAAAAGACGTGAAACAGATGCTGCTGGACTGGTGCAGAGCCAAGACCGAACCATACGAGGTGAGTGTGAGGGGAGCTGACTTTTACATCACCCTATAATCCTGTCACACAGCATGTAACATTTCAGCTTTTTGCTTAGTTTATTTTTATGTCTGCAATTTTCTTTTCTGTTATTGTTGCTTTCAATCTGTTACAATTATATTTAGCTGTATTCTAACCTAAAGCCAACATGGGTCAAGTTCAAGAAGAAACTAATCATGAAAATCAGTTTCCTACTGAATATACAGGAACCTCATTGTGTTTGTGTGTAGGGTGTGAATATCCAGAATTTCTCCTCCAGTTGGGCTGACGGTCTTGCATTCTGCGCGCTGGTGCACCGATTTTTCCCTGAAGGTTTCGAGTACTGCACTCTGGACCCGTACGATCGCAAAGCCAACTTTGAGAAAGCCTTCAGAACTGCAGAGTGAGAAGATCTAATCATGTGTCCGAAAACTTACCGAAAACCTTTTCTGCAATGTGATGGCCCATTCTGTAATTGCGGGCACATTTCAAGTGTTGACTCTATTAGTCATCGTCAACTCTGTTATCATTAAACTGGGCAGTCCATTAACAGAACTGATGGTAACAGAGTTGACATTTTCCACCATTTTGTGTCTTAGCTCCACATATACTAAGCTCAAACTAGCTACCACATGGCATGTATAAAAACAGAATT
This sequence comes from Neoarius graeffei, assembly GCF_027579695.1. Classification (NCBI taxonomy): domain Eukaryota; kingdom Metazoa; phylum Chordata; class Actinopteri; order Siluriformes; family Ariidae; genus Neoarius; species Neoarius graeffei. The sequence goes on along the minus strand of NC_083593.1, from coordinate 50,808,832 downwards.
TTATGGATTTTAATCACATTATCGTTTTTTAAAAAATGAGTGAGAGATTCACTCCAATATCACAATAACAGATTTGACGAATAAATAATTTACTGTTGGTGTATCCTCAACAATTTGTTCAAATTAATGAGAGAAGAAACATAACATACCTCACTGCCTTTCTGAAGTTTCCCGCCAGAGGAAGTGACATCACTCGGTGCAGGTGTCATGCGTATTATTAAAAGTCTTTGTGGATTTTATGCGGTTTTATAACAGAGTTAACAGAGTTGACAAGAACATTGGGATGGATAAAAAATATATATATTTTTATTACTGAAATTCCACATCATACAGAAAATAGACTTTCTATGCAATTGGTTTTATAACAGTTAATAAAATAATCTGCAAAAAACAGATTGTTAGACTGAATCACTTCATGTTTATTCGAGTTGAATGGATGAATCAGGAGTCGAAGACAGCCACTAATGTGGGGGGAGGGGTGGGATTCTCATTTCATTATCATTATCTCTAGCCGCTTTATCCTGTTCTACAGGGTCGCAGGCAAGCTGGAGCCTATCCCAGCTGACTACGGGCGAAAGGCGGGGTACACCCTGGACAAGTCGCCAGGTCATCACAGGGCTGACACATGGACACAGACAACCATTCACACTCACATTCACACCTACGCTCAATTTAGAGTCACTAGTTAACCTAACCTGCATGTCTTTGGACTGTGGGGGAAACCGGAGCACCCGGAGGAAACCCACGCGGACAGGGGGAGAACATGCAAACTCCACACAGAAAGGCCCTCGCCGGCCACGGGGCTCGAACCCGGACCTTCTTGCTGTGAGGCGACAGCGCTAACCACTACACCACCGTGCTGGGAGTCATTTAGTTAATCTCATCTTATCTCATTATCTCTAGTCGCTTTATCCTGTTCTACAGGGTCGCAGGCAAGCTGGATCCTATCCCAGCTGACTACGGGCGAAAGGCGGGGTACACCCTGGACAAGTCGCCAGGTCATCACAGGGCTGACACATAGACACAGACAACCATTCACACTCACATTCACACCTACGCTCAATTTAGAGCCACCAGTTAACCTAACCTGCATGTCTTTGGACTGTGGGGGAAACCGGAGCACCCGGAGGAAACCCACGCGGACACGGGGAGAACATGCAAACTCCGCACAGAAAGGCCCTTGCCGGCCACGGGGCTCGAACCCGGACCTTCTTGCTGTGAGGCGACAGCGCTAACCACTACACCACCGTGCCGCCCCATTTAGTTAATGTTTTATGGATAAATTGAGTCTAAACTGGACATCAAGCATTGCTATTGGTGAAAGTTTGTCATAATTTGCATTATTCTTCAAAACTGATTCAATAAAGATTTCTTTTGTGGAAAATAACAAAAGGTTTATCTCAGCGGTGTGAAATGTACCCCGAATTCTAGAATGATCCATGTGTTTGGATGGGAATAATGGAAGCTCTTTGGTTTTGTGCACTGAAGTTTGACCAGCTTGTAAAAAACAAAACATGGATTCGTATCAAATCGTAGAGAACTGCTCTATGATCTGAAACATCACCGATACTCACATTGCGACGATCTTGCCAGGGTTGTTGTTTAAATTGATGCTAATGATGCTTCAGTATCACCACCGTTGGAGTGAAGATGACTCGGTGTTTTCTGCTTGTCTAAAGGAGGGGGAAGGAAAAAAAATACCATCCCATGATTGTTTTTTTAAAAACCTTTTAAACATGATGAGCTCATAATTTAGACGCTGTTTCAATAATATACCCAATTTTCAGTGAGCTACATTGTGTGTGTGTGTGCTTGTGTGTGTGTGTGTGTGTGTGTGTGTACACGCAGGACATTGGGTGGCTGTCCTCGTCTGCTAGACGTTGATGATTTGCTGCGGATGCGAGAGCCAGACTGGAAGTGTGTGTACACTTACATCCAGGAGTTTTATCGCTGTTTAGTGGAGAAAGGACTCGTCAAGACCAAAAAGAAGACCCCTTAATGACACAGATATACACACAGCACTAAAGGTGAGTCACACACAAAAAATGTAAACTGTCACACACTCTTGATTCCGTACAGTCCTAGTGCAGAAGTGTGACATATTCTCTGGACTATAGCATATACAATGGTGCTTAAAAGTTTGTGAACCCTTTAGAATTTTCTATATTTCTGCATAAATATGACCTAAAACATCATCAGATTTTCACACAAGTCCTAAAAGTAGATAAAGAGAACCCAGTTAAACAAATGAGACAAAAATATTACACTTGTTCATTTATTTATTGAGGAAAATGATTCAATATTACATATCTGTGAGTGGCAAAAGTATGTGAACCTCTAGGATTAGCAGTTCATCTGAAGGTGAAATTAGAGTCAGGTGTTTTCAATTAATGGGATGACAATCAGGTGTGAGTGGGCACCCTGTTTTATTTAAAGAACAGGGATCTATCAAAGTCTGATCTTCACAACACGTTTGTGGAAGTGTATCATGGCACGAACAAAGGAGATTTCTGAGGACCTCAGAAAAAGCGTTGTTGATGCTCATCAGGCTGGAAAAGGTTACAAAACCATCTCTAAAGAGTTTGGACTCCACCAATCCACAGTCAGACAGATTGTGTACAAATGGAGGAAATTCAAGACCATTATTACCCTCTCCAGGAGTGGTCGACCAACAAAAATCACTCCAAGAGCAAGGCGCGTAATAGTCGGCGAGGTCTTAAAGGACCTCAGGGTAACTTCTAAGCAACTGAAGGCCTCTCTCACATTGGCTAATGTTAATGTTCATGAGTCCAACATCAGGAGAACACTGAACAACAATGGTGTGCATGGCAGGGTTGCAAGGAGAAAGCCACTGCTCTCCAAAAAGAACATTGCTGCTCGTCTGCAGTTTGCTGAAGATCACGTGGACAAGCCAGAAGGCTATTGGAAAAATGTTTTGTGGATGGATGAGACCAAAATAGAACTTTTTGGTTTAAATGAGAAGCGTTATGTTTGGAGAAAGGAAAACACTGCATTCCAGCATAAGAACCTTATCCCATCTTTGAAACACAGTGGTGGTAGTATCATGGTTTGGGCCTGTTTTGCTGCATCTGGGCCAGGACGGCTTGCCATCATTGATGGAACAATGAATTCTGAATTATACCAGCGAATTCTAAAGGAAAATATCAGGACATCTGTCCATGAACTGAATCTCAAGAGAAGGTGGGTCATGCAGCAAGACAACGACCCTAAGCACACAAGTCGTTCTACCAAAGAATGGTTAAAGATGAATAAAGTTAATGTTTTGGAATGGCCAAGTCAAAGTCCTGACCTTAATCCAATCGAAATGTTGTGGAAGGACCTGAAGCGAGCAGTTCATGTGAGGAAACCCACCAACATCCCAGAGTTGAAGCTGTTCTGTATGGAGGAATGGGCTAAAATTCCTCCAAGCCAGTGTGCAGGACTGATCAACAGTTACCGGAAACATTTAGTTCCAGTTATTGCTGCACAAGGGGGTCACACCAGATACCGAAAGCAAAGGTTCACATACTTTTGCCACTCACAGATATGTAATATTGGATCATTTTCCTCAATAAATAAATGACCAAGTATAATATTTTTGTCTCATTTGTTTAACTGGGTTCTCTTTATCTACTTTTAGGACTTGTGTGAAAATCTGATGATGTTTTAGGTCATATTTATGCAGAAATATAGAACATTCTAAAGGGTTCACAAACTTTCAAGCACCACTGTATCTTTAATTCATTTCACTAATTCGCTTATCTTCAGTAACTGCATAAAGGTTCTGACTGCAAAGTTGAATTCTGGCCAAAATGTTCTATTTCTATTGCTGTTGGAGTTTTGAGATGTTTCGCTGCTGCCCACACTGTGTATCCTATGTGTCAATGTTTTGCTGAGATAAAAAGCGTCCTGCATTTTATGATTCCGGAGATTGCCGAAGCAAGTGAGCAACAATATCACGTAACCACCGTGGGGCGTGTTTGACCTACTTTTAACCAAAACAAGTCGGCATGGGAAAACATGGTGGACTCTGCTATCCCGGAAAAGGAAAGCCTGCCTAGTGAGTGTAACTGTACGCTAGAACAAGGTTAGATGATATGTAATTTTCTGGACAGATAACTAAATCATTCTAGCTAGCGCTTAGCTATCTTAGTCTTAGAATGCATGCGCTCGACTCCGTGGTAGCAAATATGGAATTATACACCTAATGTTTTGACCTTAGAGAGAAAGAAACAATAACACAAAAGCAGTAACAGAGAAAAGATATTTTTGTTTCATGGACTTATTCGTGAATGCCAACCACAAATTACATCCTGCGACTCAAAACTCTCCGAGGTCGATGCAGAGTCACCGTGTTTTCTGCGCGTCGCCATCTTGGTGTGACACAATTCCATAGTTACGCTAATTAGTTAAAGCTCCTTGCATTTGCCTGTTTCCGTCCGGCCGTAATGTTTACCTCAAGAGGGAGGAGAACGGTCCCAAAATGGAGAAAAGCGACCCTCAGGGCATCAAAATGATCACATCTAGTCTGCATGATATTGTTCTTGCGAGACATAGGAAAATGCCATGCACAATAATTTTTTTTTTTTAATTTCAGATGACTTTGCAGTCAGCACATTTAAATACTTCCATCGAAATCTCTTTTCACCTGAATAGTGAGATGTGTGTTGCCAGGTGAGAGTGTTATAATCGAGAAGACATTTTATTACAGTACCAAAGTAACACTGCATTTCAAGTGTTTTAAGAATAATTTTAAAAAAATAATTCAATGGACTACACTCTGTGAGTGAGTGCCTACGGTGCACATGAAGCAAAGATGTTCCGCACTTTTACAGTCGAACTCCTGTATATTTAAGAGTCTCATGCCTGATGAAGTGTAAAATACGACGTGCACTTGTGTGTGAGAGAGAGAGGAAGAGAATTTTGCTTCACAATCTGTACATTCCACAGAGGTTACATATCTCTATTAATCGTATTCGGGGCAGGCACCATTATAGTGTGTGTGTGTGTGTGTGTGTGTGTGTGTACGTGCGTGCGTGCTTGCTTGCTTGCTTGGATGACTTTTTATGGTGCTGTTGCTCTGTTATGGAGGCAAACAGTCACTCTACTTATTCAGGACATTGGAGCAGAACCCAGAATTATATTTATATGAAGTATTAAAATACCTCCAGCACACATCAACTTTATAAGAGCTAAAGAAATACATCATCTCAAGTGTCCTCTTATCCTCCTGGAGAGGGAGAATATTTTACAGAACTCTTTTTCCATGAATGCCGATGTACTGATGCAGGTCCAGGGATGTATCTGTCTATCTGTGCACATCCTCATGTGATTAATGATCTAAAAAAAAAAAACCCTCAAAAACCTAGGATTAGCTTTGAGGGGTTGGAAGCCACACCTCCTTCACTGGGACTGACAGACACATAGGCCATGCCTCTTTCACCTGGACTGACAGACACATAGGCCACACCTAGTTCACTGGAACGAACAGACACATAGGCCACACCTCCTTCATTGAGACTGATAGATACAGAGGCCACACTTCCTGCACTGGAACTGACAGACATATAGACCACGCCTCTTTCACCTGGGCTGACAGATACATAGGCTACACCTCCTTTACAGGGATTAACAAATACAGAGGCCACACCTCCTTCACTGGGACTGATAGACACATAGGCCATACCTCCATCACTGTGACTGACAAACACAGGCTATGCCTTTTTTACTGGAACTGACACATTGGCCACTCCTCCTTTACTGGGACAGACAGACACATAGGCCACGTGTCCTTCACTAGGACCAACAGATATATAAGCCATGCTTCCTTCACTAGGACCGACAGATACAGAGACCACACCTCCTTCAATGTGACTGACAGACAGACAGGCCACGCCCCCTTTACTAGGCCTAGTAGGATCAGTCTTCACACTCTTCTTTCTTTTTTCTATGTTCTATCCAGGTCAGAGTTTTTATTGAAGGGATGTGGCCGAGATCCAGACCAGAGGAAAGACCAGCACACACACACACACACACACACACACACACACACACACACACACACACACACACACACATGCTTACTCAGGAACAGAGACACGCCTCATTCAGCAACAGAATGCCAGCACCAAGTAAATCAGTCACCATCCTGCAGATGCTGTAAAAACTGCAAAACTGCATATGACCACTAGGTGGCAAAGTTTAACCTTTGACTTTTTGCACCACGTTGAAGTGAGAAATGCACTGTCACAGGTTCCCATCTCTGGTCATGCAGAACCCATGGAGATCCCTGCTCTAATACACCCACTTCAGCTCACGAAGGGCTGTTAATCAGCTGATTAGTTGGATCAGGTGAGTTGGGAGCAGGAAAACACTAAAATGTGCAGGACAGGTGCTTCTCCAGGACCAGGGTTGAGAACCTGTGCACTATGTTGTAACTTCTGCTGCCTTCAAATCCTCCTGTGAAGTTTGTGTGTACAAGTGGGGAAGTCGTGATTACCATGTCGTGTGTGTTCAGATGGTTGTGGTGGGGAAAGAAATGGAGAGTGTGTGAAAAAGTCTTTTGTTTTTATTTCTTTTTCTGTCATCAAGGACAAAATGTTTATTTTACCTTCGGCAGCTGGGCCATAGAAGGTTCACGCTGCACGCTACACGCGTGTAAAGAAAAGTGGACAAACGTAGCATGACTTGCTCTGGGCCATAGAACGGCGTTCACGTTGCACGCTGCACGCTGCACACTTCATGCGTGAAGCGAGAAATGAACATGCACACTTTTTTCTAGGCGTGAAGATGGAAATTCCAGTCAATGCATGCGGTCACCGCCGCGCCAGCCAATCAGAACGGGTCTAGGGAGATAACTCTATGCTTTCAGGGGAAAACTTCAGAAAAAATATAATTGAATGGTATAATTGAAAAATAGTTCTTCATCGGGATTGTCAAGCAGATTATAGAATGTTCGGTGAAATTCACCACGGGTTTCTCTCAGAAGGAAGTGTTCTCGGCTCCAAATTCTGTTCCTTTTTCTCTTCCTCTGTCTCAGTAAAAGCAGAATGAGGCAATCGTCGTCATCCGAAGAGTCCATATTGTTGGTTACTCGATCAAAGTAGAACAGACGCAACACGTGAACATCCAAGCATGAAGTTTAATGGCCCAGGGTCCGGTTCTTCACGTGAACGTGTAGCGTGTAGCATGCAGCATGCAGCGTGAACCTTCTATGGCCCAGCTGCCTTCCTGAACGAAAATGAAGAGCTGAACAGTTAACACACAAAATTAGCGCTTAAATCGGACTGTGCGCTGTAAGCTCGGAGAAATGCAAATTCCCACATTGTAATTTCAGCATTGTCGTGGCGTTCAAGTCTGCTCACCTTGTACCATATTTCTGACAGGACTTGAAGGCAGTATACAGTATATTGCTCTTTTGATTTTTTTAAATAAAGTATTGCTGTTTGTCACAATGTGGTTGTCAGCGGTGCTCTGATACATAAACAACTTCATATTCAAGGAAGAATTAACCCGAACATGAAATGTCCATGACTTTCCCCTTCCTTCAAATAGTCTCGATGCCATATATGACATGTTTTGTTGTGTGCCTGTTTAGTTTTTCCATGGACCTACAAACAAGTGTAGCTAATAGCTAATGGAATCTTATAGCTACCAGTTTAGCATTGTGCAAATTACATAGCTATCATTTCCCCAAAGATTATTTTTGGCTCAGTAATACACTATATGGACACAAACAGATTCATACAATACTCAAATATACAAATCACAACGGAACTAGTCCTATATTCACCTCGCCTGGGACGGAGTCCACCAGGGACGAGGTATTGTTTTCAGTCGGGTTTCTTTGTTTTTTTTGTTAACGATATTACGGGAAAACGGCTGGACCAATCTTCATGAAACTTTCAGGATAAATGGGTCTCAAATAAAACCTCCAACATTTTGAGGGTCATCCGGTCAAGGTCACCAAAAAGGTCGAAATCATTTTTGTTGTGTCTACTGCCTCATATAGAGACGCTAGCCACTACGTCATCCTGCTGTAAGAATGTAAGTGTAACGATCGCGCACTGCACGTGCACATACACGTGTTCCGATTAAAATGGCTGGTGAGTGTATACAATTTGGTTCGCCATTCGAAATAAATGGACTAAAGAAATGGCTTTCAGACATGTTTATGCTTATTACAGAGGGAAAGTGCATTCCACTGAGCTCTAGCGCCGGGCCATTTCCGGGAAATAAGAGTTTGGGTCATGGCGACAGCGTGTGTACAGTATGTCAGCCTCGGTTCGGAGGTTTCAGTTTCGAAAACTGTAAGCGGTAAGAGCAGAATAATATAAATACAGACACTTGGTATATTTTACTTCTGTGATTTTTAAATTATTCATTTTTGGATTACGCTTCATTTTTGTGGCTACTGCCTCATAGAGTAAATATATATGCTATATTTACTGTATGGACATGGTATCAGAAAATTTTTTATTTAGAAGCAGTAGCCACATGTACCCATAGGGTACCTATTTAGTTATTTTTTTCCCGTGATATCTTCCTTCATATTCATCATAAGTGCTACCGGGCGAGGTTTGTTTTGCTTGGCAACACTTGTACCATCTGATCTACTTCTGATGTCCAATTCCATGTTCAGCTGCCTATCTGAGTCACATGCTGGTGCTTTGTGAAGAAAATAATTTGGTCTCTTGATGGTCACTATGATTTTTTTTTCATTCTGCAACCTTTGAAATGCAGTTTGCACAATGTGTGTATATATATACACACAATATATATACACAACGATCAGCTATAACATTATGAAGTGAGTAACATGAATTATCTCATTACAATGGTACCTGTCAAGGGGTGGGATATATTAGGCAGCAAGAGAACAGTCTTGAAGCTGATGTGTTGGAAGCAGGAAAAATGGGCAAGCGTAAGGATCTGAGCGACTTTGACAAGGGCCAAATTGTGATGGCTAGATGACTGGGTCTGAACATCTCCAAAATGGGGTGGGGTGTTCTTGTGCGGTATTCCCGGTACGCAGTGGTTAGCACCTACCAAAAGTGGTCCAAGGATCCAAAGGACAACCGGTGAACAGGCGACAGGGTCATGGGTGTCGAAGGTTCATTGATTCACATGGGGCATATGCTATTATGGGAAATAAATCAACACCTTCTGACCAATCAGCATCAGGGATTGAGCAGGGTGCGGTATAACAGTGATATAACAGCCTTAAAGACAGAATTACGTCATAAACTGATTAAAGTGATGGAAATAGGTGTGCTTAACGTCAGCAACAAAGCTTTAATGTCAAAATGTTTATCATCAGCACGGTGGTGTAGTGGTTAGCGCTGTCGCCTCACAGCAACAGGTCCTGGGTTCGAGCCTAGCGGCCGGCGAGGGCCTTTCTGTGTAGAGTTTGCATGTTCTCCCCATGTCTGCATAGGTTTCCTCCGGGTGCTCCGGTTTCCCCCACAGTCCAAAGACATGCAGGTTAGGTTAATTCAAATCAAAGTCCTTCCCACGCCGCTTACAGTACCTGGTATTCCTAGGCAGTCTCCCACTCAAGTACTAACCAGGCCCAACCTGTATGGTGGCACATCGGGCGGCGCCGATCTCCGTTTCTATAGCCCTCGGCCTCTCGCCTATTACATAGCTAGGGTTACAGTGGGGGGCTAGTCCTCTGGTAACCACGAGAGTTTGACTCCCCATGCACATCTGTATTGCAGCGTGCCTTGCCAGATGATAGTAGGTACCATTTTTATGATGGTCTTTGGTATGACCCGACCGTGAATAGAACTCACGATCTCACGATCGAGAGGCGGACACGCTACCACTAGTCGGTCGGTTAGGTTAATTGGTGGCTCTAAATTGACCGTGAGTGTGAATGGTTGTTTGTCTCTATGTGTCAGCCCTGTGATGACCTGGTGACTTGTCCAGGGTGTACCCTGCCTCTCACCCATAGTCAGCTGGGATAGGCTCCAGCTTGCCTGCGACCCTGTAGGACATAATAAGTGGCTACAGATAATGGATGGATGGATGGATGGATGATTGTAGTCGGTGGCATGGTGGTGTAGTGGTTAGCATTGTCGTCTCACAGCAAAAAGGTCCTGGGTTCGAGCCTAGTGGCCGGCGAGGGCCTTTCTATGAGGAGTTTGCATCTTCTCCCCGTGTCTGCATGGGTTTCCTCTGGGTGCTCCGGTTTCCCCCACAGTCCAAAGACATGCAGGTTAGGTTAACTGGTGGCTTTAAATTGACCGTGAGTGTGAATGGCTGTTTGTGTCTGTGTCAGCGCTGCGATAACCTGGCGACTTGTCCAGGGTGTACCCCGTGTCTCGCCCATAGTCAGCTGGGATGGGCTCCAGCTCACCTGCGACCCTGTAGGACATGAGCGGCTACAGATAATGGATGGATGGATGGATAATCATAGTCGGCGGCACGGTGGTGTAGTGGTTAGCGCTGTCGTCTCACAGCAAAAAGGTCCTGAGTTCGAGCCTAGCGGCTGGCGATGGCCTTTCTGTGTAGAGTTTGCATGTTCTCCCCGTGTCTGCATGGGTTTCCTCCGGGTGCTCCGGTTTCCCCCACAGTCCAAAGACATGCAGGTTAGGTTAACTGGTGGCTTTAAATTGACCGTGAGTGTGAATGGCTGTTTGTGTCTATGTGTCAGCCCTGCGATGACCTGGCGACTTGTCCAGGGTGTACCCCGCGTCTCCCTGTAGAACCCTGTAGATGATGGATGGATGGATGGATGGATGGATGTTTATCATCATTCAATTATTATTTCACTCCATATTGAAACTTTGACCCCTTCACACCTCCTCCTGCCCAACCCCTGGCCTCTTGCCCTGTCTGAGGCACTGAGTGACCCTGCGGGTGATGCAGCTCGGTGTCAGACGGATTATCCCGCAGGCGCTCTTATTTATTTATTTATTTATTTATTTATTTTTTGCGCGGACTTGCACTCCATGACGTCATTAATGTCTTTCGGTTTGACAACAGCAGATGTCGGGAGAGATGTGACAGAGCCCGGTCTCACACACACACACATCTCTCTCGTGCACGCGCGCGCACACACACACACACACACACACAGTTGTCCGGTAAGGTGTCGCGTGCCGTCCCTGTCCTACGCAGGGATAAAACGCATCCACCACCAAGGACAGGACAGAAGAGGACAGGTGAGGGACTCCTCCACATCATCATCATCATCATCATACAGGCTCGTGTGCGCGCGCTGTGTTCATGCGTGTATTTAGTGACGTTTACCTGTTTTCGGCTGTTATTGGTCACGTGACCGATCTGTCCTCACGCGCGTCTCTGTGTTGCTCGTGTGCTGATGAGGCGAGACGCTCGACTTCACAACTTTAAAACAAACAAACAAATAAACCCACACAATCTTTTTTTTTCCCCGACCTGTTACTGCTTTTATTATTAACAGCTGGATGCTTTTATTATTCGTTTGATGTTTCCCGAAGAAAATAAACCTATAACAACAAACTGGAGGCGGTTTATCGGTTCACCTTGTGAATAAAAGGTAAGCTAAGCTACATTTCACACAGTCAGCAGTGACTCTGTAGAGTAAACACGGCAGTGTTTGCATGAATTGACATTTATTCGTGCTACGGTGTTTTATTTTTTATATTAGTCGAATGACAGAACCGGGACAGCTGTTCAGACTCACTACAGGTTAGGGGTTACAACGAAATCTAGTCAACTTTGTCTTATGTCCATTGCGCATGCGTGGTCGCTGGGTAACACGGTTCGACTGGAACACATTTTGGTGGAACAACGGTTCTAAACAGGGCCGTTTCTACGGTAGCAATTAAAGAAAAAAAAAAAAACCAGGGGCTAAGTCAAGTTTTCCTGGGGCTTGTAGATTTTAAGCTAGATTGGCATCGATATGTTGGGGAGGTTATGTCAAACTTTATAAGACATATCATCACTCATCTCATTATCTGTAGCCGCTTTATCCTGTTCTACAGGGTCGCAGGCAAGCTGGAGCCTATCCCAGCTGACTACGGGCGAAAGGCGGGGTACACCCTGGACAAGTCGCCAGGTCATCACAGGGCTGACACATAGACACAGACAACCATTCACACTCACATTCACACCTACGGTCAATTTAGAGTCACCAGTTAACCTAACCTGCATGTCTTTGGACTGTGGGGGAAACCGGAGCACCCGGAGGAAACCCACGCGGACACGGGGAGAACATGCAAACTCCGCACAGAAAGGCCCTCGCCGGCCACGGGGCTCGAACCCGGACCTTCTTGCTGTGAGGCGACAGCGCTAACCGCTACACCACCGTGCCGCCATTTTCTGTCTCCTTATTATTAAATTATTATCAACACCCATAATGTCTCAGGAAACTGAGGCATGTGTCAATTGACTTAAATATCACTAGTAAAATTTATCATCAGTCTAATAAAACGATCATTTCTCACTCGCATTATCTCTCCTTTAGGACCACAAAGACAAATTCAAAGCTACATTATTATATTTTATATTACAACGTTCAAAACCCCAGATGACATCCCATCTCACAAGACTATTGCTGCATTCATGTGCTATGGGAATTATGGTAAATACCAAACGCCGACATGGAAAACACACATGAACGCCCCCTCTTGTGGTATTTTCCACTGGGCAACTCGTAGAAAATTTTGATACACGAGTTGCCGAGATGAGATGAACTTTAACCTTTTCAACATGGCGGCGAGCGGTACAAGACACTTGAATGCTAAGCATTGTACGCTACTAAAGTTTTTTTTTACTAGTACTAGTGGGTAGTTTTTGGTGTCTATGCAATGTTGCGTCATTAACAAGTGTAATATAATACATTAGAAATCCGTTTCCTTTAAAAGTGCGTTGTTATGGTTTGTTTTTACCTATCCAGAGCAGACGCTATTGCTAACGATAGCTAACTAACTATTGCTAACTTGAATCTGGTCCACCATCTTTAATTTGTCAACAACAACAAAAGCATGTGAACACAACACACTGGTAAATACCACTTCCCAACTGGAAAATATCATCTTCCCATAGCACATGAACGCAGCATATGATCATCCATCCAGTATCTGTAGCCGCTTATCCTGTTCTACAGGGTTGCAGGTGAGCTGGAGCCTATCCCAGCTGGCTATGTGCAAGAGGTGGGGTACACCCTGGACAAGTCGCCAGGTCATCACAGGGCTGACACATAGAGACACACAATCATTCACACTCACATTCACACCTACGGTCAATTTAGAGTCACCAGTTAACCTAACCTGCATGTCTTTGGACTGTGGGGGAAACCGGAGCACCCGGAGGAAACCCACGCGGACACGGGGAGAACATGCAAACTCCGCACAGAAAGGCCCCCATCGACCACTGGGCTTGAACCCAGGACCTTTTTGCAGTGAGGCAACAGCGCTAACCACTACACTACCGTGCCGCCGACTATGATCATATAAATATATAAATATGTCTTCCAAGTTTCTTATTTCTCTCTCTCTCTCACACACACACACACACACACACACAAATACCACTTTTTCCAATCCATCCAGGCTCAGTTGACTGCAGCGGCTCATTTGTAGTACCTGGACAACACAAATTTATGTTGAAATTAATATTATGTGGCAAAATAAAACAACAACAAACTATTTTATCCTTATATTTGACTAATATGCCAAAGGCTGGCTATGGGATGGTCGGCTGGCTGGTTCTGCGTAGGCTACATGTAGCATTAAAACAGATGATTATTATCTGTTTAAAGAGGCTTATCATCATCAATGTTTATATTTAGATGGTTTTATTAATTTACTTTATTATCATGTTTAAATTTTTTTTTTTGACATTGTCTTCCAACCAGTTCTGAATGTTCTCCTTCTGTTGGCGGTTACCAGGATTTTGAATGTGCACTGTGCAGCGCACAATTATGTCCCTCCCTTTCCATCTTTGGACGCAGCAAGTCAAGTTTTGATCTGTTTCAGTCAGTTGTTTTCTATTAGTCTCCTACTTTTTTGAGGGTGAATATACCTGGAGCAATAGCCCCGAGTGATGGGACCTAACGACGCCACTGGTTCTAAATTTACATGATGAATGATAAAACTTACTAGACATTTATTATAAATCTTTTAAGCTTTATTTCACCGCATATATTTGTATTTTTAGTCATTTTTTTAGCTCTCATCTCATCTCATTATCTCTAGCCGCTTTATCCTTCTACAGGGTCGCAGGCAAGCTGGAGCCTATCCCAGCTGACTACGGGCGAAAGGCGGGGTACACCCTGGACAAGTCGCCAGGTCATCACAGGGCTGACACATAGACACAGACAACCATTCACACTCACATTCACACCTACGCTCAATTTAGAGTCACCAGTTAACCTAACCTGCATGTCTTTGGACTGTGGGGGAAACCGGAGCACCCGGAGGAAACCCACGCGGACATGGGGAGAACATGCAAACTCCGCACAGAAAGGCCCTCACCGGCCACGGGGCTCGAACCCAGGACCTTCTTGCTGTGAGGCGACAGCGCTAACCACTACACCACCGTGCCGCCCCATTTTTTTAGATTTATTTTTAAATGTAATTTATGCCACAGCACTTTTGAATTCTCAAATCTGACTGGTTAATCAGGTGTTGATTAATTTTCTCTGTCAGCAGCTCCAACAGTAGTGCCATCTGTAATTCAAACCACAGCTTTATACTGTATTAATGCGCTCCTTCGAATACATGATTGTTTCTGTGGTAACAGCTCCTTCACAGGGACATGCATGGCAGACGCGAGGCATAATGGATTTTTTTAATAGTGTGTTATTTAAAGGCTCTGACTGCAAAGTTGAATTCTGGGCAAAATGTTCTATTTCTATTGCTGTTGGCGTTTCCAGATGTTTCGCTGCTGCACACACGCTGTGTATTGTGTGTGTCAATGTTTTGCCGAGATAAAAAGCGTCCCACATTTTACGATTCCGGAGATCGCCGAAGCAAGTGAGCAGCAATATCACGTGACCACCGTGGGGCGTGTTTGATCTACTTTTAACTGTGGGCAAACATGGCGGACTCGGCTCTCCCTCCAGCTAAAAGCCAGCGGAAAAGAAAAGGAAAGTCTGCTTAGTGAGTGCAACTGCAAGATAGAGCAAGGTTAGATGATATGTCATTTTTCTGGACAGATAACTAAAACATTCTAGCTAGCGCTTAGCTATGTTAGCCTTAGAATGCATGCGCTCGACTCCACAGGAGCGAGTATAGAGTTATACACCTAATGTTTTGATCTTGCAGAGAAAGAACCGATAACACAAAAGCAGTAACAGAGAAAAGATACAGTTAGGTCCATATATATTTGGACACTGACACAAATTTTGTTTTTTTACCTGTTTACTGAAACATATTCAAGTTATAGTTATATAATGGACATGGACATAAAGTCCAGACTTTCAGCTTTCATTTGAGGGTATCCACATTAAAATCGGATGAAGGGTTTAGGAGTTTCAGCTCCTTAACATGTGCCACCCTGTTTTTAAAGGGACCAAAAGTAATTGGACAATTGACTCAAAGGCTATTTCATGGGCCGGTGTGGGAAATTCCTTCGTTATGTCATTCTCAATTAAGCAGATAAAAGGACTGGAGTTGATTTGAGGTGTGGTGCTTGCATTTGGAAGATTTTGCTGTGAAGAAAACATGCGGTCAAAGGAGCTCTCCATGCAGGTGAAACAAGCCATGCTTAAGCTGCGAAAACAGAAAAAACTCATCCGAGAAATTGCTACAATATTAGGAGTGGCAAAATCTACAGTTTGGTACATCCTGAGAAAGAAAGAAAGCACTGGTGAACTCATCAATGCAAAAAGACTTGGACGCCCACAGAAGACAACAATGGTGGATGATCGCAGAATAATTTCCATGGTGAAGAGAAACCCCTTCACAACAGCCAACCAAGTGAACAACACTCTCCAGGAGGTAGACGTATCAATATCCAAATCTACCATAAAGAGAAGACTGTATGAAAGTAAATACAGAGGGTGCACGGTGCAAGCCACTCATAAGCCTCAAGAATAAAAAGGCTAGATTGGACTTTGCTAAAAAACATCTAAAAAAGCCAGCACAGTTCTGGAAGAACATTCTTTGGACAGATGAAACCAAGATCAACCTCTACCAGAATGGTGGAAAGAAAAAAGTATGGCGAAGGTGTGGTACAGCTCATGATCCAAAGCATACCACATCATCTGTAAAACACGGCAGAGGCAGTGTGATGGCTTGGGCATGCATGGCTGCCAGTGGCACTGGGTCACTAGTGTTTACTGATGATGTGACACAGGACAGAAGCAGCCGGATGAATTCTGAGGTATTCAGAGACATACTGTGTGCTCAAATCCAGCCAAACTGATTGGTTGGCATTTCATAATACAGATGGACAATGACCCAAAACATAAAGCCAAAGCAACCCAGGAGTTTATTAAAGCAAAGAAGTGGAATATTATTGAATGGCCAAGTCAGTCACCTGATCTCAACCCAATTGAGCATGCATTTCACTTGTTAAAGACTAAACTTCAGACAGAAAGGCCCACAAACAAACAGCAACTGAAAACCGCTGCAGTAAAGGCCTGGCAGAGCATTAAAAAGGAGGAAACACAGCGTCTGGTGATGTCCATGAGTTCAAGACTTCAGGCAGTCATTGCTAACAAAGGGTTTTCAACCAAGTATTAGAAATGAACATTTTATTTACAATTATTTAATTTGTCCAATTACTTTTGAGCCCCTGAAATGAAGGGATTGTGTTTAAAAAATGCTTTAGTTCCTCACATTTTTATGCAATCATTTTGTTCAACCCACTGAATTAAAGCTGAAAGTCTGAACTTCAACTGCATCTGAATTGTTTTGTTCACAATTCATTGTGGTAATGTACAGAACCCAAATGAGAAAAATGTTGCCTCTGTCCAAATATTTATGAACCTAACTGTATATTCGTCTTTTGTTTCACGGATCTATTCGCAAACGTCAACCACAATTTACATCCCTGTGACTCAAAACACTCCGAGGTCGATGCAGAGTCATGATGTTTTCCGTACGTCGCCATCTTGGTGTGACGCAGTTCCATAGTTATGCTAATTAGTTAAAGCTCCTCACATTCGGCTGTTTCCATCAGGCCAGACTGTTTACCTCAAGAGGGATGAAAACTGTCCTAAAATGGAGAAAAGTGGCCCTCAGCACATCAAAATGATCACATCTCATCTGCATGATATTGTTCTTGTGGGACACAGGAAAATGCCATGCACAATAAAAGCAATTAAAGAATTTCAGATGACTTTGCAGTCAGCACCTTTAACCATATATATATATATATATATATATATATATATATATATATATATATATATATGCATGTAATAACATATTTCAGTAAAAATAGACTCATCCTGTATCACTGTCTCATATTTTATTTCACAAATAGTATACAGGATATCACTATCAAAAATAATTTCATATAAAATACTTCCAGCCCAAATGTTTCTCCTAATAGGAGGTTCCTCTTGGTTCCTTTTGGTTCCACTTGGTGGACTTGTCTGTGCATAATGATCAGAATCACACTGTGCCAAATTGTATCATCAAAACTAAACCAACAGTGAAAGTAAGGACATATTAAAACTTATTTATTTATCAAAATAGTTGCTTGTTATAATAAAACATTATTTAAAAAAAAGATATCCATGATATGTCAGAAAAGTATATTGTGACATACAGTACTGTGCCAAAGTCTTAGGTTCCCTTTTTTTTCATACAAACTTTCTAATGGCCCTTTTCCACTACCCTTTTTCAGCTCGCTTCAGCTCACTTCAGCCCGACACGGCTCGCGTTTCGACTACCAAAAACCAGCACGACTCAGCTCGCTTCAGCCCTGCTTAGCCCCTAAAACTCGCACCGTTTTGGAGTGGGGCTGAAGCGAGCCAAACCATGCCGAGTGAGGCTGGGGGCGTGAGCAGACACTCCCCTGTGCACTGATTGGTGAGGAGGAGTGTCCTCACATGCCCACACACGCCCCGCGAGCACGCTGGGATCTGTAAACACCGTAAACCCGGAAGAAGAAGAATTACGAATTACGAGAATTTCTGAAGCCTTATGCGCCTCGCCTCATCTATACACTCTTGCCAGTATCTGTTAGCGTTGTCGGTGACAACAAGCCACAGAACCAAGACCAGCAACACTAACGACTCCATGTCCATGTTTATTGTTTACTATTCGGGTCGTGAGACTACCGCTTAAAAGCTCACTGATGTCACTGTTTGCGCTGCTTAACGACATCACGTGACGTCCACCCACTTTCGCTAACTCCACCCAATGTGTCCACCCACTTCCAGCCAGCACGGTTCAGCGCAGTTGTAGTCGAAATGCAACTCCAACAGCCCCACTCAGCTCGACTCAGCACGGCACGGCTCAGCCCAACTCAGCCGCGTTTGTAGTGGAAAAGCGGCAAAAGTGTCCAGAAGAACTGTGTTCTGTAAGATGCTCAGTGACTCACAAAAACTACATGACGGGGGCCTTTCTGTGTGGAGTTTGCATGTTCTCCCCGTGTCTGCTTGGGTTTCCTCAGGGTGCTCCAGTTTCCCCCAAAGACATGCAGGTTAGGCTAATTGGTGGCTCTAAATTGACCGTAGGTGTAGCCTGGGCCTGCCCATCCTAAGTGTGACACAACACGAGGGCCTGTTGCGAGCTTAGTCTGGCCAGGCAGGCTATCTACAGCATTTCCAAGCTCCCGAAAAATCGGGAACCAATCAACTTTGAGCATCTCCAACGGCCCTGGGTAGAGGCGTGTTCAAGGCAGTGACGTAGTAGAACTGCGACCGGAAGCCATAGATTGTTTACAGTGGTAGATGCTGTATTGAAAGCATTCAACGGGAAGTTCTAACTGAAAACGGAGCAAAGAGCAGCCCTGGAGGTATTTATTGAAAGGAAGGACGTTTTCGCCTTGCTCCCGACCGTTTTCGGTAAGAGTTTAATCTACCAGTTACTCAAGCAGTTTCCGTCGCGTCGCATACGTCAGAGGAAAGAGTGATGTGATTGGTTTAAGCTTCGTCACAGCCTTTTCTGGCTTCGACCAGTAGCAAACTGAGGCATTTCAGGGAGGTGGGTCAACCACAGGCTCTGGGAAACGGTTGGGCTTAATATCTTGGCCAGACCAAATGCTCGGAGAGCTTTGAAGTCGCGTTAGCTAGGCTACTGTAGGTGTGAATGTGAGTATGAATGGTTGTTTGTCTCTGTGTATCAGCTCTGCGATGACTTGTCCAGGGTGTACCCCGCCTCTCGCCCATAATCAGCTGGGATAGGCTCCAGCTTGCCTGCGACCCTGCACAGGATAAGCGGCTACAGATGATGGAGTGGATTTCTTTTTTTAATTCTCGTACGTAACTTCTGAGGAACACTGAAGAAATATGGACAGTCTGCTGACAAATGGTTTCTTTTCCCCAAACACACTGAAAGCTCAAAGGTTTCCAAAGCAGTAATTCCAAATATACTCGTAACTGACTAAATTTAGAAAGGAAGAGCCACGCAGAAGATGTTCCCGAACATTACATTTGACCCTTTCATAAATGAAAACACAATCTTCTGAGTTATTCTTTTTATTTTATTTTATTTTATTATGCACAAGCTCTCAAACTGTAAAAAACTTTCACCAGCTCTCACATGACCTTCATGTGACTCACAAAAACTACATGGTGCAGAAAATAAGAGGACAGCTGCACCTCCTGGACATTTCATCACTTCCTGAAAGCGAGACAGCTGCTTAGATACTGCAGATAATTCATAACGGAAAGCGAAAAACACAACAGACACAAATATGCCTTAGTGTCTAAGAGCGAGAAACAGACACGATGTCGTGAAGTGAGTGACAGCTGCAGCTCTGCAGACTGAGTAGAAGTAATGGCAAAATAAAATTTCATATAGTTTATGTTTTACAGTTTAATAAAATATGTAGTTTATGTTTTACAGTATACACGTTTATTGTTTTATTTTAACTTAATGTTAGCTAGATACGTGAGCTAAATTAGCTAGCTGGTTAACATTTGATGAAAAATTAGTTTGTTAAAAAAAAAGACATTTCTTGTTGCATAACTAACGTTTAAATGTGGCTCAAAATCAGTGTGTAATAGTATTCCATGGCCATAGTTGAAATTTATTTATTTAGTTTTGGGTCTGGCTGTAAAGTAGAGAGAAGCTACAGTAAAGTGCAAAAGTTTGCACCCCTATTTGGTTTCTAGATAAACAAAATGAAAAAAAAAATGTGTATAACTTTATTATAATAGATGCATGTACAGTACTGTGCAAAAGTCTTTGGTACCCTATTGGTTTTTTTCATGCAAACTTTGTTACAGATTTCTATTTTATGACTTCTACATTATCGAGTCAGTATAAAAATATTTTAGCGTTCCAAACGTTCGTTTTTTCCAACATAAAATTAAATGTTACAGAAAAAAAAGTTTGTACCTGAGCAGTGTATTCCATAAGAGAGCACTGTGCAGATTAAAAAAAGAAACCATAATGAAGGCTACTGGGGTTTGGGGCAAAATGAAGAAGTGAGTGTGACGGTTAAAGTGTCCAGAAGAACTGTGGCTGGTTCTGGAAGATGCTCAGTAAAACCTACAGCTCATTTCTGCATAAAACTGCACTCATTGTACCTGAAACTACTTTTTTTTTTAAAAGCAAAAGGTCGTCTCACACCAAATATTGACTTTATCTTATCTATTATGGCTTAGTTTATTGATTTTTTTTTTTTAAACGTTGAAACATTTCATTCCATTTCATTATTTTTTAAGCTGTCTTTGGTCTACAGCATTTCTTTACATGTGCCTAAGACTTTTGCACAGTACTGTAATTTATCACAATATCTTTAGTCCTACTACTTTCCAGGTTGCTGTATGGTTATAACATCCAGATCCAAGTGCGTTTTTTTCAGGGGGTTTAAGGTTTATTGTGTGGCTCTGATACAAGAATTATTCTGTGGGCATCAAAGAATAGCTGAGGTAGCATGATTGAATTTTATGTGATCACATTCGCCTGATTAAAGTGCAGATGTGTCCGGTGTAAATGCTGAGTAAGGGCCACTGTGGAGCTCAGTGATGTGCGGAGCGCAGCGTGTGTCTTGACAATTTATTTCCACTGACGTTTCACTGCACAAGCTGTACTAGTGTTGGTTATATATACACGTCATCTTCTCTTATTGCTCATTTATTCATCTTACAGCATGTTATTCAGAAACAACCGACCAAAATTACTCACTGATTGAAGCTTAATGTTCGTTCCATGGGTTTATGAAGTTCTCAGTGAGTGTAGGTGAATTCTTCAGCCTTAAACTTCCTCGCTTCACTGCTACCATAGCAACAACTCGCAATGCAAACAGAGATGTGATGTCCGTCGCTGTCGATGTGTCTCACTGATCCTTTGTTTTGATGGTGCAAAAGAGCTCAAATCTTTTGATTTCATAACAGATGTACAGCTGATTCCATCTCTTCCAGGAAAGACAATACATAACTCCAAGGAGTGATGGGGATAAAATATGATCCTAAATGGGCTGTGTGAATTATTGCATTAGACAGTACAGTAGTTATAATCTGACAGCTTATTTGTTTCTCTCCTGAAAAGCAGGTGATTTTTTTGTTTGTCTATTGACGATTGGTCTGTCTCAGAAACTGGGTACTGTGGGGGTCCCCCACTAAATATACTCACAGTCAATAAACTATACGGTTTTGAATGGTGATGTTGGTTTTAATTTGAAATAAAATGATGAAAGAAATAATACAGATAAAACTAAATCTTTGATGTGAATACTCTATTCAGAATTTGGCAAAAATTCTGCAAATTTGTGGAAAAATGGCGGCTTGATCTGGGACATGATAAATGGTTGACTACATCGCATTCCCTTAAAAAGGTTGTAGTCCACTGAAAAGTCTAATAATGTGTAATAACTAAGTATTTTAAGTTGTAACTTTATACACCTAAGGATCGGTGCGCTCACAGAATAATCATAACCGTAATAAAACATCATGCAAAATATTTGATCACCGTTGTAACTCCGTTTTCCGCAAACCCAAAACCAATACGATCGTGTGTTTTGATCTAAACGGAAAGCCTCAGGGTCGAGGTCACTACCTCACCAAAAGTAGTAACTTAAAATCACTTCGCCATATAAACATTTAGTTATAAATCTGTGATTTTGTTTTTTAAAACGAAAGCTGAAAGTTCGGTATAGAATATGTTTCTTACAGAATATGTTACGATGGTAGCTGGTCTTGTATGAATTTCTGAGCTATAAAATGAGTTGTGGTCTATTTTTTACCGTAGCGTGTTATTTGTGTGCGGGGAAGGACACACATTAACAATTTGCACGTGTAGAATGGAATTTTCCACTCCAACAGTTAGAAGTTGATCGTGCTTCCATTTGCGGTCTTTCTGTTACGCGGGTGATCTGTTCGGACGTTATCGCTGAAAAGGTGAGTTTTGACGGTTTTATTTTGTTTTAGTCTTGCAGTATAAGGCAATAGAATGTTTCTTTTTCATCTTACTTTCATATTTCGTAGTGTTTGCGTATTTTTGGCCAATATTTTGCAACCATGGTCAATTTAGATCGAACTTTTGATAGAATCTACGGCCAGTCATTTTGCCCCGCCCTCACCTCGCGCTCCGTCCGGTGCGGTAGCGATGTCCCGTTGCTCGCGCGTCGCAGCAGAGACCCGCACGACCTTCAGCCGGTACAGTCGCTGTTCTTTTACCACCGCCGTTATTCTCATCTTTCCGGTGTGTTCTTGATTTTTCCATTGTGTCCTATTTCGCCATATCAAATCCCCAAAATGTATCATATTATTCATATTTAAGTGAATAATCAATTTGGTCATCATAACTTGGCATTTTTAACCCAAGCAATCAAAAAGAGGAAATTTATTCAATATTTTCACTCATCTGTGAAGGAAGGGCTTTAATTCTTCATGATGTAGTTATTTTATATGGAAATCAATTTTACAAAAGCATTTGAATTGCAATCAAAACAATTTTCCACAGTGGAGGCCAGATAAAGCAAGATACTATCTTTATTCTTATTAAACATGACAAAAGAAACAGTGAGTGTTGGGTAAATGCAAAAAAAATAGTGAAATTAGAAAATTTATTTTTTGACCATAATGTCCCAAATGGGCGGCACGGTGGTGTAGTGGTTAGCGCTGTCGCCTCACAGCAAGAAGGTCCGGGTTCGAGCCCTGTGGCCGGCGAGGGCCTTTCTGTGTGGAGTTTGCATGTTCTCCCCGTGTCCGCGTGGGTTTCCTCCGGGTGCTCCGGTTTCCCCCACAGTCCAAAGACATGCAGGTTAGGTTAACTGGTGACTCTAAGGTGGGGTTTACATTAGACCGTATCAGCGGATCATCAGACTAACATTTTTAAAACGATTAGTGTGCACACAGCAATGCCAGTACACGATTCACGTGCACATAGCAACGCCAATACACGGATACGCTCGGCTCCGCAGGCATCCTGCGCTCCAAATCACTCCGCCCTGAACAGCGAGTGCCCTTTGGAGGGTGCGCACTCCAGCCCTGCGCAGCTCACAGAGCGCGCGAGTGGAGCGCACAAGCAGTGATTTGGGACTGAGCCGCTGTGTGTGTGATCTCAGTGCATGTCGGGCATGCGCGTCACTTACCACTTGCAAGTGGAAGGATGGCAAGCCTAAAGACAATCATAACTACACAATGGGCAGTATTTGCATCAGTATTTTCATACTTTTATACTCTTTAATGAAAGGTGATACAAGGCGGAAGTCCGCGCCATTTTTCAGCAGTCGCGTCACATGACCAACGCCAGCGAATCAGGAAGGTGGATGTCACAGTGACGTTGTCCAATGACGACGCCAGCTAGAGCTCAGCACAGCGTATCCGCGTATTCTCAATGTTTACACAGCACCGGACCAGACACGATTTGGATTGAATACGTGGACCCTGGCGGATTCCCGTTTCCCGGCGTTTCCAGGCGTTTTAATGTAAACGGACAGTGCATCCGCAAGGAAAACGAGACAGATACGGTCTAATGTAAACTTGGCCTAAATTGACCGTAGGTGTGAATGTGTGTGTGAATGGTTGTCTGTGTCTATGTGTCAGCCCTGTGATGACCTGGCGACTTGTCCAGGGTGTACCCCGCCTTTCGCCCGTAGCCAGCTGGGATAGGCTCCAGCTTGCCTGCGACCCTGTAGAACAGGATAAAGCGGCTACAGATAATGAGATGAGATAATGTCCCTAAGAGACCAGTTTCTGAGACGGCCCCATATATATATATATATATATATATATATATATATATATATATATATATATATATATATATATACACAGTGTTTGTGTGTGTGTGTATATATATATATATACACAGGTAGTCGTCGACTTACGACTGCGTTTGGTTACGACTGACCGGTTGTAAACCGATCTGGTCGCAAGTCGGCCTATGTTAAATGAACGTAAGTATATTGTGATGTGTAATGATATTGTAATCATCTTAAAGTCTTATTTTATCAACATTTTCTTATTTCATTACCTTGGCTCATTATTTGGTTTACGTCAAACACTGCATACTACACTGCGTACAGTACAATTCGTTTAATATGTGCAAAACAAAAAATACAAAATACAGGTGTGAAAAATAGAAAACATTTTAGTTTGAAACATACCAAAATACAAATGTAAAACATAGCAAAATACAAAACTTAGTGACCGCTGGCATCACTGGTGCTTGGCTGTGGGTCGTCTACGTCATCATCAGCTGTTGCAGCGCTCGGGCTGGCGGGAGCATTTGCTCATTTCATAAACCAGGAGCTGGGGCGGAAACTGTTGTACGCGGCGAGAGGCTGGATGCTGGGTGGGGCCAGGAGCTGGGGTGGAAACTGTCGTACGCTCAGCTAGCTCAGCTGGGAAACACTTGCCAGTCATAACCAGACGGTCGTAAAGTCGATCGGTCGTAAGTTGCATAGGTCGTAAGTCGACGACTACCTGTGTATATATAAATAAAACATGAGCAATCAGAAAGTGCTGCAGTTGTCCAAGTCGTCAAGTGAGAACGTAGCTATACTTCAGACGTAAATAACGAGTAAATGTGTTTAAGGTGGACATTTTGTGTTCTACGCTGTTTCTGTGTGAGGTACTGTACGGTCTGATTTGTGACATTATTGCCCTGTAAACATCCAGAAATAAAGGAACCAAACGGTACTTTTTACATCTTTTTCACCTTCAGTATGTATATTTTAATTGGGGATGTGCGTGTATTGTGGCTTTAATTAGCCTTACAGCTTTAATGGTACATCAGTGGTCAGTTCTGGAGATGTTTTCTATATTGACTTGGTCTTGTCTCAGACTTATTGTCTTTTGTACTCTGATTTATCTCGATCTTGGGGATTAGTCTCTGTTCATGTGGTCTTGGACTCGACTGAGAGTTTGTATACACAAAGTTTGAAAAGAAGTAAGAAAACAGCCTAATAATTGGTGAAGGCATGAATGAAGCCAACTAACTGATGTAAACATTTGGCTTCTAAAGGATTTTTCAGTCTCAGTCTTGACCCATTTGGACTCAACCCCCTTAAACTCAATTGATTTTACATTACGTTACGTTACAGCCATTTAGCAGATGCTTTTATCCAGAGTGACACACAACATACCCTGAGCAGCAGTTGGTGTTACGTGCCTTGTTCAAGGGCACTTCAACCATTCCTGCTGGTCCAGGGAATTGAATGGGCAACCTTTTAGTCCTAAAGCTGCTTCTCTAACCATTAGGCCATGGCTTACCCATTTTAGTAAATCCTGGTCTTGGACTTTACAATGAAGGTCTTGACTATCACTGAAAAACACCTCACTGAATTAAGGGTTGTTTTACAATCAGGGTACAAAGTTTGTATCACAGGGGTCCAAAATTCAAATTGATTCAAACTGGTTCTTGTACCAGTTTTTAAGTGAAGGACAAGTTAAAGAACATTCATTATCTCTAGCCGCTTTATCCTGTTCTACAGGGTTGCAGGCAAGCTGGATCCTATCCCAGCTGACTACGGGTGAAAGGCGGGGTACACCCTGGACAAGTCGCCAGGTCATCACAGGGCTGACACATAGACACAGACAACCATTCACACTCACATTCACACCTACGCTCAATTTAGAGTCACCAGTTAACCTAACCTGCATGTCTTTGGACTGTGGGGGAAACCGGAGCACCCGGAGGAAACCCACGCGGACACGGGGAGAACATGCAAACTCCGCACAGAAAGGCCCTCGCCGGCCACTGGGCTTGAACCCAGGACCTTCTTGCTGTGGGGTGACAGCGCTAACCACTACACCACCGTGCTGCCAGTTAAAGAACAGATTTCAGGTAATTTTTTGACACATCTGTATGGTAGTTTTGTGTAATCTGCTTTAAGATGGGAGAAACAAATGAAGTGATTCTCGGAGAGGGCTTTTTTTTTTTGACAATTCAGAATCCACTACTTCCATAGTGCTTTTAAATATAAGGCTGTAAGCTTTGTGTTAGTTGTCTCTAATATTTATGTCCCAATATCTTGACCACATTTTAGGATGAAAATAATCATTTTAAATATGTTATTTTATATTGAAAAATTAGCTGTCTCGGAGAGGACATTTTTTTGACACAGTTACATACTAATTTGTTCAAAATAGTCTGAAAACTTACTGGCATTCAACATTAAAACTTAACTATGTTTCCAATGATATGGAACCAAATATGTGTTTTATGGTATAAAGAGTGATTTAAGTGCATCCCTTTTGGAGCTACCTGTGGTCAAAAAAGCACTTTTTCTAAATGACACAAGTAATTTTGCTAAATATGACATATATTGCCATACATTCACCAAAAATAACGTTATCACCAATTTTTTTTTTTGCATGGTAAATAGAGCTATCACAGGGCTACAATAAACAACCAAGTTTATTTAGTCAAGCTTTTTAATATTGAAGATAAGCGGTAAATGTGATTTTTAGCTTGCGTACCCTGAGTGTAAAACAACCCTTAACTTAATTCAAGCCATCAATGGACATCAAATTCAGATGAATGAATTGAGTTACACAACTTGTTTTCATACCTCTGACGTGAGTCAGTTATACATTTTCAAAGCCCAGAATAAACCTAAACCCTACGTTTCTACCTGATGCCCAGGACACGGGTGTTGTAATGCAGCATTTAATACTGTAGTTATTTCATCCCATCAGTGCCAACATACTCGTTAGATTTTAAAGGGGACATACTATGAGCAACTTTTTCAGTGCTTATGGACATACATTTGTGTATCTGGAGCCTACCAACCCATAAACTGTGAAAAAAGACGCCCAGTCAGTTTCTTTTGTTCTGCCTGTTTCAGAAACCATGAGCTTCAACAACACCAAGCCGTTCAGATTCGGCTCCGCTTTCTATGTCACAAGTGGAGCTCATTAGAATAATCCCGCCCCCTCATCTGAGTATTTCCACTCATGACATGAGAACTGCCTTTGCGAATTAATATTCATGAGTAAAGTGCTGCCTGATTGGCTGACAGAAAAGGGGGGTGGGGTGAGCTGTGGCTCATTATCATGGTTGTTTTGAACTGTGCTGTTTAGACAGAGTGAAAAGGGAGCTGCGGTGTTTTATCCTTGTAGTATTTTGACCAAAAAATGTTAGAGACATTTTCATTAAGACCTCAGGGAACTGTTTCAACTTGTGGAAAAGGGGTATAATACGTCACCTTATAATTAAAAATAATTCTATCATGTTAATATGTTACGTGAATTAATCAAACTTACTCGACATAATTTCAACTAGTAATTAAAAACTTGTTTACATCATGACCTCATATTCCTTTTTTTCAGTGTACAGTCCTCGTCCTCAGGGTCTAATTATGTAACTTATTTTTAAAGGTATACTGCACACGTTTCCAGGTGAATGATAAGTACTGAAGGTGCAAAACATGTATCCTTGATGGTACCATGTGAGCAACGAGGAAACACAACCTGGTACACTTATTTATGAGAATGCAGGTAGTAGATAATAAAGTCTATAGATTAGAGGAAATCTAATCTAAAGTCCTTCCCGCGCCATGCAATCGGGCGCACTGGGTGGCGCTGATCTCCGTTTCCATGGCCCTCGGCCTCTCGCCTATGGACCCTTTTCACGTGACGTCACGACAAACGCGGCCGCCATTTTGGACATGTACTACCAGTAGTTTACCACAGCCAACATTGAGGAACGGCAGCAAAGAAAGCGTTTATTTTCAGCAAGACTTCCATCATGCCACTATGTTGTTGTGCACCTGGATGTAGTAACCATCAACAAACAAGGCAAGGGTTATCATTTTATCGGATCCCGGTAGATGCTGACCGACGGAGAAGATGGATAGCGGCATACCAACGCTTGTGTAGTGACCACTTTGTTGGAGGTAAGACGAATAAAATTAGCCAGAAAAGGCATTACATTGCTGTTAACATTCCATTCTAGTTTACTGTAATTATGATCTGGCAGCTATTTACACCGGATCCAGTGTAAAAAGCCGCCGGAGCCAACGTCCGAGGTTCCGGAGCGCGCGCGCTCGCAGCCCGACCGGAGCCGGTGGCCGCGGAGCCGGTGCGCGCTCGCTCGCGGCCTGGCCGGAGCCAGTGGCCGCGGAGCTGGCGCGCGCTCGCTCGCGGCCCGGCCGGACGTTGGCTCCGGCAGCTATTTACACTGGATCCGGTGTAAATAGCTGCCATATCATAATTACAGTAAACTAGTAAATACAGTTTTCTGCATCTCGCTCCTTTTTCTTTTATGTTTGTCGCCTTCCTCGCATTCAAACCGATTTGAGCCGAAGTCCACTACATGTCCAAAATGGCGGTCGCGTTTACGAAGGTCACGTGACTGAAAAGGGTCCATACAGTTAGGGTTACAGTGGGGGGTCAGTCCTCTGGTAAGCGCGAGAGTTTGACTCCCGACTCGCATCTATATTGCAGCGTGCCTTGCCACATGGCAGTAGGTACCATTTGGTACGACCCGACTGTGAGTAGAACTCACGATCTCCTGAATGAGAAGCGGACACGCTCACCACTAGGCCAACTCGCGGTATAGATTAGAAAAAGGGTGTTCAACCCACTATAAACTGATGGAATGGTGATATGTTTTAATACTTAAACATTGATGATTAGTCTATGGCTATAAATAAGACAATCTGAAGTGGTTACATCACCACTATCGACTGTGAGCAGATGAGACGTCCGTTTTGAACTTGACAAAGGGAGAATAAGCACATACTGGCAAATCCCTACAGCCATGCTCCAGATGTGTAAAGGTTATTATAACAGTGAAGGAGGACTAACAGAGGATCTGCAACAGAAGCCACAGTAGTTCATGTTTTTTACAACAACAAAAGCTAGAATTGATGAAAAGGGGTCAGTTCTTTCCCCCTCTACATTTTCCTTACAGAATTTTTGTCTAAAATGTATTTGGTATGTTCCAGTCACTGCTGCATATGGTGTAAGGATCCAGTGCAGGGTATGAGAGCTGTGATTGAGTTGTGTACCTACGGTACCTACTAATGTGTTCTCATTTAGAAATGTGGTCAAGTCCATAATAAAAAGTGACTAATCATTCAACAGGGAATTATCAGACACCGAGCCAACTGTTCCAGCCCGTTAGTCTTGATTCCTAAGTGACAAAACCATCAAACATATACACTACCGTTCAAAAGTTTGGGGTCACCCAGACAATTTTGTGTTTTCCATGAAAAGTCACACTTTTATTTACCACCATAAGTTGTAAAATGAATAGAAAATACGGTCAAGACATTTTTCTGGCCATTTTGAGCATTTAATCGACCCCACAAATGTGATGTTCCAGAAACTCAATCTGCTCAAAGGAAGGTCAGTTTTATAGCTTCTCTAAAGAGCTAAACTGTTTTCAGCTGCGCTAACATGATTGTACAAGGGTTTTCTAATCATCCATTAGCCTTCTGAGGCAATGAGCAAACACATTGTACCATTAGAACACTGGAGTGAGAGTTGCTGGAAATGGGCCTCTATACACCTATGGAGATATTGCACCAAAAACCAGACATTTGCAGCTAGAATAGTCATTTACCACATTAGCAATGTATAGAGTGGATTTCTGATTAGTTTAAAGTGATCTTCATTGAAAAGAACAGTGCTTTTCTTTCAAAAATAAGGACATTTCAAAGTGACCCCAAACTTTTGAACGGTAGTGTAATATACTGTATGTATTTTACATTGGGGCGGCATGGTGGTGTAGTGGTTAGCACTGTTGCCTCACAGCAAAAAGGTCCTGGGTTCGAGCCCCGTGGCCGGCGAGGGCCTTTCTGTGTGCAGTTTGCATGTTCTCCCCGTGTCCGCGTGGGTTTCCTCCACAGTCCAAAGACATGCAGGTTAGGTTAACTGGTGACTCTAAATTGACCGTAGGTGTGAATGTGAGTGTGAATGGTTGTCTGTGTCTATGTGTCAGCCCTGTGATGACCTGGCGACTTGTCCAGGGTGTACCCCGCCTTTCGCCCGTAGTCAGCTGGGATAGGCTCCAGCTCACCTGCGATCCTGTAGAACAGGATAAGCAGCTGCAGATAATGGATGGATGGATGGATGGATGGACATTTTACATTGGCATACATCCCTGCTCTTATTGACATTGATTTTTTTTTCATAATTGCGTTTTTATGTCTTTGCATATAAGCTAGGATCAGATAAGTGCAAAATGTCAGTCAAATGTTTTAAATGCAAACAGAAATCTGGGAACGAAACTAACATTAAAAAGAGGCGACAGAGCTGTACCTCAGTCTTCTGTCATAGAAACATAGAAGGATGAGAATATCAAGAATCAAGAAGAGGTCGCTGAGCTTTTGTGGTGAGTAGAGAAACAGAGGCGAACCAGACACCAGGGTGATCGTTCATCATAGTCACATTGTTCCAGTTTCCATTCTCAATATGATACAGGGATCAGAGCGCTGAGCATCGACAGCTGATATCAGATATCCGAGCTGATTCTGTTAAATTTGATGGAAAGTTACAAGTGTAATAGAGAATTTCCATCTTAATTTTGTGTGAAAGATCATGTTGAGTTAATCGTCACATAAAACAGTGGAGCAGATTGAGAACATGTCATATCAGATCTGAAAGCAATCCAGCCCTGATACAAATACTCACGTGAGTGCGTGTATGTATATAGCACGAGAGTCAGCTCCGTAATTACTGGCTTTATTAGTGAATGTCAGCAAAACGGATTATGAACGAAAATGCTTTTCCCAAAAGCACTAAAGATGCTACGAAGTTTGATCTAAAACTATTCAAAGGTAAGGTGGGATTATGATTCGCTGAAGGTGAAGTGAATATCGGTGAATAATAACTGAGATGAAGTCGAGGTTATTATTCACCATTATTCACTGAGCCTCGGTGGATAATTGTTTTACTGTAAATACACAGATTATTTTTAAAAAATTTGGATTAAAAACTTCAAAAACAGCACGCAAATGTAATAACGGCGCGGCACAGACTTGTCACTTATCTACACCGACTCACGTAAAATACTTTCTTTTTAAATCGGTAGAATAAATCACAATTCCACCTTACCTTTGAATAGTTTTAGATCAAACTTCGTAGCATCTTTAGTGCTTTTAGGAACAGCATTTTCATTCATAATCTGTAATTCTTCCTCACTTACGGTGACGAAGCGATTGGCCGCCATTTTGCCGAGTCGCTCGAGGTGATTATCGAGAAATCGATAGTTTCTCAATCAATCAGCGCACACAATTTTCTATAATCACCTGCATATTTATACTAAATAACATTAATAACATATTCAGTATGTTTTATTGGCACCCTTACAGCCGATACCTGATGTCGTTTCTGCACTTTTTTTTTAGATTAGAAATTGTTTGAATTTGAGAGAAATTACTATTTCTACCAAACTTGTATTGGAATTTTTAGAGGTTTTTATACTATTCTATTTTTAGGGGGTGTCGAATCTTCTTTGTCTTTATTATTATTAAATACTTAAAGTGCATATCACGGGTAAATTCAGGAGCAAGATCAATGTAATTCTCCTATTTTATATTAAACTTTGGTCAAATATCTGTCACATTTTGCATTTTGTACAATTTTTTTTTACCTTGCGCAATACCAGAAAAATTCAGTTGAAATCAAGCCATTTGAGGCGAATTGGTCCGCCTCTGAAAAAACTTGGCATTTGGATTTCCCGGGAAACATTGATTTCCATGACGTCGCGTGCGGGACGCCTCCTTCTGAATCCTACGTCAGCGCTGGTTTGCTTATGAGAAAACGACCTGGTGGTTTTCTGCAAATTTCTTCAACATTATTGCGTAATTATTAAAATGGTTAACAGATGTATTGTTGGAGGGTGTAGCAACACCAATCTTGATGGGATTAGTACTCATCGTTTCCCACATTGCGCTCAGGTGACAATTCCATATTTCAATGCAAAATCGCTAGCTGCTAAACTTGGTCTACACAGGCTGTGCACTGAAACCGTGCAAGCTCTCGCAGCCTGCTGGCGCTTCCGCAGGTGACGTCACGAATCTGGCTCCAGACTCCCTTGGGATTTTTCCAGACGCGTTTTGTTATTTTATTTTTTTCTGCTGTAGACAGATGGCCTTGTGCAAAATTACCCTTCTGGATGAGTGTGTAAAGGGACATTCTTTCATATATAAAAAAAAAAACTAATTTGGTCCAGGATATGCACTTTAAGATACTTAAATACTGGCAGATCTTTTACTGATAATTCACCCAAAGGATCAGGCCACAACCAAAGGTCCACTGAGTCTTTCACCACTTAGGTTTCAAGCACCTTCCTTAAAGGTCCCATGGCATGGTGGTTTGTTGATGCTTTAAACGGGCTCGTGGAGGTTTCCGGATGTTATATCCGCAGCCTTTCTCGAAATGAACCCTCGGCACATAGATATAGCCTCCTGGGAGAAAGCCCCATTTCAGCGCTTTTCCCAGTGCGTCGTTTTGCTAATGAGAAGCAGGAGGCGGGGTAGGGTAGAGGGTGGGGGCGGGTCTTATCATTAATATTCATGACATGTAAACGTGTTACCTCTGATTGGCTAACAGCACTGTGACACTACCTCCAGTGGGTCAGAACAAGCGGCTGTGGGTGTCTTACTATGGCGAGAGAGAAGGAACAAACCGCGAAGGGAAAAATACCGCGCGCTGACGTCATTAAGGTGCGACGCGAGGAAATAAAATAAATTCAACAAATGTTTGGGTTTTTACTGAACAAACAAACAAAGAAAATGAACGAGTGACTTAAAAAAAAGAATGTGGGTGTCTTTGTAAAAACTGTTTTGATTGGCTATTATAACAGAGCATGCTGCATGCTTTTTGGTTTTGTAGCACAGAGTACCTGGCTAACTGCAGGAAGCGGTTAGCTGCACAGCTAATGTAGCCATTGCAAGGCTAACATGGCACCGATTTTAAAACACGGCAAAACGACTTAACAGTTATAAACTTACTTGTTCGGTGTTTGTGGCTGATGCGGCAGGGATGCTTGGTACGGACCCAGGCTTCAGTGACAGTTGATGTGCAAAACCTGCCCTGTACTGTCCCAAGTTGTGGAAACATTCATCAGGAAAATGCTTCCGACAAACATACACCGTCTTAGGTAGACTCGACGGCGTATTATTGGAGTAAATAAAATTAAGCCACTGCGTCTTCAGGGGCTCTCCCGCCGGCAGTAAAAACAGACTCCTTTCTGTGTTGTCACATCCATGTACAGCGCAACTTCCATGTTTGGTGGCAACTTTTGAGCTGGGCTGGCAATTCATACAGTGGGTGGGAATCCAGAGGGGGGGCGTGGGGATCATCTCCCTTGCTGTCGTAGGCAAGGGAAGAGTTTATCAACGCGCCGTTTTGACGCGCCATTCTCAAATGTTGGGCATAGTTTGGTTTACACATTATGAAATTTCTAGCCACTAGGGTGACTTAAGAAGGTCAGAGGAACTCATTTTAACGTTAAAAAACCTCAGAAAGTGAAAATTTCATACCATGGGACCTTTAATATCTTGGCTGTGCCTAACAAAGTTGTCTTCTGCAGGAGAGTTACATCAATCTTCAATTCCAACTTATCCAGCCATTTTTCAAGGGCTTTCGTCACTGAGCCTAAAGCCCCAATCACTACTGGGACTACAACAATGTTCCTTATTTTCCATAGTCTAGAGATTTCTCAGCACAGATCTTGATACCTTCCAACCTTTTCAAGTTCTTTTTCATGTACCTGGTGATCACCAAGGCAAGTTTTATCTACAATGTCGCATTTATTATCTAGCTTATCTACAAGCACTATGTCTGGTTGTCTAGCTTCTATCATGTTATCGCACTGGATATTCATATCCAACTGTATCTTTGCATGTTCATTGTCCATACAACCATCTGGCGCATGCGCATACCATACATGGGAACACTCGGGGTTGTATTTCTTACATAATCTCCAATGAACTATTCTTGCTACATTATCTCTATCTATCTATCTATCTATCTATCTGGCATATCACTACAATGACGTCACCACTCTGATGGCTTCAGCCATCAAAATCTCTAGGAAAGAATTACGGTACATTAGTGGTTTCCCATTGCCTTCTACTGGATTATTATAGAGGTTTTCTCCTCTCAGTCATTCACACACACACAGAGTAGCCGTATGTCTTTGGGGGAAACTGGAGCACCCGGAGAACATACAAACTCCACACAGAAAGGCCTTCGTCGGCTACTGGGCTCGAACCCAGAGCCTTCTTGCCGTGAGGCGCCAGTGCTAACCAACTGCACCACCGTGCCGCCCTTCTGCATTATCATGCCGCCTTTTATATTCTCGTCGTGCCAACTTTGAACATTCGCTTTGCAGATGACATTTTTATCCTTTTGCACCACATAATCTAAAAAGCGGAGACACAGATGTTTTGTCGATTTTGTTTTTAATGTAATTCGTTCTTAGCACCTGTTCCTGTGCAGCAAATACCAAGACCTCTGTACTCACTTTCAGGTCACTTTTCTTTACCCACTCCTATGTCTTTTCCTTATCTGTGTGTTCATCCATATCTTGTAAGAATTGGCCGTGCATTTTCTTTTCACTTCATTTTTATTATTTCCATTTGAAGAAAAAAAAAAATAGGCAGCACGGTGGTGTAGTGGTTAGCGCTGTCGCCTCACAGCAAGAAGGTCCTGGGTTCGAGCCCAGTGGCTGACGAGGGCCTTTCTGTGTAGAGTTTGCATGTTCTCCCTGTGCCGTGTCCGCATGGGTTTGCTCCGGTTTCCCCCACAGTCCAAAGACTTGCAGGTTAGGTTAATTGGTGGTTCTAAAGTGAGTGTGAATGGTTGTTTGTCTCTGTTACCCCTTTTCCACCAAATCAGTTCCAGGGCTGGTTCGGTGCTGGTGCTGGTTCACAACTCGTTCAACTTGCGAGCCAGCTGAGAACCAGTTTGCTTTTCCATAGCTCGCGGTGCTAAGGGAAGCCACGTCATTACGTTGTTGTATACGTCAGTTACGTCGCTGTATACGTCAGTTACGTCGCTACGTTTGCATAAATCTTGGCGCGAATATCGAAGCAAAAACAACGTGGAAGAAGCAGCAGCAGCAACAACAACAATAATAATAATAATGGATGACTTCGCGTTTGTACAGCTGCTGCTTCTCATCACTTAAAAATGGCGATCTTTCGCAGTCTTGTTATTGTTGTTGGTCTTAACAACTCCTCCCCCCCCGCTGACATAAGCGGTTCTTTCCTCTGGCCCAGCAGAGAGTTGGTGCTAGCCTGGAACCGGTTTTTCTGGCCCCAGAGCCAGTTCTTTGTCAGTGGAAACAGAAAACCCGGTTCCAAACTAAGCACTGGCCCCGAACCAGCCCTGGAACTGCTTTGGTGGAAAAGGGGCATGTGTGTCAGTCCTGCGATGACCTGGCGACTTGTCCAGGGTGTACCCCGTGTCTCGCCCATAGTCAGCTGGGATAGGCTCCAGCTTGCCTGCGACCCTGTAGAACAGGATAAAGCGGCTAGAGATAATGAGATGGATAAAAATAATAATTTATTATTATTACTGTGGATAGTATCTATATCTAAGCTGTTTTTCCTCCTACAGCACATTGTTATTAGTTGTCTTTTTCCCTTTCTGTTGGAGAGAATAAACAGCACTGTGATCCTCCACACTTGACTTCACACCATTTTCGTCCTCATCAAACACTGCAGTGCATGTGATCTCACCCGGTCTGTTTGTGAAGAGCTGTCCCAAGACGCCACTGCGCAAACTCGCCGATCTGTCCACACCTAGCAGATGGACAGATGGCATTATCTCACATACACTCCGACACTTTTCTGGACGCAGACGAAATGCACTATAGGAGTAAATTACACTCAGGATTCGTAGTAAAGATTGTTAAAAGGTTTGACTCATTTTTACAGGTTTAATCAGTTAGATCTGACCTTTTAACGATCAGTCAGTGAGCATCACTCAGTCGGTGCCGGCAACAAAGGAAAAGTGTGGCGTCTTTAATGAGGAATTATGGGATTGCAACATTCCAGTAGAGGTTGTTGGGCCATGGAAGTTGTTGCCAGGCAACGTGAAAGTAGAGCAGGATAGATGAGGGAGGGAGGGAACGAGGGAGTGTCTGTCATCTGCAGGGAGGAAGATGATCCTCACTAAGCAATAGTTCTGAAAGCCTGCTGATGTCAACCGTGACGTCCTGACCAGGACAGAGATGGGACATGAAAGCCAAAACCTACACACACACACACACACACACACACACACACACACACACACACACACACACACAGTCCTGCAGACAGCATCAGACGGAGGAAGGAAGAGGTGTGAAGAGCATACTAACTCAGCTCGCCCTCATTTCACCCTTCACAATTTCATCACCTTTTCTCTATCCCCTTATCATGAAAATAAATACATCATATTTTTTTATTACAGCTACCATTTCATCAGCCCTTTTCTGACATTTCCACTCATAAAAAGAATGAGAAGATTGATTAAGAGAATGAATTACATTAAATGAAACCTGTTTTCACAGAAATGCATTTAAATATGCATCACTAGCTTCTCAGCTTGAACTAGAAATGGACAATTTTTTTGCTCCAAGATCCATAAAACGTTGAAACAGGCAACTTTACACTCTTGTTTATTTTATTTTACCAGTTTAGTTCTCACTCTCTTACTAAAAATATACACACACCGGCCACTTTAATAGGAACTTGTTCTCAATCCTAAGATTCCTGTTCTTGGCTGCAGGAGTGGAACCCAATGTGTTCTTCTGCTGTTGCATGCTGGGATGCTTTTCTGCTCACCACGGTTGTGAAGAGTTGCTATGACTTGCTGTATCCTTCCTGGTAGCTAGCTCAAGTCTCTCATCTCATTATCTTCAGCCGCTTTATCCTGTTCTACAGGGTCGCAGGCAAGCTGGAGCCTATCCCAGCTGACTACGGGCGAAAGGCGGGGTACACCCTGGACAAGTCGCCAGGTCATCACAGGGCTGACACACAGACACAGACAACCATTCACACTCACATTCACACCTACGGTCAATTTAGAGTCACCAGTTAACCTAACCTGCATGTCTTTGGACTGTGGGGGAAACCGGAGCACCCGGAGGAAACCCACGCGGACACGGGGAGAACATGCAAACTCCGCACAGAAAGGCCCTCGCCGGCCACGGGGCTCGAACCCGGACCTTCTTGCTGTGAGGCGACAGCGCTAACCACTACACCACCGTGCCGCCCTAGCTCAAGTCAATCTGTCCATTTTCCTCTGACTTCTCTTATCAACAAGGCATTTGTTTCCACCCACAGAACTGTCACTCACTCAGTGTTTTTTTGTTTTTCGCACCATTCTGTGTCAACTCTAGAGACTGTTGTGTGTGAAAACCCCAGGAGATCAGCAGTTTCTGAAATACTCAAACCAGTCCATCTGGCTCAAATCAACACAGTGAAAGAAAGTCACACTTTGAGATCACAATTTTCCCCATTCTGATGTTTGAAGTGAGCATTAACTGAAGCTCTTGATTTGTATCTGCATGATTTGATGCATTGTGCAGCTGTCAAGGGATCGGCTGATTAGAGAACTGCACAAAACAGCAAGTGGATGGGTGTGCCTAATAAAGTGGCCCAGTGAGTGTACATAGGCTTATCTTTGTTAAGTAGTTTAAATGCACATATTCAACTAGATTTGTGCCTCTTGGATAGGAGAAGTATTGAAAAATGTAT
Organism: Neoarius graeffei; assembly: GCF_027579695.1. Classification (NCBI taxonomy): domain Eukaryota; kingdom Metazoa; phylum Chordata; class Actinopteri; order Siluriformes; family Ariidae; genus Neoarius; species Neoarius graeffei. The sequence goes on along the minus strand of NC_083593.1, from coordinate 50,770,618 downwards.
TTTGCTGAGCCTGGAACCTAACAGCAAGTTGAGAAGCATTATTAAGATTTATTTTGTTCCTTGCATAACAGATTGTTAGCAAAGTCACAGCAATTGCAGAAAGATTGAAAGAGAAATTAACAGAGCTCCAAGTTGCTCTACAGTAGCAACTATTGGCCCTTTTCCACTACCCTTTTTCAGCTCACTTCAGCCCGACACGGCTCGCGTTTCGACTACCAAAAACCAGCACGACTCAGCTCGCTTCAGCCCTGCTTAGCCCCTAAAACTCGCACCGTTTTGGAATAGGGCTGAAGCGAGCCAAGCCGTGCCGAGTGAGGCTGGGGGCGTGAGCAGACACTCCCCTGTGCACTGATTGGTGAGGAGGAGTGTCCTCACATGCCCACATACGCCCCGCGAGCGCGCTGGGATCTGTAAACACCGCAAACCCGGAAGGAGAAGAATTACGAATTACGAGAATTTCTGAAGCCTTATGCGCCTCGCCTCATCTATACGCTCTTGCCAGTATCTGTCTGCGTTGTCGGTGACAACAAGCCACAGCACCAAGACCAGCAACACTAACGACTCCATGTCCTCCATGTTTATTGTTTACTATTCGGGTTGTGAGACTACCGCTTAAAAGATCACTGATGTCACTGTTTGCGCTGCTTAACGACATCACGTGACGTCCACCCACTTTCGCTAACTCCACCCAATGTGTCCACCCACTTCCAGCCAGCACGGTTCAGCGCGGTTGTAGTCGAAATGCAACTCCAACAGCCCCACTCAGCTCGACTCAGCACGGCACGGCTCAGCCCGACTCAGCCGCGTTTGTAGTGGAAAAGCGGCATATGTGTCCCTGAATAGCTAACATGAAATCGCTTAACTTTACAAGTTAACATAATCCTGGGATGTTTTGGCTCTGATGTGCTGTCTAGTGCAGGGGTTTTCAAAGTGTGGGAGAGTCAGCCCCCCCTCGGAGAGCATATAAACAACAGCGCCCCCCCCTTACAATTTTTGTTGTTGCTATACTTGATGTTCCATTCGTATTTTTAAAAAATGGTTGTTGTACACATTATTTTTTTCTTTTTCACATTTTAAACATCTGTGCTTTTTAAAACATCTTGTTTTACACATTTTAAACATCCCATAGCATCGTTAGCTAGCACCTCTTGGCAGACAACACACTGTGGCAGTGGAGCATCTTCAGATCCAGTCCATGAAAATCCAAACTTTAAATAATCGTGGTCATACTTCCTTCTTTTTCCAGTCCCCCAGGATTCCGCGGGCCTTTTTTGTGATTGTTGTGGGCTAAAATGTCTGATGTTGCGGGGGGGGGTGTTCCAAAAAAATTGCGATGAAAGTTGCGGTGTTTTTTAGGTTTTTGTTGCGATTATATTGCGGGAGAAAGTGAAAGTTGCGAGAAATTGTTGCGATTTTCTCTTTTTGTGATTAAAACTGAGTGATATGTTAAATATTAAGTTATTACTGAAAAACTATTGATTAAAAAAACAAAGAGAAATGGTCCTATAAACAACTTTACCAATATAAAAGATTACCAGGACTACAAAAATGCAGAAAAATAGGCTTTACTTATCCAAATGCACCTGTTGGTTCAAAAGTTCAAGTGCAGAGAACCTCACAGCACAACATGAAGTTACCTTAAAATATAATATAAATGCCTCAGCTTTCATGTAAGAAAAAAAAAACTATTAATACTAGTACTGTGTGCAGGCAGTCTCTCCTGAAGACTAAATTAAACAATAATTATAAACTAATAAAATAAATGGCTCAGGCTTCAAAGAAAAAAACAATTTGAACAGAATCTCACAGTATGATGCTGAAGCTGCCTAAACAATGGAAAATAAAATACCATTTTGGCAAAAATGTTGGCATCCATTAATTTCTTGTATTAAGTAAAAAAAAATAAAGTGCACAGTCCTTCACTGTAAACATAACACACTTTCAGTGTTGCCATATACTGCTGACGTTTTCCAGTCCAAAATATGTTCAAAACCTGCCAAAATGCACTTGAAATCGCCCAATCTGGCAACACGACGCGCATGCTGCTTCTCTTGAACACACGGAAGTAAGGCGGAAGGTAGTTTGTCGACGTCACCTCAAGACGACGCCAACGATTGGTCAAATTTGCGGGAAAGTTGCGGTGATTGGGTATAATTGCAACACCGCCCTGAATTTGCGGGGATTGGTTGAATTTGCGCTGAAGTTGCAAATCGCAACATCCTGGAGGCTCTGTTTTTTTGCTTGGCCCAGACTTTGTCTCCTCACTCACTGTAGCTTTAGGTACTAAAAACCGATCCATTTTGTCTCTCACGTTGCGCCCCCCCTGAAGAACTCTGGCGCCCCCAGGGGGGGGCGCGCCCCACACTTTGAAAAGCCCTGGTCTAGTGGATATGGCTTTTAATTATATGCAGGTGAGGACGTGAACATCGTCGCTTGTATTGCCACTGTGTCCTCATGTGCATTCAGTTACACATCAAGTATAACCCCAAGCTAACATGGCTACTGAGCTAACTAACTAATGCTAGATAGTTACCTAACTTCCTGTTGTGATGTTACTTTGTTAAGTTTAATTGTGGCATATGGTATCTTGTGGAATATTGCCTCATGATTTTCGCCTCCTTTTTTATTTATTGGTTTAATCTCAAGTATTTTTCTCCTGTACTCTTTTAAAGGTTGATGGATCCAGCTCAGCCTGGCCAAAGCTGCTCGTTCCTGATGCAATCCACAGGATCACCAAGGCTTAGCCCATCTTCAGTTCCCATCCTGCCCCCTCCGGCTTCAGTCTGCCCCACCACAAAGACACTAAACCCTCCAGCACTCAGCACTGTCAAGACATCAGATACATCCCTGCAAGAACGTAGAAGCCCAACGTCCACCTCTTTAACGTCCAGCTCTGTTAGCATCAGCCGACCCAGGCCTACTGCCAAATCTGGGGTCAAATCCCCCAGAACCGTAGACCCTCCTGCCATTTTACCCATTATCCCAGTGACAAGCTCTACATCTCATTCCCCTACTGAGGCACTACAAGGACGCCGCAGCCCACAGAGCTCGCAAAATTCTCAACTTAACCCCAAGGATGCTCAGCTCAGTCCAAATGCCCCTGTTGGTCCAAATCACGCCCAGCTTAGCTCCAGTGCCAAGACCAACTCGTTAACCTTCCCTAGTCTTCCTGCACAGCCTGGTCGGAGTGCAAATACACAGTCAAGTCTTCTCCCTAAACCAAACATTAGCACTCAGTCCATCCCTATTCCACAACCCAATCTCCAGAGCCAAACTCCAGAGCCAATCACCAAAAGTTCTGGCACTGGAGAAAGAGCTCTACACAAGAAGCCCTCCAACGAAAATGGAGATTTTAAGTAAGAAAGCCTCTCTTCAGAATTCATAAATATAGATCAGTATTTGAACAGCAGTTTGGCTCAGTTTTCTGTGGTGCTTGTGAATGTGTTGCCATAGCAATTTTACAGCAGCATTTTCCTTGAAGTTAAGGCATTAATGGTGTGCATCGTTCATCTCTCCTTCTCAGGTGATGCAGTGTGCATCACAGACCGTAATCAACCATCCAGTGTATGAAAGAAACAGTTAAAACAGCCAGCAGTCAAATATGATCTCGACAATTAGAGCTGTTTCTATATAAAATGATATGATGTAATTCATTGTGAGACTGGAGGACTGAGAGGACATGCCTCCTTCAGTGGAATTGACAGGTACAGAGGCCACGCCTCTTTGATTGGGACTGACAGATAGAGAGACCATGACTCTTTCACTGGAAATGACAGGTATTTTGATCATGCCTACTTCATTGGGATTGACAAGTACAGAAGCCACAATTCCTTCACTGGAATTGGCAGGTAGAGAGGCCATGCTCCACTAATTGCACAAACAGATACAGAGGTCATGCCTCATTGACTGTGAGTGATAGGTACACAGGCCATGCCCCTTTGACTGTGATTGACAGGTACACAGGCCACACCTCCTCAACTGTGACTGATAGGTATGCAGGCCACACCTCCTAGACTATGACTGACAGGCATGAAAGCCACACCTCCTTGACTGTGACTGATAGGTACACAGGCCACACCTCCTTGACTGTGACTGACAAGTACATAGGTCACACCTCCTTGACTGTGACTGAGAGGTATGTAGGCCACACCCCCATGACTGTGTCTGACAGGTACACAGGCCACACCTCCTCGACTGTGACTGACAGGTATGCAGGCCACATCTCCTTGACTGTGACTGATAGATACACAGGCCACACCTCCTTGGCTGTGATTGACAGGTACGCAGGCCACAACTCCTTGACTGTGACTGATAGATACACAGGCCACACCTCCTTGGCTGTGATTGACAGGTACGCAGGCCACAACTCCTTGACTGTGACTGACCGGTACGCAGGCCACACCTCCTCGACTGTGACTGACAGGTACACAGGCCACACCTCCTCGACTGTGACTGACAGGTACACAGGCCACACCTCCTCGACTGTGACTGACAGGTACACAGGCCACACCTCCTCGACTGTGACTGACAGGTACTCAGGCCACACCTCCTCGACTGTGACTGATAGGTACACAGGCCACACCTCCTCGACTGTGACTGACAGGTATGCAGGCCACACCTCCTTGACTGTGACTGATAGGTACACAGGCCACACCTCCTTGGATGTGATTGACAGGTACGCAGGCCACACCTCCTTGACTGTGACTGACAGGTATGCAGGCCACATCTCCTTGACTGTGACTGATAGGTATGCAGGCCACACCTTGTTGACTTTGACTGACAGGTACACAGGCCACACCTCCTTGACTGTGACTGACAAGTACGTAGGTCACACCTCCTTGACTGTGACTGAGAGGTACGTAGGCCACACCCCCATGACTGTGTCTGACAGGTACACAGGCCACACTTTCTTGACTGTGACTGACAGGTATGCAGGTCACACCTCCTCGACTGTGACTGACAGGTATGCAGGCCACATCTCCTTGACTGTGACTGATAGATACACAGGCCACACCTTCTCGGCTGTGATTGACAGGTACGCAGGCCACAACTCCTCGACTGTGACTGACAGGTACGCAGGCCACACCTCCTCGACTGTGACTGACAGGTACACAGGCCACACCTCCTCGACTGTGACTGATAGGTACACAGGCCACACCTCCTCGACTGTGACTGACAGGTACGCAGGCCACACCTCCTTGACTGTGACTGATAGGTACACAGGCCACACCTCCTTGGCTGTGATTGACAGGTACGCAGGCCACACCTCCTTGACTGTGACTGACAGGTATGCAGGCCACATCTCCTTGACTGTGACTGATAGGTATGCAGGCCACACCTTGTTGACTTTGACTGACAGGTACGCAGGCCACACCTCCTTGACTGTGACTGATAGATGCACAGGCCACACCTCCTTGACTGTGATTGGCAGGTATGCAGGCCACACCTCCTTGACTGTGACTGACAGGTATGCAGGCCACACCTCCTTCACTGTCAGGCTAAATATTGAGACAAAAGATGTTCTACTAGTGAAATCCACAAGCTTTAGCTTGAAAAGTATAAGTCTAATTGGCGCCTCTGAGGATTGGGACAAGGTTGTTTTGGGATGCCATCTCCCTCGAGTCTGCGACTCCACAGAGGCTGAAATAATTAGAGCAGAGGCTGTCTGATTTCCCTGATCTGTGTCTCCGTTATGGTCTCTAGGCTGTGAGTGACAGAATGAGCTCAGTGAGCTGCACTGGCTCCGTTCCTGTTCACAGATATCACACAGCAGCTTGTGCCACATAATCTTGAGCTGCTCTGCCAGGCACATGATGACAAAACATGACAAAACATTTTTAGTTGTAAGTAGTACCCTGCTAGTTAATCCAGCAAGGTTTGACGAGATACCAGCTTAAGCTGATCAGACTGGAAGATGGGAATAGTTTTGAAATGATCACTATTAGTCAGGGCTTGGAACCAGAATTTTTTTCCTATTGGTTCGTTCCGAACAGAAACGGAATTTTAACGTTTCCGGTTTTGGGTTCCACCATTAAATAGACGTTCCCGAACCGGTTAGAACAAAAAAATTTCGTTCCCGGAACGGTTAATTACGTTCCCTGTCAGCTGTTTAACAAATGGCTATAAAATTATGTCTCTGTCTCATCCAGCTTAAGCCAAATGTAGGCTAATTCTATTACAACCTTCATTAAATAAGACAAGAAATAATTCAAAACAATTATTATTTCAAATGTTGGCGATTTGGATTCTCAGTATGTCTTCCCATCTACACAAACAGAAAAAGTGCCAAAAATGAAAGATAATTCGTTTAGTGTGTTACCAAAGGCTAGTCAGGCCCTATGCATTGATAGACTAACAGAGGTTAACGTCATTTAATGTTCGCGAGCCTCTCATTAACGTGGACAAATATATTGATATCGTGTTTGAAATTGACGTTTTTGAATAACGATAGACTGCAATATTTACCTCTTATTTAAGATGTGGAGACGTGATAATAGTCCACCCTCCCGCTCTCTCCATTCAGTCAGCGAACGTCACACAGGAAGTGAACCCCAGCGGGTCATAGAAACTTGCGCAGGAGAAGAATGACTTTTTTTATTTGTAGGCTACGGAAACTTTGAGGAATGAAATAAAAACCGGTATTAACCGGTTACCATTATTTTAATAAGCGTTTCTGTTCCGGAACATAAAAAATAATAAAGTTTCTGGTTTCGTTTCTGTTCCATGTGAAATAGAAAAAGTTCCCGGTTTTCGTTTTCGTTCCTTGAACCGGTTCAAAGCCCTGCTATTAGTACAACATCATAGACATGTTTTCAAAACGACAACACTACAATAAAGGAAATTAGAAAATCTTAATCTCATTTATTTGTCAAGTATTTACGAAGTTGGAAAATAACTTATCAGCTGGTCATACCCAGCTGGATTTTTCAGCACGGTAGGGCTTTGATCAGCAGGGTGAGTTTCTATCAACTTTATACACATGATGCAAGGCATATAAGGAAAATAAATTAAACATGTTCGTGTTACATATCAGTGATATTTCTCATATGTTTTGCAGTAATGCTTTACAATAGGTTTATATTACTTGTATTTAACTATGCAGGGATTAAGCAGCCTTAACACTTGGGTTACTAATGAATACTGGTTAATTAATTATGAATTATGTTTCACTATTGAATAGTAAGCAGTAATGACCTTTTCTTAGCCTCACGTTTCTCTTGAGAACTGCCTGCTATTTATGGCTCTTTTATAACACCTGCACATAATTAAACACAGCAAAAAGCAAAAATCCTTGAGCGGCATGTAAGGCTAAAAACATACGCATAAAATTCATTGGTCAGAAATACAACAACAAAAAAAGTGTGCGTAGAAATGACAGAATAAATGATTATATAATTATACGAATAATGACTTTAAAACATTTTGTGTATTGAGTCCAGGATGTTTTTTTTTTTTTTGCTTTTTTAATTCGTCAGTAAATCTCCAGGACGTGTGGCATTTCTCTAACACTACAGACAGCTCTGTGCTTTGGGTCAGTTTGCACCTTGTGGCTCAGTTTCTCAGCTCATATTTACAAAAAATGCTGCAAGCCAAAACACGGCATGTTTGGTTGATGTCAGGTCAATTCAGGGTCGAATCGCTTTCTCACTGTAATTGAACTGCGCTAGATTTCACTCGGAACAGATTGAGACCACTTCACTGAGACGCTCTTGGACCGGCTGTTAATTACAAACCCACTTTAAGTTTATAGACTGGTACGTGTAAACACTTTTCAGTATAGTGTGATTCAACGGCTGTGAAAATAAAGTGTTGCACCAAGTAGCCAAATGTTACAGAAGCACATATGTGTGTATTGAATTGTGGTTGTGTTTTATTGTATAGAAATAAAACGGACCGGTCATAGAAGAAAACATAAGACACCACACCACTAAAAGCCCATTAGTTCATCTCTGGATGTCACCACTGCTGTAAATATGTGTAGTGTTGCGACTTTATTCTTCATCCATCCCCATATCAGTGTTTTCTGGGCACTGTCCCAATGCATTTGCACAACATGCTGTAGGACTGATGGACTGTAATGACTGTGATGGCCTGCTTCCTTCATTAATTATTCATTCCTTTATTGATTTACTCATTTATTATTAAGTAGGAAAGCCCTATAGAGACTAGTGTTTCAGTTTCAGCGAGACCCTACAAGTTGACAACAAGGTAATAAAAACTTCCTTCGAAAACGGTACCTGGGGAAATGTTGGACATAGTGTCAGCAAAATTATGCCAAAATCTATGCGATTCTGGGGTTACGCAAAGATCCAACAATTAGACATTAGTCCTGGTACAGATTTAATCCGATTTAGTGTTATCCCTGTGTTGTTAACTCTGTGTACTCTAAAAACAACCCAAAAAACCTCAATTTTGATCATTTTCACATTTAAAAACGACTAATGAGCCTCAGACTTTGATTGTATTCTGAATTTTATTCCACTGGCAAGCGGCAGAAATAACAAAAGTGAAATTTCCCACGTTCGCTATTAATGTCATTCTTTACTAACAAAGAGTGTAGTTCTCCATTAATGACATTATTCTCTAATAAACAGTGTAGTTCTCCATTAATGGCATTGTTCTCTGATTAACGATGTGATTCTCCTTTAATGACATTGTTCTCTCTATTCTCATTGTTCTCTGTGGAGTGTTTCTCCATTAGCAGTATGGTTCTCCCTTAATTGAAATTGTTCTCTAAATAACAAAGTGTTCTCTTTAAAGGCATTGTTCTCTAATTAACAATGTACGTAGTTCTCCATTAATGTCATTGTAGTCTAATTAAGGATGCGGGTCTCCATTAATGTCATTGTTCTCTATGTTCTTATTGTTCTCTGTGGAATGGTTCTCCATTAGCAGTATGGTTCTCCATGAATGGAATTGTTCTTTAAGTATCAGGGTGTTCTCTTTAAAGGAACAGGCCACCGTACTTCCATAATGAAATATGCTCTTATCTGAATTGAGACGAGCTGCTCCGTACCTGTCCGAGCTTTGCGCGACCTCCCAGTCAGTCAGACGCAGTCAGACACGCTGTCACTCCTGTTAGCAATGTAGCTAGGCTCAGTATGGCCAATGGTATTTTTTGGGGCTGTAGTTAGATGCGACCAAACTCTTCCGCATTTTTCCTGTTTACATAGGTTTATATGACCAGTGATATGAAACAAGTTCAGTTACACAAATTGAAACGTAGCGATTTTCTATGCTATGGAAAGTGCGCACTATAATGACAGGCGTACTAACAGCTTCTGCGCGCTTCAACAGCGCATTGATATCTGAGCTCCGTATCAATGCGCTGCCGAAGCGCGCAGAAGGTGTTAGTACGCCTGTCATTATAGTGCGGACTTTCCATAGCATAGAAAATCGCTACGTTTCAATTTGTGTAACTGAACTTGTTTCATATCACTGGTCATATAAACCTATGTAAACAGGAAAAACGCGGAAGAGTTTGGTCGCATCTAACTACAGCCCCAAAAAATACCATTGGCCATACTGAGCCTAGCTACATTGCTAACAGGAGTGACAGCGCGTCTGACTGCGTCTGACTGACTGGGAGGTCGCGCAAAGCTCGGACAGGTACGGAGCAGCTCGTCTCAATTCAGATAAGAGCATATTTCATTATGGAAGTACGGTGGACTGTTCCTTTAAGGGCATTGTTCTCTAACTAATGGTGCAGTTCTCTATTAAGGGTATTGTTCTCTAATTTACAATGTAGTTCTCCATTAATGTCATTGTTCTCTAATTAAGGATGCGGTTCTCCATTAATGTCATTGTTCTCTATGTTCTTATTGTTCTCTGTGGAGTGGTTCTCCATTAGCAGTATGGTTCTCCATGAATGGAATTGTTCTCTAAATAACAGAGTGTTCTCTTTAAGGACATTGTTCTCTAATTAACAGTTTGGTTCCCCACTAACAGAGTGGTCCTTTATTAATGGCATTGTTCTATGAATAAAAGAAAGGTTCTCCATTAACTGTGTGTGGTTCTCCATTAATGGCAGCGCTCTCTAATTAAAGATGTGGTTCTTTATTAATAATATTGTTCATCATGTTCTCACTGACATTGCACTTTTGTTGATAATGTGGTACTTCAGTTAATCGTTTGATTCCCTCATTATTAGCCACACTGTAACACTCATGTTAAATATGTGGTTCTCTCAGCAATGACTTGGTTGCTGTTAACCACATATGTTATTTTGTGGTTCTCCATTAAAAGCATGTTGGTGTTCTTGATGCTAATGGACTCCTTGTCTCATTGTTTAAATAGTTCACGCTTTAATAGCATGGTTTTCTTGTTCGTAGGGTTCACATCGTCACGTGGAACGTCGGCTCAGCGATGCCACCTGATGACATCAGTGGGCTGTTCAGCCCGGGAGTCAGTGATGGGAGCACGGACATGTTTATCGTTGGGTGAGATGGTTTGTTATTCCCCACCACATCATGCTACGTGTCTAAACCTGCAGCTAGAGACATTTGTTTCACTTTCCAACGCTAATCTGATACACTTCTAAAATGTAATGCACCTGTAAAGAGCTCTAAATTGGTGGGAGCAGGTGCATTAGCCTGAAGGGTTGGAAATAAATTCTCCGGAGTAGTGAAGTCCTGCAGGATCAGGGTTTGTTGACTCTGTGGAACACTACTCTCAGGCATTGCTCTGATTTCTTTCTTTGTTACATCCTGTCTCTCTGTTTCCCCTCCATCAGGCTGCAGGAGGTGAACTGTATGATCAGTAAGAGGCTGAAGGATGCACTTTTCGTAGACCAGTGGAGTGAGCTGTGTATGGACACACTCGGCCGCTTCGGTTACGTACTGGTCAGTGACATGACGCATCTAGAAAAATCTCAGCAGTCCGGTCTGAAAGTCTCAGCCCACTTCCAGAAACTTTATCTAACACCGAATCCATTGGTTTAAATGGAGATTTTAAAAATCTGGGGTGGGTTTCCCAAAAGCCTCTTAACACTAAGAGCATCTTAACTAGGAGAGAGAGTGTTCATTGGGATGCTCGCTCTACCATTTAACAATGATCTTTATGTTACAATGCTTTTGGGGAACCCACCCCTGTTTGTTTAGCTGTCAGAAACTTTTATATGAAATTGAAACTGAAATCTGTTTATGAACTCTTGTTTGATTTTTTTTTTTTGTTCCAAACTGCTGTGGTTAACACAGTGTTAAGCCAGTATCTCACTGAGCTGCGACAGCTTGCGACAAATTGTGAACGTCATTCGCGAGAGAGTTTCAAAAGTGTCTTGAAACTTTCGCAGGGCTTCTCAATTTCCTCTGGGCCGAGGTCAGTATTCAAGGCCGAGGTCACGGTATTTCACCATACGGACCGACCTTAAGCTGGTGAATAATATATATATATTTTTTACCAAATTCTAACAGAAAACGAGAGTGCCCGAAAGGGGAAACCGAGCCGAGCCGCCATTTTGAATCCTCATTCACGGCTGTAATGCAAATGGCTTCCTCCTCGGTATACAAGTGCACTTCCATGCCAGGAAAAAAACTACATTTTGCCGCTTATGTAGTCCCCTGTTTATACAAAATTTAGTCATTCAGGATTCAGCCATGTTTTTGCTCGGCGTTAGCAAGTTACAGGTTTTTAGCTTTCTCCTGAAATGTTTTCTTTTATTTCTTCTTCCTCAGGGTAGTAAAACTCGCTTTCACTGTGAAGACTGTCGTTATCACTATCCATGATGTAAAATTAATGCTATTCTCCTGAGAAATGCGAAAATAAATGTTGGCAAAAAATGCTACTGTTTGTTGTTGTTGTGAACGAGCGAGTCGCCAGAGGTCCATAACCGGGGTCCGTACCGTAGAATACGGACCCGCTCGCCAGCCAATCAGAGCGCAGGATTTGATGGAAACTGGACTGCGAAAAAAATAACTAACAGTTATTCCACTCAATCTCGTTGTACATGAGCTGATAGTCAAATGTGTGAGATTTGAGTGCAGTTCCTGTTTTATCCTGTAGGTGGCATCTCAGAGGATGCAGGGCGTTTTGCTGATGGTTTTCTCCAAGTTTCGCCACTTGCCATTCCTGCGTGGGATTCAGACCCAAAGTACACGAACCGGCCTCGGCGGCTGCTGGGTGAGTCATGGAACGTGGACATTATTGTATTAAAGTTGATTTATATTCCGTGTCGGTCTTATGGGAACAATCTACAGTTCACAGTCTGATTAGTTGGTGACCTCATAGCATCTGTGTACTTGAACAGAATTTCTGCTGTCAGTATAAAGTGGGTGGGGCTAATGTTGTGTAAAGCTTGTGTAAACTTCATCCTCACCAACCACAAGACTGATGCTGTGTTCATGCAAGATCTCCTCAAGTGTGAATGTTCAAGCAAACTAAAGCCAACCTAGCACATGTAGCCTACAGTGAAGGTTGAACAATCCTAATTTTTCACAGATTGCACCATGGTGTGCTATAGAAGGCTGTCAGGTAGACCAGGACTGTTCTCAGATCAGGCTGATCAGCTGGTGTTTGAACTGTGTTATGTGATATGGACATGAGTGTTTTATGGGGAAATACACCACTTGTATTTTTCATACGAGCTCCATCCAGGACATGGAGAACCAAAACCGTGACATAAATCTCAATACATCACTCGTGAGGAAATCGATGAATTGTTTTGATAAATTTGGGGACATTTTGTTTGTGAATGTGTCGAGATAATAAAAAGAAAATAACACATTGGTTTGAAGATATGAAGTTTATCTTCTCGTGCTGAAAAACTCGCATTTTTCAGACGTAATACATCGCGGATCTGAGTGACATATTTAAATAATATTGGCTGGCGTTGAGTTGTATATCAGTTATATTCCATTCAGCTAGCATGATACTGGATGAGTCGAAGATGAGTAGCTGAATGTAATATATCTGATACACCATGAAAAAAATCCAGCCAATATTATTATTATTATTATTATTATACATTCCTTTCGGGTGTTCAATGCATCTTTCTCTTTCAATATTCTCTCAAAATCTTCCGTATTTAACAAAGCAAACCTGGCGGCCATGTTTGTTTACAAATTGTCACAGTTGCTTGCTAGTGCAGAAGTTTTACGTCTCCGACGTGTGACGTCATGTTGTCTTGACAACCATGCAATATCGTAAACCATATTCAACGCTCATTCTCCATTGGGCAGAGTGACGTAACACACGTAGGATAAGCGATATGCTAACAATATTGCATGCTATCAAACCAAATGAATGAAACCCGCTAGAAGGGAATAGAACCCATGTTTTTATTCCATCGAAAAAGTGTCCTTTATGTACAATAACTCCCGATATTTCACTCCGATGACGTCACTCCCAGTGTTTTCCCACTGACTAGACGTGCGTTGTCAAAATGGCCAGCCGGTTCAAAATTAAAATTCTTTTGAAATAACTTGCACGTCCATTTTTTGTAGATGTGTCCATATAATATAAAGAACATTACATGGTGGCATGAAGATATGAAGTTTATCTTCTCGTGTTGAAAATATTTTCACTCGTTCGCATCGCTGATTCATGAATATATACATTCACCACTCGAAGATAAACTTCATATCTTCACGCAACCGTGTAATATCCTCTATATATTAAATTTCTATCATGATTCTTACTTTTAAACCTTGATGAATGTGTAATATAAACTCAAGATTTGAATTACGCAAACATTTGGATAATATTTCGCCCAAAACCCACAGAGGTGTGACAAATTAAAGAAAAAGAGAAGGAAGAGCCATTAAAAATCAATACAAAGTTATTCTAACTGGTCACCTTTATTCTGTAATGAAACCTTTCTATCCTAATGGGCGTGACCTATTCCAGGATGGCTCCACCCCCATCCAGGACTCACTGAATGGTATGATGAGGATGAAAATGATGTAGATCATATCCTATGGTCTTCACACTCACCACATATCAAGTTTCAAGTTTCAAGTTCCAGATTTATTATCCTTTAAGGAAGGAAATTTGGTGTGCAGCAGGTATTCAGAGAACATGAGTTAAGAAGACCTAGACATGGACCTCACAGACACATTCATAAATATATTTACACACAAGCACATTACTCAAATGGATATACCCCCCACCCAGACCCATGACTGTCACTGTTAGTTATTGCCACTAAACAATGACAGTAACAGTAACTACAGAAAAATAGGAGGCAAAACAAAACTACGTGTCCCTTAATGAATTAAGGGTCCCAATGGCCACTAAAATAAAAGAATCTCTGGCACGCCTTGTCCTTACAGCAGGAATTCTAAAACGACGGCCTGAGGGGAGCAGACTAAATTCCCCAAAAAAGTGAGTGGTCGGGGTATTTTAGAATTTGTTGTGCCTTACTCATGACCCGTTTTACATACACATCTTGCAGCTGGGTAAGATGAACCCCAGTCACCTTTGCTGCCACATTAACTAGCTTTGATAACCTGCCCTTACTGGTCAGTGGCAGACCACCATACCACGCAACAATACAAAAGGACAAAACAGATTCAATAAAACTTTGATAAAATAAAGTCATCAAGGTCCTACACACGTTGAAAGACTTCATCTTCCTTAAAAAGAAAAGCCGCTGTTGGGCTTTTTTACACATAGCATCAGTGTTACTCTCAAATGACAATTTGTTGTCAATAATGGTTCCAGTCTAAGGCTACGTTTACATTAGACCGTATCTGTCTCGTTTTCTTCGCGGATGCACTGTCCGTTTACATTAAACCGCCTGGAAACACCGGGAAACGGGAATCCTCCAGCGTCCACGTATTCAATCCAGATCGTGTCAGCTCCGATGCTGTGTAAACATTCAGAATACATTGATATGCTGTGCTGAGCTCTAGCTGGCGTCTCATTGGACGTCACTGTGACATCCACCTTCCTGATTCGCTGGCGTTGGTCATGTGACGCGACTGCTGAAAAACGGCGCGGACTTCCGCCTTGTATCACCTTTCATTAACGAGTATAAAAGTATGAAAATACTGCAAATACTGATGCAAATACTGCCCATTGTGTAGTTATGATTGTCTTTAGGCTTGCCATCCTTCCACTTGCAAGTGGTAAGTGATGTGCGCTGGGATCACACACACACAGCGGCTCAGTCCCGAATCACTGCTCGTGCGCTATACTCGCGCGCTCTGTGAGCTGCGCAGGGCCGGAGTGCGCACCCTCCAGAGGGCACTCGCTGTTCAGGGCGGAGTGATTTGGAGCGCAGGATGCCTGCGGAGCCGAGCGTATCCGTGTATTGGTGTTGCTGTGTGCACGCGAATCGTGTATTGGTGTTGCTGTGTGCACACTAATCGTTTTAAAAACGTTAATCTGATGATCCGCTGATACGGTCTAATGTAAACATGGGCTAAAGTGTATGTTTGGGAGATTTTGGGATGGTGTGTTCGAAAGTGATCTCCACCACCATCATCAAAACACCAGCTGAAGGAAAGTATTTTGGAAGAACTGTATTTCTCACGCCAATACGGTTCCAGAGAATTGTAGAATCCGTGCCAAGGAGCCTGAAACCTCACTCACACATTTTATGTTGACTTTTTTTTTTTAAAGAATCATTTCTGCAATATGATATAACTTATATGCGGTTAAATCTGGATATTTCTGCACCACTATGCTGGCTTCTGCTCCTCTCATACATTTGATGTTTTACATCAGAGATGTGTGTTAGGCTTTGACCCTGGATCTTTGATGATCAATGCAAGCCAGGGAGTGAGATAGGTTAGGTTGTGTGTGTGTGTGTGTAGACGTCACAGGGCTCATGTATTGATGTCGTCATGGCTCCAAGGTTGTACTGCAGTCTCCTCTGAGCCGTGTGCAGTAGGATGCAGAAGCTCATCTCTATTTTAACCCCCTAGTGTATTAAACAGAGAGTGAACACAATCAACAATCATCAGCATGTTCAGTCAGGTCCAAAAGTCTGCATCACTCCTAACAACTGTTATTATTTATTTATTAATGACAGCACAGTCTTACTCAACTGATGCCAATTATTCAAAAAACCTGTCATGTAAACTTGAGGTCCAGTATTTAGCTGGCTGAGAAATCCTACTCTGAAACTGAAATCTAATTGAAAATACTGTGACATGATTGTGAGTGGGAGTGAGAGCTGTCCTCTGTCCTGTTCAACTCCATTAAGCCAACCATCACGTCACATCACAGCCCACAGCTCCTGATTATTAACAGCAGCCCATTACAGGCTAATGCACATTAAGCCTTGTTAATTCTCCTTTATGAACAGGACATTTCAAGCTGTCATTGTGACACGAAAGCACTTCAGGAACGGTCGAACGTGTCGCGTTTTGAAACATCTCAATGAGTCATCCACCTCCACAGCCTTTGCAGAGTAGTAACATATGAACGGGGCGGGAAGAATGTTGAACAACAGTGACAGATCTGTTACCTTCATAGACTTTTTGCCTATGCATGTGACACCTGGTGTTAGTAATCACATAATGGTAATGCCTGTAGTAATAAACAGTTATCATTTTATCTCAGTTGTCATTAAGAAGAGTAAACAGACGTAATGTACACTGCCCTGAAGTCAGTAGGCACTTACCATCCATCCACTAGCTATGGACCCTTTTCACGTGACGTCACGACAAACGCGGCCGCCATTTTGGACATGTACTACCAGTAGTCTACCACAGCCAACAACGAGGAACGACGGCGAAGCATCGAAAGGAATATAGCCATCAAAGAAAGTTTTTACTTTCAGCAAGACTTCCATCATGCCATTATATTGTTGTGCACCTGGATGTAGTAACCATCAACACACAAGGCAAGATTTATCATTTTATCGGATCCCGACAGATGCTGACCGACGGAGAAGATGGATGGTCTCTAAAATATTGGCAAAATGATGTTTATTGACATAGCAATCGTGTGTAACGGGAAGCATTTGCATATCCGAAGTGTTGCGTTTACATCAAAAATAAAATAAACCGATATGACAACGACTGCTGCTGCCAGGTTGGGGACACAAACTAGTAGAAAGGAAGTGTGCCAACAGACTTCCTTTGTGGTCGATTCTGCTTTAAGGTAAGATGCATTTAATTATTCGTCTGCTGTGGGTTTGGAATCGGTAGCCTGACCGATTCGTTCATGTTTGTGGTGCCATTTGTTTGTTGACGCGTGTTGAAATGGAAGATTGGTTGTTGACATGATTTCCAGTGATGCTTTGGTGCTGCTGTGGATCAGATGTGTTGAGTAGCCTGACTGTTTTTTTTCTTGCGTGTGGTATCATTGTTGACGCAAGGTTGTTTTTTGAACATGCCAATGCGGACACGATTTCCCCTGATGAGTTATGACTTCAGACGCGATGCGTGTGTGGAGTCCGCGTGATATGTGCGTAAGATAGGCAGTTCAAAAAAAGGGACCCCCTGAAAATATCGGCATAGTTCGAACACTGGGTTGGAGAAAGTAATGGCAAATAGTGAGTGCACAAACCATAGAAGGTAAACTGTACACAGCGCCAGGGCAGTGTGATGGTATGTCTACTTTTAGATTGTGTTAGCTTATCAATGAACACACTCGTCACTCGACGAGTTTCACGTCTTTACGACGGATACTTAAATGTGTGTTAGGTATTATTGTTGCAGTCTAAGCAGTCATTGTAGCAGCTAGATGAGCGAGAACCGAAAGGGTCTGTGCCATAAACCGTTATTTCTTCATGTCCAAAATGGTGGTCGCGCTTACGAAGGTCACGTGAGTGAAAAGGGTCTATACCGCTGATCCATCAGGGTCTCGGGGGAAGCTGGAGCTTCTTCTGATGAGAGTTGAGATACACCCTAGACAGTTTGCCAATCTATCGCTGGGCTAACACAGAAGCAGACAACCACAAAACATTCACTCACAGGCAATTTAAGCTGCTTTTACACAGGCACTTGCGCCAGAAAAAGGTGTTGCCTTGACACACCTGCCTGTCTAAGCATGATTTGTTCTAGAATAAGTTGACACCGGTGGGTGCAACTCGTTCCCCTTTTCAAGGTGGCGCAACTTGTTCCGGAACATTTTGTTCCAGGCGCAACTTGTTCCCACTTACCGTCTAAACAAAATCAGTGGCAAGTAGGAGGGCTTACATGTGTGTGGTAGCGGTCATTTATCATCCAGACAAGACCACTTCACAGTAAATTCAATGGTCAGTTCTTCTCAAGTGCTTTTCCTTGTCAAACTTCTCCGCCTTTAAATGATTGAGTTAAGCGATTCCCAAGATTCTTAGACGGTGAGGGTGTTGACACTAAAGTGCATATCACGGGTAAATTCAGGAGCAAGATCAATGTAATTCTCTTATTTTATATTAAACTTTGGTCAAATATCTGTCACATTTTGCATTTTGTGCAATTTTTATTACCTTGCGCAATACCAGAAAAATTCAGTTGAAATCAAGTCATTTGAGGCGAATTGGTCCGCCGCTGAAAAAACGTGGCATTTGGATTTCCCGGGAAACATTGATTTTCGTGATGTCATGTGCGGGACGCCTCCCTCTGAATCCTACATCAGCGCTGGTTTGTTTATGAGAAAACGACCTGGTGGTTTTCTGCAAATTTCTTCAACGTTATCACATAAACATTAAAATGGTTAACAGATGTATCGTAGGAGGGTGTAGCAACACCAATCTTGATGGGATTAGTACTCATCGTTTCCCAAAAGACCAGACAATGAGAGAGAAATGGGAGTGCTTGGTCTACACAGGCTGTGCACTGAAACCGTGCAAGCTCTCGCAGCCTGCTGGCGCTTCCGCAGGTAACGTCACGAATATGGCTCCAGACTCCCATGGGATTTTTCCAGACGTGTTTTGTTATTTTATTTTTTTCTGCTGTAGACAGATGGCCTTGTGCAAAATTACCCTTCTGGATGAGTGTGTATGTAAAGGGACATACTTTCATATAAAAAAAAACAAAATTGGTCCATGATATGCACTTTAAGAGTTTTTCTCTAGTAAGTATTTCATTTTAGTTTCGTCAAGGTTGAATTTCAGGTGATGGGTCGTTCATCCAGGTATAGAGATGTCAGAAAAGCAGATTGATATCTTCTGATAGAGGAAAAGAGAAGTGAAGTTACGTGTCATCAGTGTACGTACAAGTGATAAAACAATTAGACCTGATTACTAATCCTCTGGGGTTAATATAAACAAAGAACGAGAGTGGACCCAGCACTGACCCCTGAGGGACTCCATTAGTAAGACTGTAAGGTGATTGGACTGAACTTCACGATACTGTGTGGTCACATTGATCTGAAAATTATGAAGAGTGGAAACAAGGATCTGGTGAACGACTATCAAAGGCAATAGAAAGGTCAAGCCGGATGAAAACACAGAGTTCTCTCTGGCTTTGTGTAACTCTCCAGTGGCTGCAAGAAGGCCAGTCTGTCAAATACAAGCCTTGTAACCAGCCAGGGGTGCACCATGAGGAGAGGCAAACCAGGTAAATATTTGGGTTCCCACTAAAAAGAACTTGGGGAAATGGGTCCCCAATGGCCTCTCACACTGGCACATTTTGCAGTGACAATTATAAAACCCCTTAAAACTCCGTTAAAGGCAGTATACAGTACACTGCCGCTGCCTCAACCCTCTTAAATGGGGCCCCTTCTAGCTACCGTATGACAGCTGGATACCGCTAGTTAGGACAGTCAGCTTACTACCTGTAACTGTCTAAAAGCGGCACCATTTTTGTGTAGCTAGATTAAATGTGGCGTCAGGAAGAGCAGCTGTCTTAACCACAGTACAATAATACAGCAAACACATACAGTGGTGCTTGAAAGTTTGTGAACCCTTTAGAATTTTCTATATTTCTGCATAAATATGACCTAAAACATCATCAGATTTTCACACAAGTCCTAAAAGTAGATAAAGAGAACCCAGTTAAACAAATGAGACAAAAATATCATACTTGGTCATTTATTTATTGAGGAAAATGATCCAATATTACATATCTGTGAGTGGCAAAAGTATGTGAACCTCTAGGATTAGCAGTTAATTTGAAGGTGAAATTAGAGTCCGGTGTTTTCAATCAATGGGATGACAATCAGGTGTGAGTGGGCACCCTGTTTTATTTAAAGAACAGGGACCTATCAAAGCCTGATCTTCACAACACATGTTTGTGGAAGTGTATCATGGCAGGAACAAAGGAGATTTCTGAGGACCTCAGAAAAAGCGTTGTTGATGCTCATCAGGCTGGAAAAGGTTACAAAACCATCTCTAAAAAGTTTGGACTCCATCAATCCACAGTCAGACAGATTGTGTACAAATGGAGGAAATTCAAGACTATTGTTACCCTCCCCAGGAGTGGTCAACCAACAAAGATCACTCCAAGAGCAAGGCGTGTAATAGTCAGCGAGGTCAAAAAGGACCCCAGGGTAACTTCTAAGCAACTGAAGGCCTCTCTCACATTGGCTAATGTTAATGTTCATGAGTCCACCATCAGGAGAACACTGAACAACAATGGTGTGCATGGCAGGGTTGCAAGAAGAAAGCCACTGCTCTCCAAAAAGAACATTGCTGCTCATCTGCAGTTTGCTAAAGATCACGTGGACAAGCCAGAAGGCTATTAGAAAAATGTTTTGTGGACGGATGAGACCAAAATAGAACTTTTTGGTTTAAATGAGAAGTGTTATGTTTGGAGAAAGGAAAACACTGCATTCCAGCATAAGAACCTTATCCCATCTGTGAAACACGGTGGTGGTAATATCATGGTTTGGGCCTGTTTTGCTGCATCTGGGCCAGGACGGCTTGCTGTCATTGATGGAACAATGAATTCTAAATTATACCAGCGAATTCTAAAGGAAAATGTCAGGACATCTGTCCATGAACTGAATCTCAAGAGAAGGTGGGTCATGCAGCAAGACAACCACCCTAAGCACACAAATAATTCTACCAAAGAATGGTTAAAGAAGAATAAAGTTAATGTTTTGGAATGGCCAAGTCAAAGTCCTGACCTTAATCCCATCGAAATGTTGTGGAAGGACCTGAAGCAAGCAGTTCATGTGAGGAAACCCACCGACATCCCAGAGTTGAAGCTGTTCTGTATGGAGGAATGGGCTAAAATTCCTCCAAGCCAGTGTGCAGGACTGATTAACAGTTACCGGAAACGTTTAGTTGCAGTTATTGCTGCACAAGAGGGTCACACCAGATACTGAAAGCAAAGGTTCACATACTTTTGCCACTCACAGATGTGTAATATTGGATCATTTTCCTCAATGAATAAATGACCAAGTATAATATTTTTGTCTCATTTATTTAACTGGGTTCTCTTTATCTACTTTTAGGACTTGTGTGAAAATCTGATGATGTTTTAGGTCATATTTATGCAGAAATATAGAACATTCTAAAGGGTTCACAAACTTTCAAGCACCACCGTATTTTCTGCTCTAAACATTATCTCGACAAGCCAACATCTTGGCACATCTTCCACCAAGAAACAACCTTGTTCAGAGGACAATGAGTCATAGTCAGTATATAATGTTTCATTGGTTGTGGCTAGCATAACGTGACCAGACGTCCCGGTTTGACCGGGACAGTCCTGATTTTAAGTTGCATGTCCCCAGTCCCGACAAAGGTCCGTCGGGACGCTGAAATGTCCCGGTTTACACCAAACAGTAACAAACTGTCCCGGTTACAGCGATCATATATAGCCAACGAGATGTCAATAAAGCTTCTAGCAATTCAGCATCAATGTGCGTGTGTGCGCAGTCAACCTTACAATGTATCTATTTGTACAATGTTACAATATAGAGGCCGCGTTATAACAGTTTTATTCGCTAGCGGCTGTCAACTACTACGCGACAATGCTGAGCGCTGGTCGGAGATGTTCGCGCACTTCAAGAGTAGGGAGATTCCTTACAGCAATGTCAGCCAGCTTTGCCAGTTTGCCATGTGCCTACCTGGCACCAATGCTCCAGTTGAGCGAATATTTTCACTCATGAGCAACACCTGGACTGACGAGAGGAATCGCATGACCGTGCCTACTCTCAAAGCTTTGCTCATTACCCGGGCCAATTTCGACGATACTTGCTCACAGTTTCACAGCAGGCTCTCGGGCAATAAAGCGCTACTGGAGCAAATTCACTCATCATGTAAATATATGCAATAAAATGGCATCTTCTTTAGGGTGGGTGGGTTGGGTGGCTGTGTTTCTGAAACATTTTTTGTTGTCTTTCATTTGTTTCATCTGTCTTTAATCTGTATCACAGATTGTCTTGACTTGTTTGATGCTGTTGTCAACTCAGGGTTCACGTTTTCAAAATAGTTAATAGCCGACACTGGTTAAGATTAAACAGAGGCATTTTGGGTGAAGGTTCGGAGGTGACAATAATTAGGCTCATGCGCTCGTTCCTGTTACAATGCATAGCCTATTGTTTAAAAAAAAAAGTTAATTGCATAAAATGTTGATGTTAATATGCAAGCAATGCATTTTCTTGGCATTTTCACAAAGGTGAAATAAATCAGTTGAAATTTAGGCTATTGGCCTATTCCCTATCATCACATCTGTTGTCTGATTTTCTTACTTTACTGGATTACTTTAACTGAATTGTGATAGAAGTACATATAGATAACAAGAAAATCTCATCTCATTATCTCTAGCCGCTTTATCCTGTTCTACAGGGTCGCAGGCAAGCTGGAGCCTATCCCAGCTGACTACGGGCGAAAGGCGGGGTACACCCTGGACAAGTCACCAGGTCATCACAGGGCTGACACATAGACACAGACAACCATTCACACTCACACCTACGGTCAATTTAGAGTCACCAGTTAACCTAACCTGCATGTCTTTGGACTGTGGGGGAAACCGGAGCACCCGGAGGAAACCCACGCGGACACGGGGAGAACATGCAAACTCCACACAGAAAGGCCCTCGCCGGCCACGGGGCTCGAACCCAGGACCTTCTTGCTGTGAGGCGACAGCGCTAACCACTACACCACCGTGCCGCCCGTCATGGCCTATATGTCATGTGAAACTGTTATCTGTAGCGATGATAAATTCCAAACATGTTTTCAATCAAATGTTTCCCATGAGATTCAATTCAGTGGTTTTGTTCCTCAGAAAAGGCAGCAAATTCACCAACATTCACATCTCATTTAAAGTGCGTTTTATTTGAACAGACAAAAACATGCACTTTCACCTGTTACTGTTCTGAAACACAATAAATTCTCATAAATCACTCCAGAGAATATAAAAGCCCTGAGTTAATCAGGAGTCTGTCTCTCTTTCTCTGTCAATGTGAGAATGATGCTCGCTCTCTCTCTCTCTCTCTCTCTCTCTCTCTCCTAGGGAAATAAGGGTGGAGTGAGTGTGAGAATGATGATGTTCGGTCACCCTGTATGCTTTCTAAACTGCCACCTGCCGGCTCACATGCGGAACCTGGAGCAGCGCATCGAGGACTTTGAGAGCATCCTGCAGCAGCAGCAGTTCGAAGGCGGCGCTGCAGTGGGTGTGCTGGACCACGAGTAAGTGGGGCCAGGGGTGGAGCAAAGATATATTTCCAGTTATTTCATAGTTTTTAAAATATGAACGCACTTTTAAAGCCAACAAAATCTCTGACTAAATCTCTGTACAGAGGTCATAAAATTTAAAAAATGAAATGAGTTCCACAATTAAAAAAAAAAAAAAAACCCTCACTTTATCTTTTACATTAGTAAAGAATTTGGGAATTTACCACCTCCTCTGCTCACATATAGTGACATATTTGATGATTTAACTGAATTATTTGACAATAATGGTTTTACATCAACCACACAACAATGACCTTTAATAACCCTTTGGTGACTGACCCCTTGAAAATGGTTCCTCCAGGAACGATGATGTTTCAGTTGTCAAGACAACGGAAAAACTAAAATACAAGAGCATTTTGTTTTGTGCACAAGAGCATTGTGACGTATCTTTCTGTTTTTGTATTTTAGTTTTTCCGTTGTCTTGACAACTGAAAAGTCATCGCTCCTGGAGGAACCATTTTCAAGGGGTCAGTCACCAAAGGGTTAAAGGACCCGATATGAAAATGAACTATATGGCAATATGAAAGGTTATTTATTGGAATTCTTTTTTTTTTTTGTCTGCCACTAAAAATAGTTTAACCACATAATCATTTATTTAAATAGTTAGAATGAAAATTATTTGAGGAAAATGATGCTCTGACTCCAAAAGCAGGTCTAACATCAGGCTCATGATGTGTTTTCTTTCTCTGCAGGGTCGTGTTCTGGTTCGGTGACCTGAACTTTCGCATCGATGACTATGATATCCACGTGGTGAAAAGTGCAATAGAGAACAATAAACTGTCTGTGCTCTGGGAGAAAGATCAGGTGAGGTCTCTGTGACTCTCGGGTTTCTGGGACGATGATTTCTTCCCCTTAGAGAGTGGGGCAGTGTACAGTTACAGGGGTTTCTGTGGAGACTGAGGACATATAATATCATTCTGGACGTCAGTGAGATGGAACAATCTGATACAATCTACCCAATAATAATATTTGGTATAATAATCAAATATACTGGAGTAATTTAATATAAAATCATAATCCTCTTCATAAGATGTTGAAGTTTATTGTAGTTCCTTTTACCTCCACTAGAGTCCGCCTTATCACCACATTTCTGGTCTTAACAGCCCCACGATAAGAGCTGCTGCATTGTTGTGTGCCAAAGTTCGCATACCCAAAGCTTCAGTTTCATGTTTATTCAACGTGACTGATACTTGTTACAGCTTAAAAGCACCTAAGGTTAAAGCAGCATTTTTTTTTTTTTAATTTTGCTCAAAAGTAAGGGTGTATCGATCACATTTTTTCAGGCTGTCTATGAGTACGAGGATATATTTTGGTACTCTTTGATACCGATTACCAATACTGATGCAGAAATGAGTAATTTATTTAGTATTAAAGGTGCTATATGTAAAGATTGGCCACCTGTCTAATTCATACCCCATACTCTTAACAACTCAGGGTCAATATAGCACCAGAAAGCTGGGGTGTCCACCCTTATCATAAGAAACGGTCCCTCCTAATCCCCCTCCTCCCTTCCCTCCAAACACATCACCACTACTCTCATCATAGAATCGTCACTCATCAAATATAGCATAAAGCTATTTTTTAATCCATACATTACTAGGTTCATCCCATCTAACTTTATAGTCATGAGGGTTTTTTTTAAGAACTTTGTTTATTGACATTTTGCACACACAAAAAGGCAAAAGTATCAAGGCAGTAGGGCTGTGCGATGTCCCCTTAATTGGCATCGACGATGTTTACAGTGCAAACATCGTGATGGACGATCATATCGTGGGCGGGGGGGGATTTTAATACCACATTATTAAATATTCATTCATTCATTATCTCTAGCCGCTTTATCCTTCTACAGGGTCGCAGGCAAGCTGGAGCCTATCCCAGCTGACTACGGGCGAAAGGCGGGGTGCACCCTGGACAAGTCGCCAGGTCATCACAGGGCTGACACATAGACACAGACAACCATTCACACTCACATTCACACCTACGCTCAATTTAGAGTCACCAGTTAACCTAACCTGCATGTCTTTGGACTGTGGGGGAAACCGGAGCACCCGGAGGAAACCCACGCGGACACGGGGAGAACATGCAAACTCCACACAGAAAGGCCCTTGCCGGCCCCGGGGCTCAAACCCAGGACCTTCTTGCTGTGAGGCGACAGCGCTAACCACTACACCACCATGCCGCCGTTATTAAATATATTATTATTATTATTATTAAAAGTATTAGATACTCATCCGAGGCTTTGGCACGTAAAGAAAAAAAAGCGCTAGGTGATGTGGAATATTTGGCCTTGATAACGGATATGTGGTCCAGCTGCAACATGATGCCCTATATGTCAGCTACCGTACATTATGTGGACCGAGAGTGGGCAATGCAGTCCAAATGCCTGCAGACGAGTTTCATGCCAGAGACACATTCAGCGGACAATTTAGAAGACGCATTGCGCGAGACACTTGCCGAATGGAAAATAGAGGAGAAAAAGATCGCCTGTATAACAACGGGGCGAATATTGTCACAGCCATCAGGCAATTGAAATGGCCGTGGTTAAGTTGTTTTGGGCACAATTTGAACCTGGCCATAACCAACTCGCTTGCGCAACAGAGGGCCAGTACAGACCGAGCGTTTGGAGTTTGCCAAGCAGTCAACACTGCGTTTGCGCACAGCTGGCTTCGGAGAAATGAGCTGCGCAAAGCGCAGGTGGAAATGAACCTCCCCAAACACTCACTGATCACGGCAAGATATTAATCTGCTCTAACAATGAAAGACTAGTATTCAAACTATGAGAAGAAACTACACTTAAGCGATTACTCATTGTTTATTTACACCATATCAATTGAAGATGCGTTTCGGCCTTTAGTGCGCACTTGAACGCGCTAATTTTTCCAATTTATTAGTGTTTGAATTATTGCACCAGCTTTTAAAATCATGATTTAATATTGTTTTTTTTTTTTTACTGTCTTTACATTTATCAGAATCACCTTCATTCTTCCATTTGGTTTGACATTATGGCTTAGAGTGGACCATTTTGTGTCTGAAAGTAGGCCTATTTACCAGATTAAAGTTATTTGACTTCTGCCGAAGTCTGCGCTTCACTGCCGTTTGATAAGGTGCAATATTTCCCGACTGAAGTCGTTAATAGTGGCTATTTGTTTGAACAACATGACAAATTTTACATTAAAAGTATAGTGTAGGCTAAAAAATGAAGTTGAAATTTATTATTAGTAGCATACTGTATTTGTGTAACCACATGTTATGTTCACTAGCACGTCCCTGCATCATAGCCTACGTGAACAAGCGGTAATAGGATATTACTTTATAATGATTTATATAATTATGTATTTATATATAATTATATGTTATATAGTATATTTATATATTAAACAAAACTAACTAACTAAACTAACAAAAAACTAACTTTTTAGGTTAAATAGGCCCAGATGATACCGTATATGAATCCGTTTATGACAGGAGGGGGCGTGGTATCACGATGGTGGCTCTCCATCGTGATGGATGACCACCATCGTCGATGGACGATGGCATCGTCTATCGGCACAGCCCTACAAGGCAGTGTCATGAGGTATCCCCCCCTTCCCTTCCCACGCCGTGTGGTGCATTGGGGCGGTGCCAATCTCCATTTCCAGCCCTCGGCCTCTCGCCTATTACATAGCTAGGGTTACAGTGGGGGGCTAGTCCACTGGTAACCACGAGAGTTTAACTCCCCTCTCGCATCTGTATTGCAGCCTTGCCAGATGGTAGTAGGTACCATTTTTATGATGGCCTTTGGTATGACCCGACCGTGAATTGAGGTATTTCACCTGACGTCACAGGGTCACGTGACGCCCCGGTGTCCGCCATTTTGAACGTCAAGCTACATACTAACGCTGCAGACAGAGAGGGAGAACCAGCTTGAAAAAAAACATGTTACAGATACCTAGAATAGATTAATTTGTCAGTAAGCACTCTATAAATAACCATGGTGTTTGCTTGTTGTGCTGTGGGCTGCCACAACAGACAGGGACGGCGTGCAGGACGCTCCTTTTACCGGTTTCTAGTGATGGGAATTTCGGCTCTTTTTCGGGAGCCGGCTCTTTTGGCTCTTCTTACTATAAGGAGCCGGCTCTTTCGGCTCCCAAACGGCTCCTGAGATTTTATTTTTGATTTAATTGCTGCAATTAACTAGTTAATTAATTACATTATTTATATTTTATCAATAGGATGTTTTCCATTTTATTTTTTAGTTTTTGTAGCCATTGTAAAGCTTTGTAAAGTATAGCAGTGTAACAATGTTCTAGCTATAGAAATAAAACTTACTTACCAATTAATAAATTATTTTCTCACAAACATAATGCAGAACTGTGTTATATTACCAATATAAAATACACAGCTGATTTTCCCCTCCTCAGGTGCCTCACAGACTCCTCTCCCCTGCGCTCCACAGCTTTAAGCATTACACCAATTTTCGTATTTTCGCAGCTGTGAATGACATCAACCCTCCCAACCAAAAAAAGTAGGCGTACACCATGCTACTTTTTCTCCTTTGAATGGTAATAGACAACACAAAGACGCAATCGGACAGCAACTTTTTTTGTGAAAGTCTCTCTCCCTCTGAGGCACCTAAGGACAAAAAACTAATTCGGCTCCCCAACTCGGCTCCCACCGAAGAGCCGGCTCCCGTCGTTCACTTCAAAGAGCCGGCTCTTTGAACCGGATCGTTCGCGACCGACACATCACTACCGGTTTCCTACTGACCCAGACAAGAGGGCCAAATGGATTGCAGCTGTGAAGAGACAGGATTGCGAGCCAACAGAGTACTCCAGACTTTGCAGTGATCATTTCATTTCAGGTTAGTTTATCAGTTAACGCAATTTTGATAAAATATATAGCAAAAAGTAAATGGGTCAGTGTTTGTTAACCCATCTGAGCAGTGAAACAAGGCAGTGTTAATTTGTCTAGGGTTGCATGTAGCAGACATCAGACATAAAACGCAATAACAGAGGCTAGAAAGAAACAGGACACAGAAATAAATAAACAGGACTCCATACCAAGGCTGGGTACAGTGTTTGTGATAAAAGACAGATCCAATTTAACATGAATCACAGCTTACTTTCTTGTTAAAATGTGCAAAGGTCTCCACCATCTCATACCGCCTTGCACTGAAGGACTTAAGCGTGCCGTCCAAAATGGCTGCGTCACGTGACTTGGTCACATGGGTGAAATACCTCAATAGAACTCACAATCTCCCGATTGAGAGGCAGACACACTACCACTAGGCCACTAGCCAGTGTCATGAGGTATACAGTTACAAAAAAAAACCATAGCAACTACAGGAAAAACAAAATAGTCAGCTTGGTCATACTATATTTCACATCTGAAATAACCTCATTTCTCACAAGAGAATAAAGAAGAAAGAGAGAAAAATAGATACAATAAAAAATAGTGGTAGTAAACTATATAAACAAGTAAACACTTGTGGGAACTTATTCAGGGACAGATGGGAAAATATATTTTTCTATATAGACACGGAAAGGGGGCGGCACGGTGGTGTAGTGGTTAGCGCTGTCGCCTCACAGCAAGAAGGTCCGGGTTCGAGCCCCGTGGCCGGCGAGGGCCTTTCTGTGGGGAGTTTGCATGTTCTCCCCGTGTCCGCGTGGGTTTCCTCCGGGTGCTCCGGTTTCCCCCACAGTCCAAAGACATGCAGGTTAGGTTAACTGGTGACTCTAAATTGACCGTAGGTGTGAATGTGAGTGTGAATGGTTGTCTGTGTCTATGTGTCAGCCCTGTGATGACCTGGCGACTTGTCCAGGGTGTACCCCGCCTTTCGCCCGTAGTCAGCTGGGATAGGCTCCAGCTTGCCTGCGACCCTGTAGAACAGGATAAAGCGGCTAGAGATAATGAGATGAGATGTATTCAAAGTATGTCGGATTTTTTTCAAGCCTTAAATGGCAAGGCAAGGCAAGTTTATTTATATAACGCATTTCATACACAGTGGCAGTTCAATGTGCTTTACAGAGGTAAAGGCAAAACAGTAAACAATAAAAAATAAAATTACATAAAATAAAGGGGGAAGAAGAGAGAAAAATAAAAATAATATGAGAATTAAGCAATAGTAGAAATAAAGTAATAAAAATGAAGTAAAAGTTCAGTAAAAAACAGCAGAATAAAATGGAATAAAAGTTAAGTAAAATTTAAAACATGCAAAAACTGTAAAAGTTAAGTAAAGTTTAAAACATGTAAAGATAATGATATTTATCAGTTAGCAGAAAGCATCTGAGAACAGCTTGGTCTTTAGTCTAGATTTGAAGCTGCCAACAGCAGGAGCATTCTTGATGTCCTCTGGGAGTTGGTTCCATAGCTGTACTGCATAGTAGCTAAAAGCTGCTTCACCACACTTTGTTTTAACAACAGGCTTTACCAGTAAATTTTGCTGCTGCGATCTGGTAGATCTGATTGGGTTAGGCCGCCGCAACATATCAGAGAGGTAATTGGGCCCTGTACCATTTAGAGATTTGTACACCAGCAGCAATGCTTTAAAGTCAATTCTGTAGCTTACTGGAAGCCAGTGAAGGGACCTTAGAATTGGAGTAATGTGCTCTGTTCTTTTTGTTCGTGTGAGAACCCTAGCCGCTGCATTTTGAACCAGCTGAAGTCGTTTGATGGTCTTTTTTGGCAGGCCTGTGAAAAGGCCATTGCAGTAGTCAACCCTACTAGAGATGAAGGCATGTATAAGTTTTTCCAGATCATTTTTTGACATAAGTCCTCTTAGTTTGGAAATGTTTTTTAGGTGATAAAATGCCGATTTAGTGATTGCTTTCATGTGACTGTCAAAGTTTAGCTCGCTGTCAATGAAAACACCAAGATTTTTAACCATATCTTTTGTTTTAATCCCCTTTGTGTCAAGAATAGTGGTAATCCTGAGTCTTTCATCTTTTTTCCCCAAATAGAATTACTTCTGTTTTATCTCTGTTCAGCTGAAGAAAATTTTGTGACATCCAGTTGTTGATTTGGTCGATACACTGGTAGAGACATTCAAGGGGGGCATAATCATTAGGTGATAGAGCAAAGTAAATTTGGGTGTCATCTGCATAGCAGTGATACAAAATTGAGTTGTTCTTGATAATTTGTCCAAGTGGGAGCATATAAAGGTTGAATAGTAACGGTCCAAGGATCGACCCCTGGGGGACACCACAGGTCAAGGACATTGATGTTGAGGTACAATTTCCCATGGTAACAAAGAAGCTTCTATCTTTTAAGTATGATTTTAACCAATTGATAACTTTACCAGTCAACCCAACCCAGTGTTCAAGTCGATATAGCAGTATGTTGTGATCAACAGTATCAAAAGCTGCACTGAGGTCCAGTAACACCAGGACCGATGTTTTGCCTGCATCAGTATTAAGACGTATGTCATTTATAACTTTAATCAGCGCTGTTTCAGTGCTGTGATTGGCACGGAATCCTGACTGAAAGTTATCAAAGCAGCTGTTTGATATCAAGAAGGCAGTTAATTGATTGAAGACAATTTTTTCAAGGATTTTCCCGATGAATGGTAGATTTGATATTGGCCTGTAGTTGTTCAATACTGAAGCATCGAGATTATTCTTTTTAAGTAGGGGCTTTACAACGGCTTTTTTCAGGGACACAGGAAAAATGCCAGTCTCTAGGGATGTATTTCTGATCTGAAGCACATCTGTAATTATGAGGTGAAGAACAGACTTAAAAAAGTTGGTGGGCAGAATGTCCAATTCAGATGTTGAGGAACTGAGATTTTGTACAGTTTTTTCAAGAGTCTCGTAATCAATCAAACAAAATTCTGACATTGTGTTGAAATTGTCTGTCTGTGTCACTGGTGATTGCAGCTTTTCAGTTATTTGCAACTGAGATATATTATGAGCAATATTCTGCAGTATTTTATCAATTTTACCTTTGAAGAAGGATGCAAACTCATTGCATTTATTAACTGAGAGAAGTTCAGGTGCTAATTGTGGTGGGGGATTAGTTAGCTTCTCTACTGTTGAAAATAGCACACGGGCATTGTTCATATTCCTGTTGATGATGTTGGAGAAGAAAGACCGTCTTGCTTTACCAATTTCAGAATTATATTTACTCTTTATGGATTTGATAATGGATGTGAAGTTTAGATTTGCGCCATTTTGTTTCAGTCTTCCTACATTCTCTCTTTAGCAGTTTAACAGCTGGGTATTGCTTCCATGGTGCTTTCTGCTTGTCATTGACTCTTTTGATTTTGAATGGAGCAATATCATCCATAATTTGGGTCATATTTGAATTAAAAATTTCCAGTAGGCTAAGTCGTCTACAGAGTCTGACATTTTAGTTGCGATCCATGAGAGAGCTTGCTCAAAGAGAACACGTGTTGTCGTTTATGACTCTCCTACCCATAGTCATTGAGCTGTTCTGAATGTGAGGGGACATAGAAACATCAGAGAAAACACAGAAATGATCAGATAAGGCCAGGTCAACAACAGTAGTAGAAACAGTAAGACCCTTTGTGATAACAAAGTCAAGGGTATGACCACGAGAGTGGGTCGGCCCCTGTACATGTTGTACTAGGTTGAAGTTGTTAATGAGTGCAAGTAGTTCTCTGGCATAAGTGTTTTCAAGATTATCTACATGCAAGTTAAAATCCCCAGATATAATAAGACAGTCAAACTCTAAGCAAATGACTGACAACAGTTCACCAAACTCTTCCAGAAAACCTTTGGCTGAATGTCTCGGAGGCCTGTAAATAGTTAATAACAATATGTTAGGAGAGCATGTAACAAGTGCACATAAGTGTTCAAAGGATGTAAAATCACCAAGTGAGGACTGTTTACATTGAAAAGAGGCTTTGAATATATTTGCGATCACTCCACCTTTCCCATGTCGGGTAGCACTCATGAAATTAAAATTTGGGGGAGCTGCTTCAATAAGGGTGGTAGCACTCTTTGCTTGATCCAGCCATGTTTCAGCTAGAAGCAAAAAATCAAGATTGTGTTTGCAAATAAGATCATTAATTAAAAATGACTTGTTTGAAAGTGATCTAACGTTCAGAAGAGCTAGCTTTACAGAAAGTCTAGAAGTAATATCCGCTTGGGCACTCTGATGTTGTTTTGAAACAGGAAGGAGACTAGACTGGTTTACCCCCTGGGTTAAATATGCTCTATGTTTTCTATTTCTTATCAACACAGGAATAGAGAATGGCATAGGCATACTGGGTCCCATACTGGGTTAAATGGTGAAAAATTAATTTTATCCAGAGAGTATGGGAAGGCGGGCGGCACGGTGGTGTAGTGGTTAGCGCTGTCGCCTCACAGCAAGAAGGTCCTGGGTTCGAACCCCGGGTCCGGCGAGGGCCTTTCTGTGTGGAGTTTGCATGTTCTCCCCGTGTCCGCGTGGGTTTCCTCCGGGTGCTCCGGTTTCCCCCACAGTCCAAAGACATGCAGGTTAGGTTAACTGGTGACTCTAAATTGACCGTAGGTGTGAGTGTGAATGGTTGTCTGTGTCTATGTGTCAGCCCTGTGATGACCTGGCGACTTGTCCAGGGTGTACCCCGCCTTTCGCCCGTAGTCAGCTGGGATAGGCTCCAGCTTGCCTGCGACCCTGTAGAAGGATAAAGCGGCTAGAGATAATGAGATGAGATGAGTATGGGAAGGCAGTGTTGGTGATTTCCATCTTATCAATATGAGACGTCTAGCCAACAGAGTTACAAAAGCTATCAGATCTGCTTGTGGTCTAGGTAGAGGTACCTGAGGAATGCCGAACAGAGCAGTTGTGGCATTAGGCTCCATAAATGTCCCGGTCGTCTCCGATAGAGTTTTAAAAGTTGCAGTCCAATAATTACGCAGAGGTGGGCAAGGCCAGAACATATGGACATGGGTATAGTCATCAGTTATTTAAAAAAAAAGCCAACTATTACTACTATGAGCAGGACAAGAAGACGCAGAATTCGACCCAACTGCTGAAACTCCTAAAATCTGTCAAAATAATACTGCTATCCTATACAATCTTCATATGTTGTGTCAGCATATGGTTTATGTTACAGCTTGCTTCGTTCAGTTTTTAGCAAAACTATGGTAGCAAAATAACAGTTTGTGTTGTCATTAGTCGCACTAAAGATCCATTTTTGAATTGTCCAGACAGTCAGTACATCTGATTTGTTTGCTACATAAAATTGCCTCAGTTTGGTAGCTAGCTAGAGGACAAGCTAATCGGGCTCGTGACATACAGCTGATCTGAAATGTATAATAACAAACAGCTAACTTAGCAAACATATTAACACCAGGTCCCTTTATAAGCTATTGGACACTATGGGTGACTAAATATTGCCTCTTGAGGTACAAAGTGGTACTACGGACAGGCTGGGGCTAGCTGCTAATTAGCATGCTAATTGCAGTAGATATCTCTGCAACACAACACATAGAGTCTTTGACATGCAGTCAAAACTGCTATTTCTTCACATTCTGTTTATGATTTTAGTTACTTTTTTTGAAAGTTTTAAACTACAATTTAATAAATCAGGGGCCTCATGGAACATTTTATTGAGCTCTGTTTATGTTGGTTGCTAGCAGGTGCTGCTAGCAATGAACTCATCATACTAAGATTGATAGCATTTAAAGATCTTGAATAGAGAGTGCAATGGTGGCCAACCTGATCATGCAGACCAGTATGAGTGAATATGTGACTGTAGTCAGATACCGATCTAACTCTTATATAGAATTTAAACTTTACAACTTTATACATCTTTTAGCTCAATATAGCGAAGAGGAGCGAGTCTGTGATGGACGAGTTTGTAGAAGGCCCTCTGAATTTCCCACCGACCTACAAGTTTGACGTGGGAACACACATATACGACACAAGGTGTGTATATTTCTGTGAGAACCAAAGTGATTTTGATGACTTTGGCATCATTTATACAAGTATTTTCTGTCTGTCTGTCTGTCAGTGCTAAGAAGAGGAAACCTGCTTGGACAGACCGAATCTTGTGGCGTCTCCGAAGGACGGGTTCCCCTGTGCCGTCCCATAATGCGTCTCTGCAGCGGGGTCTGACCTCATGGCTTGGTGGGGCCACCCGGGTCACGCAGTGCTTTTACCGCAGTCACATGGGCTACACTGTTAGCGACCACAAACCTGTCTCTGCCCTTTTCTCTCTGCATGTGAGACAAAAGAAAGATGCTGATTCTTAAAGATATTTATATCGCAGCCAAATGGCTATACAGCTGCTCGAAAACATTTGTGTCTCCGCAGTTTCCCTTTAAGCTGGATTTGCCATTAGTCGAGCTGGAGGTGGAAAAGGAGTGGACCAAAGTATCAGATGCAACAACCAAGTTTAGTCCAGCACCAGGATTCCAGAGAAGCTCCTGGGACTGGGTGGGATTGTACAAAGTAAGAAACAGTAAAGTTTATGTGCAGGTTACTTTTACTTTCATTTACTTTTAAAAGTGAAAGTAACATCTTTTAATCACCAAGTTGAATTCCTCAGACAAAACTACACTCTGATCTATCTCACTGGGCAGCAGAATTGTTTGCCCCCGAATTTTCAAGAGATCACTTGTTTGAATGCCACAGATATCCATGGCCAGGGGAAAGAACCCTGTGAATCAGAGTGACTTTTAGCAAGGTATTGGATTCTGTGAGGTCGTGTGGAGAAAAGGCCGTTTGGTATTTCCTCTAGAGGAAGCACATTAGCTTTCAATAGTATTTGATCAGGGTCAGCAAGCCAGTGAGTGGGAAATGGCACATGACCAAATTTTAAAAATGATGTGGAAAATAATTATACATATGGATTTTTCTTGGTTTTTTTTCCCACTGTGCAGTTAAATTTGATTTCCCCAGCACGTGGATGTTCAAGAAAAAGAATAATAACAAGAAGCGTTTTATTTAAAAACATGTAAACTCAAGCACAGCGAAATGCCTCCTCAGCATTTAACCTATCTGATTTGTACAAGCCAGTGTATGCTTAGTGCTGGTCCCAGGCTTGGATAGACTGGAGAGGGTTGTGTCAGGAAGGGCATCTGGTATAAAACCTATGCCAAATCAGATATGCGGAATAGATCCCCTGTGACGACTCCGAATGTACGGAAGCAGCCAGAAAAAGAATATCCTGTTTTCCCCAAAATATGTTTAGAAGTGAAACTAACATTGAGACAACACACATACACACACTATCCAAAGTATAAATTATACAAAAGTACAGATGACTGAACCAATAATGTTTTGTTGCCTGATTGAAAATCTGTTTAACATGTTTGGTATTTGAAGGAACACAGCATATCGCCAGTTGAGCATTAAGGACTTGAAATACTATAAAAATTATAAATCAGTAATGCAGCTCTCTGTCTGCCTTTAATTTTGTGTGTGTGTGTGTGTGTGTGTGTGTGTGTGTGTGTGTGTTTTGCGCCAGTATTTTTTTATTACATGATATAAAAAAAACTGCTCAACAATAATAGTTCCATTGTCAAGATATTGATAGGCATTAGGCTGTAGCGCTCCCATTTATTATCACCACAAGCCACCACTGGTTATCACATAAATTAGTCTCCTTAACTGCTTTGCTAATTTATATTTCAAACCGTGAGGCTTATTATCCAGTACATACTGTACATGAAAAACAATGCAACACCATGTACTTGGATGAAAGCACTGCATGTAAACCTTGCGACTTTTTTTAGGCATTATGATAACATCCTTCTGTCATGAAGACTGATTAGAAACGTGCTAAGAAAAAAACGTGCTTGTTAAACATCACTGATGACTATCAGCACATGCCTATTGTAAAATAATTTATGCTTTCAAAACCGGACATGGTTGAAATGTAAATACAATAGCTTTTTTTTTTTCCAAGTAGTTGAGCGATGCCAAGGCCAAAAAATGTGTCACTGTTAGATAAGGTCACGATGTAGATATGTAGCACATAGCCATTAAGTATTTTTTACAAGTACTGATTATTTGCATATACCTATTATATGTACCAGTGTGTTAGCTCATGACCTTATGGTGCAATCTGGAATTTCAACATAGGAAGTGGGTTAAAGTCAAATAAAATCCAAAAATAAATGCTGTTTGCTGATCAGACCAAATGCTCTGATGTGCCCTCTGCACGTTTAAATTAAAAATAAAACTTTATAACAATAATTAATCCATTTTAAAAGTTATGATATTGCGAAAAATAGGCTGACCTGGCCGCAACGATTTGCACTGAAACTGGATATCTGCCTGTGACACAACCGGCACACTAGTACACCGTTTACTTTCGTTACACAGACCCATCAAATAAAGGCTTCAGATTCTACAAAAAAAATCCCAAGGCGCCACTGCGCTCTCTCTCTCTCTCTCTCCCTCTCTCTGTGCACATTTTCACTGCTTCAGATGGGTTGAATACAAAGAAAGAACTTCACTGTGCTGTAATGTATATGTGACAAATAAAGGCTTCTAATTCTAAAAATCTAATCAGAAATTTTCTGCAACCGTGTGATTTTTACTGGCAACAAAATCAGCGAATCAACAGACTTCACTTTCATGAAGTGTAAATCTCACTCTGCTAGATAATGCATACGCAATATTGACACAGATACTAGTAAACAACCCCGTTGCCATAGCAACACGATTCCTGTCGTCCAAAAAGATCGCTTTCCTCAGTGAATAAAAACAAACAAAAGCATGTCACATAAAATGATCAACGATCAGGCTTAATTTTACACCCAAACACTTGACACTCGGGCATCTTTCGGGTTGTTTACGACAATTTAGAAGCAATGCATCCACTAGATCCACTAGCCTCGGTAAGTCAGTGTGTCAGTGACGTCACGATTTGTACTCAGAGCGTGATACCTGAAACTTGGAGAGAGTAAGATGGCAGCGCCCAGGAACATTGTTTTTCTCATCTCATCTCATCTCATTATCTCTAGCCGCTTTATCCTTCTACAGGGTCGCAGGCAAGCTGGAGCCTATCCCAGCTGACTACGGGCGAAAGGCGGGGTACACCCTGGACAATTCGCCAGGTCATCACAGGGCTGACACATAGACACATACAACCATTCACACTCACATTCACACCTACGGTCAATTTAGAGTCACCAGTTAACCTACCCTGCATGTCTTTGGACTGTGGGGGAAACCGGAGCACCCGGAGAAAACCCACGCGGACACGGGGAGAACATGCAAACTCCACACAGAAGGGCCCTCGCCGGCCCCGGGGCTCGAACCCAGGACCTTCTTGCTGTGAGGCGACAGCGCTAACCACTACACCACCGTGCCGCCCACATTGTTTTTCTTTTAAAATAAAATCTGTACATGGTATACAGGTTCAAATATGAACAAGTGAACATTCGAACATGTCTTGTATGGATATTATGTCTCATCTCATCATCTCTAGCCGCTTTATCCTTCTACAGGGTCGCAGGCAAGCTGGAGCCTATCCCAGCTGACTACGGGCGAAAGGCGGGGTACACCCTGGACAAGTCGCCAGGTCATCACAGGGCTGACACATAGACACAGACAACCATTCACACTCACATTCACACCTACGCTCAATTTAGAGTCACCAGTTAACCTAACCTGCATGTCTTTGGACTGTGGGGGAAACCGGAGCACCCGGAGGAAACCCACGCAGACACGGGGAGAACATGCAAACTCCACACAGAAAGGCCCTCGCCGGCCATGGGGCTCGAACCCAGACCTTGCTGTGAGGCGACGGCGCTAACCACTACACCACCGTGCCACCAGCTAATTCATTACTCTCATAATTCAGCTGCTTAGCATCATAGCATTTACCTCACAACAGTGTTTTTAGAAATGTAGCCATCAAAATAACTAGCAGGTAGCGTGCTCAGACATTCCATTCAAATGCACCATTTCAAAAATGTTGCCAAGGACTTCATGTCCTTCAGATGTACTGGTAAATTATTAAGAACAGACTCGCTCCAGGACACTGTAGTTATGCTTACCTCACAGGAATTGCACTATATTGAGAAATATCAACTTTGCTTCACAACTTGAACTCTGAGCTATCGGAAAAGTTTAATTTGCAAAAAAAAAAGGCACCGGCAGGGAGCATGTGGAATTCTCCTAAACACAATGACTATATGACCTCTGATTAAACTTTGCCCTATTGCAAAATGTCCTGATGTGTGTTTTAGATGTTGTTTTATATATTCTCTGTGACCTCCTTTCTGTTAGGTGGGGTTCAAACACCATAAGGACTATGCAGCCTATGTTTGGGCCAAATCAGACCATTCCACTCAGGTAATTAAAAAAAAAAAAGCACAATAAGCCTGAAAAGTACTCAGAAAATCTGCTTCATGTGTGAGCTTACACTAAAGACCTTAGGATGGTCCAAACAGCAAGTGCCAATATCTGCTCTGTGTAGTCGAGTTTTCATTTTGCTTTCAGGTGACTTTTCCAGAAGAGGATTTACCGAGAGACGCAGGAGAATACGTGTTGGGTTATTATAGCCACAACATGAACAGCATTGTGGGAATTACAGAGCCCTTCCAGGTTGAGTTGTGAAGATCTCTTTAAGAAAATGCATGTACAGTACAAGTCAAATTTAACGTCATCCTTCATTCAGTCCTAATACAAAAAATATTTGACTATGACGCAGCTGATCATAACTTTATTGCTTAGTGTTGGACATTTGGGCACATGGTTTGTTTCACTTCACTTTTTTGTCATGTAACAGAAATTTACTGAAGCCACACATACATTTGTGTTGCTAACACACACTCAGGGTTGTGGTTGTAATCTAAGAAGGTATTAAGAGCCTAAAAGCATCATTGTACAAGAGGCATTATCATCCATCCATCATCCATATTGATACTCTTGCTCTTCCTTGCATTTTTTCCTTTTGTCTTTCCTCTGTCCAACCTTCTTTCTCCTTCCCACTGTACTCCCTCACCTCCAGGTTCAGTTACCTGTCTGTTCCCCTCCTGCTCCACCATGTCCACCCCACTCGGACAGTTCGGACACGAGCTCAGAGGACGACAGCACTCTGGTTCTCCTGGCTTCCAGCTCACGCAGTCCGAGTCCCAGGACAAACTCCAGTAAACGCCAACAGCGACATCATCGCAGTCGCAGCCCGGCCGTTCCCGCTCTGCAGTCCCTCAGTCTGAAACCCAAAGACTCACCCGTTTCACCCCGCCAGGCCGCAAACACTAAGAAAGAGCGTCTGTTTTCCCCTGAGTCTCCCTCACCCTCTCTTAGTCCCCTGAGCCCTGCCAATGGCATCAGCGTCCCTGAAGCACTCGTTGCCGCCATCCTGGGGGAACACAGACCACCTCAGGGCCAGATTCCAGCCAAGAGCGGCGACTCGAACCGATGACCACACATCTGGTGTCCAAGACTTGTAGAATGCTAATACATAACAGCTACAGTGTGTGAGATTCATGGTTTTTAGACATAGCTCTGACCTGTTGCCGTGTCTCGCTGCAGTCTGTTTTTGCACATTCATCTCTTCAAATCAGTGCCGGTTCCAGCCTTGCTATTGAGCCTCCTTCTCTTATCACAATCTGCTTGAGCTTTTTGAGTATGAATAGGTAGCTAGCTTGTTACCTTGCTAATATCTGGAAACCACAACCAGACATTTGTGATCAGCGCTAACCTGCTAACATATCACAAAGTTTATTAGCTAGCTAGCTAGCTGTTCAGACTCAAACTCATCTGCTCTACCTATCATGTACCTTCAATTGTAATTTCTTAAGCTAGCTATCTCGCTAGCTACTTTTCTGATTGCTGAGCTAGTGTTAGCATCCGTTCTCCAAACTAAGCTAAACTAAGCAGATAGCGGCAACTAGCAAGACAGAGAGCATTCAAAAGTTTAGCAAAGTTTAGCAGAGTGCTTTTAAATGTCTCTTTGTGGCTAGTGGACAGCGTGCCAGGTTCATGTTTATCTTGGCAAATTGTTTCCCTTCTATCAGTTGTACTGTTCACAGTATGACAGTTGGGAAAGCGCGGTTGTAGGCTATTTATCTTTAACTATGTGCTAACTGGAAAGATCCATATACTGTATATTTGGTTCTGTGTCAAACTTTAACATGTTCTCCCTTCAGCATATGAGCTTTTGTTACCCATGCGACAAAAAGAGATGAAGAGTTCACCTCCACATGAGCGCGCATGTACAGTATATACACTACCGTTCAAAAGTTTGGGGTCACTTTGAAATGTCCTTATTTTTGAAAGAAAAGCACTGTTCTTTTCAATGAAGATCACTTTAAACTAATCAGAAATCCACTCTATACATTGCTAATGTGGTAAATGACTATTCTAGCTGCAAATGTCTGGTTTTTGGTGCAATATCTCCATAGGTGTATAGAGGCCCATTTCCAGCAACTCTCACTCCAGTGTTCTAATGGTACAATGTGTTTGCTCATTGCCTCAGAAGGCTAATGGATGATTAGAAAACCCTTGTCCAATCATGTTAGCGCAGCTGAAAACAGTTGAGCTCTTTAGAGAAGCTATAAAACTGACCTTCCTTTGAGCAGATTGAGTTTCTGGAGCATCACATTTGTGGGGTCGATTAAATGCTCAAAATGGCCAGAAAAACATGTCTTGACTATATTTTCTATTCATTTTACAACTTATGGTGGTAAATAAAAGTGTGACTTTTCATGGAAAACACAGAATTGTCTGGGTGACCCCAAACTTTTGAACGGTAGTGTATATATGGTAAACGTTTTGAAATTTTGGTTCACAAGGTGGTTCTTTGAGTCATACTCTAAAGCCAGCCTTTATCAGTGTAGGCTCTACTCTACTTTATATACTCATCTGCTTGTGTAGTGTGTGTATAGGATGGACTGGCACCACTTCAGATCCCCACCTCAGGCTCATTGAAGTGATGTGTGTGTGGCTGCAGTGCTGTGAGCTTTCTTCATTCTCACTCAGAAATCTAATCATGACTTGTGATCTTATACAGAAGAGACATCTTGTGATTTCTTTTTGACCCAGCTAATGCAGGAGAATCTGAACGGACATTCACGTCATGGTGTTTGTGTCAAAAAGCCATAATGTACAGTATCTCCAGCCTTATCGTTCAGTACGGCTACAAACTAAAACAGGGTGAGTTGGTCAAACCGGTGAGTTTCTTTACTAACTGGAAAGTGCTACTAATGTGTCATCACTTTAAGAATATTAAGGCAATTAGAAAAGCTCAAACATTTAAGTTAAGACAAGTAATAATGAAGCTGGAAAACAGTTCACCAGCTGCAAAAGCAATCTCCCAGTTTGTGTTTTGGTAGCTGGCCAGACTAAGCTGGATTTTTCAGCAGGAAGTGAAGTGCTGTGTGGGTGAGCAGGATCGGTAGTAAAGGTGAGTGCAAATATTAGTCAGGTTCAGTGCCCAAACTGATCACATGATCAGTTTTTCAGGCACAAGGTGCACCACCACTCTTGCCAGAGCGGTTGGGGATTAGGTGTCTTGCTCAAGGGCACTTAAGCCAGTCCTGCTGGTCCAGGGAATCAAACCAGCAACCTTTTGGTCCCAAAGCTGTTTCTCTAACCATTAGGC
Organism: Neoarius graeffei; assembly: GCF_027579695.1. Classification (NCBI taxonomy): domain Eukaryota; kingdom Metazoa; phylum Chordata; class Actinopteri; order Siluriformes; family Ariidae; genus Neoarius; species Neoarius graeffei. The sequence goes on along the minus strand of NC_083593.1, from coordinate 50,728,631 downwards.
CATGGCTACCCCTTAGCACATGTAACAAAAATTAATATTTTTCTTTTAAGTCAGTAGACACCTTACTGCATAAAGCCAAACAGGATGTGAACACTTGAGGTAAGAAAGATGAATGCTGACACTCAAATGCTGTAATATGTAGATTTTCTGCGAGAAAAAAAAAATTATTTATCGTGTTATACAGTACTGTGCAAAGCCTTAGGCACATGTAAAGAAATACTGTAGGACAAAAATGGTTTAAAATAATGAAGTAAAATGTTTCAACATTTTTAAAAAATACTATAAACTAAGCCATAATAGATGAAATAAAGTAAATATGGGCGGCACGGTGGTGTAGTGGTTAGCGCTGTCGCCTCACAGCAAGAAGGTCCGGGTTCGAGCCCCGTGGCTGGCAAGGGCCTTTCTGTGCGGAGTTTGCATGTTCTCCCCGTGTCCGCATGGGTTTCCTCCGGGTGCTCCGGTTTCCCCCACAGTCCAAAGACATGCAGGTTAGGTTAACTGGTGACTCTAAATTGACCGTAGGTGTGAATGTGAGTGTGAATGGTTGTCTGTGTCTATGTGTCAGCCCTGTGATGACCTGGCGACTTGTCCAGGGTGTACCCCGCCTTTCACCCGTAGTCAGCTGGGATAGGCTCCAGCTTGCCTGCGACCCTGTAGAACAGGATAAAGCGGCTAGAGATAAGGAGATGAGATAAAGTCAATATTTGGTGTGAGGTGACTTTTTGCTTAAAAAAAAAAAAGTAGTTTCAGGTACAATGAGTGCAGTTTTATGCGGAAATGAGCTGTAGGTTTTACTGAGCATCTTCCAGAACCAGCCATAGTTCTTCTGGACACTTTGACCATCACACTCACTTCTTCATTTTGCCCCAAACCCCAGTAGCCTTCATTATGGTTTCTTTTTTTTAATCTGCACAGTGCTCTCTTATGGAATAAGCTGCTCAGATACAAACTTTTTTTTTCTGTAGCATTTAATTTTATGCTGGAAAAAACGAACGTTTGGAACTCTAAAATATTTTTATACTGACTCGATAATGTAGACGTCATAAAATAGAAATCTATAACAAAGTTTGTATGAAAAAAACCAATAGGGTGCCGAAGACTTTTGCACAGTACTGTACATGCATCTATTATAATAAAGTTATACACATCTTTTTTTTTTCATTTTGTTTATCTAGAAACCAAATAGGGGTGCAAACTTTTGCACTTTACTGTAGCTTCTCTCTACTTTACAGCCAGACCCAAAACTAAATAAATAAATTTCAACTATGGCCATAGAATACTATTACACACTGATTTTAAGCCACATTTAAACGTTAGTTATGCAACAAGAAATGTCTTTTTTTAACAAACTAATTTGTCATCAAATGTTAACCAGCTAGCTAATTTAGCTCACGTATCTAGCTAACATTAAGTTAAAATAAAACAATAAACGTGTATACTGTAAAACATAAATTATATGAAAACATAAACTATGTATTTTATTAAACTGTAAAACATAAACTATATGAAATTTTATTTTGCCATTACTTCTACTCAGTCTGCAGAGCTGCAGCTGTCACTCACTTCACGACATCGTGTCTGTTTCTCGCTCATAGACACTAAGGCATATTTGTGTCTGTTGTGTTTTTCGCTTTCCGTTATGAATTATCTGCAGTATCTAAGCAGCTGGCTCGCTTTCAGGAAGTGATGAAATGTCCAGGAGGTGCAGCTGTCCTCTTATTTTCTGCACCATGTAGTTTTTGTGAGTCACATGAAGGTCATGTGAGAGCTGGTGAAAGTTTTTTGCAGTTTGAGAGCTTGTGCATAATAAAAAAAAATACGAATAACTCAGAAGATTGTGTTTTCATTTATGAAAGGGTCAAATAATGTTCAGGAACATCGTCTGTGGGGTTCTTCTTTCAAAACCGAGAGTTTCTTCTTCTTTTCTAAATGTAGTCAGTTACGAGTATATTTGGAATTACTGCTTTGGAAACCTTTGAGCTTTCAGTGTGTTTGGGGAAAAGAAACCATTTGTCAGCAGACTGTCCATATTTCTTCAGTGTTCCTCAGAAGTTACGTACGGGAATTAAAAAAAGAAATCCACTCCATCATCTGTAGCCGCTTATCCTGTGCAGGGTCGCAGGCAAGCTGGAGCCTATCCCAGCTGATTATGGGCGAGAGGCGGGGTACACCCTGGACAAGTCATCGCAGAGCTGATACACAGAGACAAACAACCATTCACACTCACATCTACGGTCAATTTAGAGCCACCAATTAGCCTAACCTGCATGGCTTTGGGGGAAACTGGAGCACCCTGAGGAAACCCATACAGACACGAGGAGAACATGCAAACTCCACACAGAAAGGCCCTCGTCAGTCGTTGGGCTCCAACCCAGGACCTTCTTGCTGTGAGGCGACAGTGCTAACCACTACGCCGCCTGAAATCCATTCTGGAACACATTTTTAACAATGATTCGCCAAAGGTGAAGTGAATATCAGTGATTATTATACACACAGGACACTTTTCCGATGGAATAAAAACATGTGTTCTATTCCCTTCTAGCAGGTTTCATTCATTTGGTTTGATAGCATGCAATATCGTTAGCATATTGCTTATCCTATGTGTATGATGTCACTCTAACCAATGGAGAATGAGCGTTGAATATGGTTTACAATATTGCATGGTTGTCAAGACAACATGACATCACATGTTGGAGCTGATGAGAATATTCAATGAGAGTTTTTTGCTGCACGTGCACAGAAGCATTTCTTTGTTCGGAGGGAAAGAGAAAGACACGTTGAACACCCAAAAGGTCACTAAAACTTAATTATATATTCTTCATGCATATTTACAAGAGAAAAACATACCAACAGAGATTAAAAAAAAACTGGAAAAGAGACATGTCGGAGACATAAAACTTCCATGCTAGTGAGCAGCTATGGCAATTTGTAAACAAACATGGCCGCCAGGTTTGCTTTGTTAAACACTGAAGATTTTGAGAGAATTTTTGAAAGAGAAAGACGCACTGAACACCCAAAAGGAATGTGTATGGATAATAATAATTATTATTATTATATAGTATATTATAATTAGTATGATATGAATATATACTTTTACACTCAGGGAGGAGATATAGTGTCCCTTTATGTAAACACAACAGGTATAAACATTCATTCATCCCCCTTTCAATTAAGTTTCTGAATGATCAGAGGTGAATGTATGTGGGCTAATAAATGGATGGTGTATGTATGCATAGATGGAAGACTAGAATGTGTTATCTTTCTTTGGCTATTTTGCACAGGTTATTTAGAACTATGGTTCTTTTGTACATGTATGGAAATGTATGAATGTAATTTATATATATGACTGTAGGAATGGGCTGTATGAATGTATGGTTGTTACAAATTTGGATGTATGGATGTATTAGTTTGGATGTATGGATATATGTATGTATGGTTTAGATGGATGTGTAGGAAGGTGGCTATTTTGCACAGGATATTTATAATTATGGTTCTTTTGCATATGTAGGAAGTGTATGAATGTAATTTATATGTATGACTGTAGGGATGGTATCAGTCTTAGTGTGTATGAATGAGATGTATGAATGTATGGCTGTTATAAACTTGGATGTGTGGACATGTATGGATGTTATTCGGTTTGGATGTATGGATATATATATGAATGTATGTATGCTTTAGATGGATATCTAGGACTGTATAGATGTTATTAGATTGGATAGGTATGTATGTATGGATATTACTTGAGTGGATGTTAGGTAGGTATGTTTGTATGTATGTATGAATAGTTTTGCATGTATGTATGTTAGGGTGCATCAGTTGCCCTCACTTTCATAAAATCTGATGCATTTTTGTTTGGGTGTTCCTTTTCACCAATAAAGACATCCTGTAAAATTTTTTGACCATATTCAAAAGTCTAATGGTGGCACCATGAGGTTCATTTTTTGCCAAAAAACGCTTATTTTATGTTTTCGCGTAAGGTTTGAATCACAATGTTGGACTCCATTTATTGATTTCTTGTGACCCAGAGATCATGTTAAGAACCTAAAAAAGAAAAGTGATCGAAATTTTGTCATAAAAGTCATAAAATGGCAGCTTTTTCCATAACTTTGAGCTCCTGGTGCCACCATTAAACTTTTGAATTTTGTCAAAATATTTCACCCAGTGTGTTTTCTTACCAAAAGGAACATAAAAACAAAAATGGATCATGATCGGAGGAACTTTTCATTTTTAGGGGGCAACTGATGCACCCTAATGTATGTATGAATGTATTAATGGTACTTGTTTGAATGTTTGTATGTATCAATGTTAGAATTTTTAATTTGCACAGTTCACCTGGAGCAAAAATGCCGGATTGCACATATGTTCTTTTAGTTAATTAGATGTTTGTGTCCCTTTCTCGATGCAGCAATGTTCCCTGACTCTAAGCTAAATTTCTCCCTAGGGAGACCAATAAAGTTACTTTACTTTATTAATAATAATAATAATAATAATAATAATAATATTGGCTAGCTTTTCTTCATGGTATATCAGATATATTCCATTCAGCTACTCGTCTTTTGACTCGTTCAATATCATGCTGGCTGAATGGAATATATCTGATATACCACTCAATTCCAGACAATATTATTTAAATAATAAACGAGACGAAGTCGAGGTTATTATTCACTGATATTCAATGAGCCTGAGGTGGATAATTGTTTTAGTATAAATAAATTAATATTTTTTATTTTAAAAATCGTATTAAAAAAATAATTTATTTCAGACTTCAAAAGCGGCATGCAAATGTAATAAAGGCGTGGCACAGACTTGTGTCAGTTATTTATGCTGACTCACGTAAAATACTTTGTTTTGAAATCAATAAAATAAATCACAATTCCACCTTAACTTTGAATAGTTTTAGACCAAACTTCATAGCATCTTTAGTGCTTTTAGGAACAGCATTTTCTTTCATCATTTGTAATTCTTCCTCACTTACGGTGACAAAGCGATTGGCCGCCATTTTGCCGAGTCGCTCGAGGTGATTATCGAGAAATAGTCTGAATTTCTCGACCAATCAGCACGCACGATTTTCTAGAATCACCTCCATTTTGATACTAAATAATAATATTGAAGTATCTGCGATGTATTTAGTGATTTTGTGGTGTTGCTTGGTCCTGTATTCACATTATTCCTGTGAGAAGGGAATGGTTGTGTGCTTCTCTGAAATCATGGAGGATATTGTTATTGCTAGCGCACTTACAATGCTGGCTGTTTTTGCTGTTGTTGTTGTTATTGTTTTTTTTTTAGATTAAAGGTAGCGATAAAGCAATGTTGAAATTCCACTGCATCACGATAACTATCTATCTATCTATCTCTCTGTGTGGCATATCACTGCTTTGACATGGCCGCTCAGACGGCTCCAGCCATCAAAGTTTCTCGGGAAGAATTACAGTCGTGGTTTCCCGTTTCCTTCTCCTGGATTATTATAGAGGTTTTCTCCTCTCAACCTTTCACAAACATTCACAGATGACCAGTAACCAACGTGAAAATAGACTAACGTGTTAACAAAGTTCCTTCCAAAATAAATCTCGGATGCGATTGAAGATCACATGTTAATTTTATTGCGATTAATATGCAAGTCATTAAAGTGCCATTCCACCATTGGATGTATTTTTTTTGGCATAAAATACAATATATTTTATGACAACGTGACTAGACAGAGAAATCTTTTAGCTTCAAAATGATATATCAAACATAATTTTTTGACAACAACAAGTATATTAATTTTGCGACCAAAGTCACCTACCCTTTTAATTTCTGCGCGGTAGTGAAACGTGATGTCATCGGCAGGTTCCCCTTCTTGTGTACCACGTCACGTGTGACGTGGCACAGATTATCAGCAATGGCGGATAGAACGCGATTGTCAGCTTCGGATAAGAAGCGAAGGAAAATAGCAAGTGATGCCCAAAGGAGACGGTCGATGGTGAATATCGGCACAGCAATCGACAAGTGGAAATCGCGTTCTATCCGCCATTGCTGATAATCTGTGCCACGTCACACGTGACGTGGTACACAAGAAGGGGAACCTGCCGATGACATCACGTTTCACTACCGCGCGGAAATTAAAAGGGTAGGTGACTTTGGTCGCAAAATTAATATACTTGTCGTTGTCAAAAAATTTGATATATCATTTTGAAGCTAAAAGATTTCTCTGTCTAGTCATGTTGTCATAAAATATATTGTATTTTATGCCAAAGAATACATCCAATGGTGGAATGGCACTTTAAGGCTTTTCTTTTCATTTCACTTTCCTGGTTGCAGACTGCATTGCTTTTGACACTTTAATGTTTAACTTGATAACTTTTTTTTCCCCTTGTGTGCGTCAAGCCTCAAGCTGTAATGTGTGATTACTAATTTCATATGACGACTATTTAGAGCGCATCATGTCGGTGTATCATGTGTCCATGTGTGTATTTTGTTAGATAAGGTGTTCTCATGGGCAATGGCTCTGCTGCCTAGTGGTGATTATGTATCTTTATATTATGATATAACATCATCGTTATTCAAATGAAAGCAGCCGGCGACAATGAAGTAAACAGTGAACAGTGATGCAAAGTCCTGTTACTGCTTTTTTGGAGAAAAGCAGGTTTTTTTTTAAAGTGTTTCTCAGTTTATTTTGGTGCTTGGGAATGTAGAAAGATATCTGTGTCACAAAGATTTGGATTTTAAATTTGAAATTGCAAATCAATACGTAAATGATTTCAAATTGAAAGTTTGGCTGCGCAAAGTATTTCAAAGTCATTTCATTACGTACATTTAGATTTGAATTTATATTCAAGCACGGGTTCTGCCATCAGCGGTCCTGACAGTTAGCAGTCAAGAAATGATTAGACAGGGAGTGATATTTGACTAAACTAACACTTTCAAATGGTGGAACTCTAGAAGATCATTATGGCTTGGTGTCCTTTCAGTGGCTAAATGATGCTAAGCGGTGAGCCTGCAATGACCATTTAGCAGACACTCTTTTCCAGAGCAACATACAACAGGACCCTGACATACCCACAGCAATGGGCAGCCCAGAGAGCAGTTAGGGGTTAGGTGCCCTGCTCAAGGGCACTTCAGCCATTCCTGCTGGTCCAGAGAATCAAACCGGTCACCTTCTGGTCCCAAAGCTGCTTTGCTAACTTTTAGACCATGGCTTCCCATATATACAAGTCTCATAGAATATTTATATTAGAGAGAAATTTAAGACATACAAGTCTCTTGATGTTTAGGCTGTTGTTTGCGGCCATATTCAAGACATACGAGGGTAAGTCAGAAAGTTCTAAGACAGATGTTATACCGTAATTTCAAAAGGTGTGAAAGACATCCCCCAGAATTCTACAAAGAAGGAAGTCTCTGATGGAAACACCGCTTGCAGAAGTGTTTAGACTTAAATGGAGGATATGTAGAGAAATAGCTTTGTTATTTTCATAAATAAAGATTTTTTTTCAATTTGTCTTAGAAATTTTTGACTTACCCTCATAATGTTTTTACAATTACAACATGGAGGACATCGTGGCACTGAAAGCCAAGGTGCTGCCCAAACAAGTTATATCTAGCTAAGCATGTCCATTATTTACAGCTTCTCAGTAAGAACATGACCTAGCTATCTGGGTTATTGAGCTAGGGTCTTGATGTAGATTATAGGTGAGTTACATCCAGTAGATTTGTTAAAGCAATGTCACTTAGACATGGTGGCTAACCAATTAGGCATGGTGGCTTAGCACGCTAAGCCTGTTAGGTTCTTAGTTAGCACACTGATATACAGTGCCTTGCAAAAGTATTCATCCCCCTTGGTGTTTGTCCTGTTTTGTCGCATTACAAGCTGGAATTGTAATGGATTTTTTGGGGGGTTAGCACCATTTGAGTTACACAACATGCCTACCATTTAATCCGAAGCTAAGATGAAACCATGGATGTGAAGGGTTTTTTTTTTTTCCAGTTAGTAAATGGAAACTAATTGCAGGTAGAAACTAAAGTAGGGAACTGAAGAAATGACCTCATGAACATAGAACTGAGAAAATCCCACTTCAAATGTCACACTTGTCACACTGTTGGTGAAATCGTGGCTTCGCATCACATGCGTGCATAGAAATTGAACGATGATCAATCACAGTGTCTTGCAAAAGTATTCATCCCCCTTGGTGTTTGTCCTGTTTTGTTGCATTAAAATGTGGAATTGAAGTGGACTTTTGGAGGGTTAGCACCATTTGATGTACACAACATGCCTACCACTTTAAAGGTTCAAATTGTTGTTTTATTGTGACACAAACAATAATTAAGATGAAAAAACAGAAATATAGAGTGTGCATTTAGGTGTTTCATATGAAACCCCTAAATAAGAGCTGGTCCAACCAATTCACTTCATAAGTCACATAATTAGTTGATTAAGATCCATCTGTGTGCAATCAAAGTGTCGCATGATCTGTCACATGATGTCTGTATAAATCAACCTGTTCTGGAAGGACCCTGACTCTGCAATACGACTGAGCAAGCAACATGAAAACCAAGGAGCCTCCAAACAGGTCAGAGACAAAATTGTGGTATAGATCAGGGTTGGGTGATAAAAAATATCCCAAACTTTGAATATCCCAGGGAGCACCATTAAATCCATTATAGCAAAATGGAAAGAACATGGCACCACCACAAACCTGACGAGAAGGCCCCGCCCACCAAAACTCACAGACCGGGCAAAGAGGGCATTAATCAGAGATGCAACAAAGACACGAAAGATAACACTGAAGGAGCTGCAAAGATCCACAGCGTAGATGGGAGTATCTGTCCATAGGGCCACTTTAAGCCATATACCCCCACAGAGCAGGGCTTTATGGAAGAGTGGCCAGAAAAAAGTCATTGCTGAAGAAAACATGTTTGGAGTTTGCCCAACAGCATGTGGCAAACTCCCCAAACACATGGAAGAAGATTCTCTGGTCAAATGAGACAAAAATTGAACTTTTTGGTCATCATGGGAAATGCCATGTGTGGCGCAAACCCAACACCCTGAGAACACCATTCCTACAATGAAGCATGGTGGTGGCAGTATCATACTGTGGGGATGTTTCTCCAGGGCAATTCTGGAGGAAAACCTGTTTGAGTCACCTAGAGGTTTGAGACTGGGACGAAGGTTTGCGTTCCAACAGGACAATGACCCTAAACATACTGCTAAAGTGACACTGGAGTGGTTTAAAGAGAAACATTTAAATGTCTTGGAATGGCCTAATCAAAGCCCAGACCTCAATCCAATTGAGAATCTGTGGCATAATTTGAAGATTGCTGTACACCAACACAACCCATCTAACTTGAAGGAGTTGGAGCAGTTTTGCCTTGAGGAATGGGCAAAAGTCCCAGTGGCTAGATGTGCTAAGCTAATAGAGACATACCCCAAGGGACTTGCAGCTGTAATTGTAGCAAAAGGTGGCTCTATAATAAATAATAATAAATTCTTCTCTTACGATTGGCTATGTACCCAAATCCTTTAAACTAGCAGTTATCAAACCCCTGATTAAAAAACCTGACCTTGATCCCTGTCAGCTGTCCAATTATCGGCCAATATCAAACCTCCCCTTTATCTCCAAGATCCTTGAAAAAGCTGTGGCACAGCAGTTATGCTCATATTTACAGAGGAATAACATCCATGAAATGTATCGGTCAGGATTTAGACCTCATCATAGCACAGAGACAGCTCTGGTTAAAGTAGTAAATGACCTATTGTTGGTGTCTGATCAGGGCTGTGTCTCGCTACTTGTGTTGCTTGACCTTAGTGCAGCATTTGATACCATTGATCATTCTATTCTTCTGGATAGACTAGAAAAATGTTGTGGGAGTTAAGGGAACGGCCCTCTCCTGGCTCAGCTCTTATTTAACTGATCGTTATCAGTATGTTGATGTAAAGGGTGATATTTCTAGACGTACTGAGGTAAAGTTTGATGTTTCACAAGGTTCTGTCTTGGGTCCGCTGCTTTTTTCTTTATATATGTTACCTCTGGGTGATATTATTCATAAACATTGTATTAGTTTCCACTGTTATGCTGATGACACACAGTTGTATGTTTCTGCAAAACCTGATGAGAGACACCAGTTTAATAGAATTGAGGAATCTGCAAAGGACATTAGACACTGGATGCTTATTCACTTCCTTCTGCTTAACTCTGACAAGACTGAAGTACTTGTACTAGGACCACATGCAGCTAGAAGTAAGTTTTCTGATTACACAGTAACTCTGGATGACCTTTCTGTTTCTTCACGTGCAGCAGTAAAAGACCTTGGAGTGATTATTGACCCCAGTCTTTCATTCGAAACTCACATTGATAACATTACCCAGATAGCTTTCTTTCATCTCAGAAATATTGCTAAGATAAAAAATTTAATGTCACTACGTGACGCAGAAAAACTAGTTCATGCTTTCGTTACCTCCAGGTTGGATTATTGTAATGCCTTACTGTCTGGATGTTCCAATAAGTGCATAAACAAGCTCCAGTTAGTTCAAAATGCAGCAGCAAGAGTCCTTACTAGGACTAGAAAATATGACCACATCACCCCTGTCTTATCCACACTGCATTGGCTCCCAATCAAATTTCGTATTGATTATAAAATACTACTATTGACCTTTAAAGCACTGAATGGTCTCGCACCACAGTACCTGAGTGAACTTCTGGTCCTCTATGAGGCACCACGCCTACTTGGATCAAAAGGTGCAGGCTATCTGTTGGTACCTCGTATAGTGAAGGCTACATCAGGGGGCAGAGCCTTTTCTTACAAAGCCCCACAGTTATGGAACAGCCTTCCAAGTAGTGTTCGGGAATCAGACACAGTCTCAGCGTTTAAGTCTCGGCTGAAAACATATCTGTTTAGTCAAGCCTTTTGTTAATGGTGTTTAAAGGTGTAGATCTGGAGGGTCCTCAGACATGGAGTGTTTTGGTAAACTGGGATGTATGGATGCTGTCAGTCCCCACTCGCTTGCTCACTCGAGTTTGTTGACGGTATAGTGGCTGGCTGCTTTGTGTCCCAGGGCTCCCTCATGCCTGTGTTACCTTCTGGCTCTCCCCTTTTAGTTATGCTATCATAGTTAGTTGCCGGAGTCCCTGCTTGTACTCAGTGCAATATGTATACTGTTACTACTTATTCAGGTGACATTGGGCATACCTAACAACCTGTGTTTTCTCTCCCTCTCTCTCCCCCCCCTCCTCCCAAATCTGTCCCTCTGAGTTACATGTTGGTCCTGGGATCGAGATGCTGAACCTCTTCTGCTCCTCGGACCTGCCTGATCCATCCTGGTGCCCTGTGTCTGTTTGGAGTCTCATCGCATCGCTCCTGTGGAGGACGTCCCCATGTGGACAGTTGAAAGTCATACCTGGAGGACGCTCTGGACTCTTACAGTAATGCTTTTATGGCTGAAGACTACAGTTGAATTGCTAACTTTAGGACTGCAGTTGTCATGAACAGTTTTGCACTCAAGTTTCCATCAATGAAGAGTTTATAACATCAACAAAACTGACTTCATGTTAACACTGTTAATGTTATAGTCATGCTGTCTGTTGTTGCCCAAATTAGGATGGGTTCCCTTTTGAGTCTGGTTCCTCTCGAGGTTTCTTCCTCATGTCATCTGAGGGAGTTTTTCCTTGCCACCGTTGCCACAGGCTTGCTCATTGGGGATAGATTAGGGATAAAATTAGCTCATGTTTTAAGTTGTTCAAATTGTGTAAAGCTGCTTTGCGACAATGTCTGTTGCTAAAAGCACTATACAAATAAACTTGACTTGACTCTACAAAGTATTGACTGTGAGGGAGGTGAATACCTATGCACACTCAAGATTTCTGTTTTTTCATCTTGATTATTGTTTGTGTCACAATAAAAAAACAATGTGCACCTTTAAAGTGGTAGGCATGTTGTATAAATCAAATGGTGCTAACTGCCCAAAAATGCATTTTAATACTAGCTTGTAATGCAACAAAACAGGACAAACACTAAGGTGGATGAATACTTTTGCAAGGCACTGTAATAGCTAGCTACTTGGCTCAGATGAAATGGGCTCTACAAAGAGTTCATTTGACCAATTATCCCTTCCTTCTATTGGTTTGGAAAGGATTATTCAGTAAAGATGTATGTGAATGTTTATGACCATTGATGATTCTGACACCCACTTGTACAACACAGTACAGTATTTTATTAAACAATGACTCACTCTAGAAAAGGAGGCATGGCAGATGTCACACTGTCATGTATCAATGTCTGTAAACAGTCTTGTCTAAAAGTATTGGAATGGCAGGGCCAATTCTGTCGTTTTCACTCTAAACCAAAGACATTTGCGTTTGAGATCAAAAGTTGAACATGAACATAAGACAGTAGATCCGAATTTCAGCTTTCATTTCCTGATATTTATATCTAGATGTGTTAACTCAGATTATGGCAACTTTTGTGTGAACCCACCCATTTTTCAAGCAATCAAAAATATTGGAATGTATAACTGCCAAGAGTTATGTTTGCCCAGGTGTGCCCTGATAGATGGATTGTTTAAACAATTAATAGTTCTGAATGTCTACTTTTTATCCCCCGCCCAAACGAAGTTTGGTGGGGGATATAGAAACGGGTTCCGTCCAGCCGTCCATCCGGTCATGTTTTCGTTTCCGGGCCATATCTTTAAAGGTCCCATGGCATCGTTTTTTCATTAATTGTGCGGTGGTCTCTAGTATGAATGAATGCCCTGTGAGCCGGTTTTGGTGAAAAAAAATGCTGTGGTTCTCCTGTTTCAGGCTGTTCTAGTTTGGTGAAGGAGCGGGTGGCGGGAGAGCGACAGGATTTCAGCTCTTATCATTAATATTCATGACATGTAAACGTGTTACCTCTGATTGGCTAACAGCACTGTGACGCTACCTCCAGTGGGTCAGAACAAGCGGATGTGGGTGTCTTACTATGGCGAGAGAGAAGGAACAAACCACAAAGGGAAAAATACCGCACGCTGACGTCATTAAGGTGCGACGCGAGGAAATAAAATAAATTCAACAAATGTTTGGGTTTTTACTGAACAAACAAACAAATAAAATGAACGAGTGACTTAAAAAAAAGAATGTGGGTGTCTTTGTAAAAACTGTTTTGATTGGCTATTATAACAGAGCATGCTGCATGCTTTTTTGTTTTGTAGCGCAGAGTACCTGGCTAACTGCAGGAAGCGGTTAGCTGCACAGCTAATGTAGCCATTGCAAGGCTAACGTGGCACTGATTTTAAAACATGGCAAAACGACTTAACAGTTATACACTTACTTGTTCGGTGTTTGTGGCTGATGCGGCAGGGATGCTTGGTACGGACCCAGGCTTCAGTGATAGTTGATGTGCAAAACCTGCCCTGTACTGTCCCAAGTTGTGGAAACATTCATCAGGAAAATACTTCCGACAAACATACACCGTCTTAGGTAGACTCGACGGCGTATTATTGAAGTAAATAAAATTAAGCCACTGCGTCTTCAGGGGCTCTCCCGTCGGCAGTAAAAACAGACTCCTTTCTGTGTTGTCACATCCATGTACAGCGCAACTTCCATGTTTGGTGGCAACTTTTGAGCTGGGCGGGCAATCCATACAGTGGGTGGGAATCCAGAGGGGGGGGCATGGGGATCATCTCCCTTGCTGACGTAGTAAAGGGAAGAGCTTATCAACGCGCCATTTTGACGCACCATTCTCAAATGTTGACAAAGGGTGGGCATAGTTTGGTTTACACATTATGAAATTTCTAGCCACTGGGGTAACTTAAGAAGGTCAGAGGAACTCATTTTAACGTTAAAAAACCTCAGAAAGTGAAAATTTCATGCCATGGGACCTTTAAAACTACTGAAGATATCGTCATGAAAGTTTATATACATATCAAGTAAGATGTGAACTGGTGCCTTTTGCTATTTTGGACTTTTGAAAAAAAAAAGTATTTTTCAAAGTTTTACACAAAACATAGATTTTGACTTAGTTTCTAAGAGCAATGTTCGTTTCCGGAGCATATATCCAAAACTATTCATGATATGGATTTGAAACTTGGTACACATGTTAACAAGATGATGTAGATCTGCCTTTTCATACTAAGAAATTTAAGAAATTTTAATTTTTCATGTTTCTGTGGAAACAATTTCAGACTTAGTCTCTCAGGTTAGTCTTATGGGTAGGTTTTGTTTCCGGAGCAGAACTTGAAAACTATGAGTGGTATGGTCTTGAAAGTTGGTATATGTGTTGATTAAGTAATGTATATGTGCCTTTTGATACTAAGAAATGTGAGAAATTTTTAGTTCCGGTGGGCTTATGGGCTGCTGAGGTCAGCGTAAAGAGGTAGGGTTGGTTTCCTGCAGCAGAACTTGAAAAATGTGACAAATAATATCTTGAAACTTGGTATATAGTTGGTATATAGGGCGGGGGATATAGGTGACTCTGTCTTCTTGTAATCCCAGCCCTGGGTTTCACTGTGAAGACTATATTTGTTGTTAAAAAGGATAAACCAACATGAAGACCAGAGAGCTGTCTATAGGGGGGGAAAGCAAGCCATTTAGATCTCAAGCATAAATATTTTCAGTGTGCAGCAAAAACAAAAGAATTGGTCAATTAATATTTCCTGCATACAGTAAATCAGGACCCTTGTTTGGATTGAATAAACATGTTTTACTCTTACTTTTGGTTTACTTTTGGTTTAAGCCACATGTTCATGCTCATCCTATGTATCACTTGCAAAAGGTTTCAGAATTTGTCACCATGTCCTGCTATAAGAGCATCCCATTGTTCATATTTTACCTTTGCTCAGTGAGCATTTTTTGAACATAGCTGTCATTACCATATACAGAGAGGTTTTTCTGTTAAGTTAGTGAACCGTTACCCAGATGTGATGTATCATGCATAGTATATATGCTTTTGTATAAAGAATAAACTTTGGACCATGCAAGCCTTGATAACTGCATGTGTGTCTCTTCTAATGGTCTCCTTGAGCTCAAGACGGTCTGAATGGAAAAGTTTATTCCCTTCAGACCGTCTTGAGCTCAAGGAGACCTTTAGAAGAGACACACGTGCAATTATCAAGGCTTGCATGGTCCAAAGTTTATTCTTTAGACCATTTTATATTTACTTTCATTTTACTTTTGGTTTACTTTCTGTTTAAGCCACATGTTCATGCTCATCCTGTGTATTGCTTGCAGAAGGTTTCAGAATTTGTGTCACCACACCCAGAGCATCCCATTGTTCATATTTTACCTTTGCTCAGTGAGCATTTTTTGAACATAGCTGTCATTACCATATACAGAGAGGTTTTTCTGTTAAGTTAGTGAACCGTTACCCAGATGTGATGTATCATACATAGTATATGCTTTTGTATAAAGAATAAACTTTGGACCATGCAAGCCTTGATAACTGCATGTGTGTCTCTTCTAATGGTCTCCTTGAGCTCAAGACGGTCTGAACGGAAAAGTTTATTCCCTTCAGACCGTCTTGAGCTCAAGGAGACCTTTAGAAGAGGCACACGTGCAATTATCAAGGCTTGCATGGTCCAAAGTTTATTCTTTATACCATTTTATATTTACTTTCGTTTTAATTTTGGTTTACTTTCTGTTTAAGCCACATGTTCATGCTCATCCTGTGTATCGCTTGCAGAAGGTTTCAGAATTTGTGTCACCATGCTCTGCTATAAGAGCATCCCATTGTTCATATTTTACCTTTGCTCAGTGAGCATTTTTTGAACATAGCTGTCATTACCATATACAGAGAGGTTTTTCTGTTAAGTTAGTGAACCGTTACCCAGATGTGCTGTATCATGCATAGTATATATGCTTTTGTATAAAGAATAAACTTTGGACCATGCAAGCCTTGATAACTGCATGTATGTCTCTTCTAATGGTCTCCTTGAGCTCAAGACGGTCTGAAGGGAAACAGGAGAAGCTGAATAGACACTGAACCAGAATTATAACAGAATTACGTATATTCTAATAGCTGGTGTCAGAAGTGGGATACAGATAGCTGGTAAATAGACTGGATTTTTTTCCCCTTGTTTTGTCACTTGCAGTTTGTATCAAAGTATTTTTCTAGTGTGTTTCAGCTCGAGTAATCTGCAGAGTTATTCCCCCCCCACACACACACTCTTAGTATTCAGTGAAAGTATACAGTAGTAACACTCAAAGGACTCGACTAAGATTATAGTCATGGTTAGCTCATCCAGCTGACAGGCAGTGAGCTTATGCCATCGTGTGTTGTCTGTCCATCATCTGTCATCCACCTGGCGCTGTCCATATTTTACGAAAATTGCTTCTTCTCTCTCAATTCTTCACCGATTTTTATTCTTTTTGGCAGGAAGGTAGGTCTGCCTGGGGTGTATATGGCTTCTACCCAAATTTACATAATTGCAGTTAATAATGAAGATAGGGAGTAATTAAACCTTAACAAGCAGTTTCCACACAAATTGCTTCTTCTCCCTCAATTCTTCACCGATTTTGATTCTTTCTGGAGTGAAGGTAGGGGTACCTAGGGTGTATATAACTTCTACCCAGATCTGATTTCTCACGGGGCTGGAGTGAGCTACGCCATCATTGATGGTCTTGTTTATCATTGAGATCCTGTGCTTTTCTTGACTCACTAAGGGTTGTGTATAAATGGATGGATCAGGGTCTTCCTATTCCAAACCGTATCCCAGCAAAACACCAAAGGATTGGATGTACAGATGTTCTTTTGGAGATAATTGTGATCCTTTCTTAGATGCTGTGCATGGGTGGTTGGTGAATACTGGCTTCAAATATATCCTTGTAAGAATACGTTACGTTTGACACAGATATGTTGCGTTCAGCAGCAATTATAATTTGTGACGGTTATGGTGACTCCGACTGGGACCTATCCATATATGAAGTAGTGTTTAGACATGTTGGAGAAAAAAATGAAGACAGTTTGAGATAAAATTCAAGAGAAATCAGATAAAGATAATAATAAGAAGAAAAGACTTGCTGATCCTAAGACAAAGTCCTCCACCCCACCTCTTGTAGTGGCCATTCAGGTGGCTTCTAAAGTTTTAGATTCGCAACAAGGTATGCCATCACCCCCAACTCTTACTTCTCTTTATCCTACACTGCCATATGACAGCGCTAACTATAGTGAATTGGAAAGCCATCTTCCCACTATACCTACATTTCCTTTTGTTGTATTGGGAGAGAAAATGGTCCTGGTACATCATCCGAAACTTTCTTAAATTAATGAAATTTGCAACAGTTTGCCTGATCATAGAAATTCACATGCTTTTGTGGATGCCTTAAAAAGGACTACATGTTATGTCCATTGAATGGATCTTGATTTCAGAACTATCTTAAAGGTCCCATGGCATGGTGGTTTGTTGATGCTTTAAACGGGCTCGTGGAGGTTTCCGGGTGTTATATCCGCAGCCTTTCTCAAAATGAACCCTCGGCATGTAGATATAGCCTCCTGGGAGAAAGCCCCATTTCAGCGCTTTTCCCAGTGCGTCGTTTTGCTAATGAGAAGCAGGAGGCGGGGAAGGGTAGAGGGTGGGGGCGGGTCTTATCATTAATATTCATGACATGTAAACGTGTTACCTCTGATTGGCTAACAGCACTGTGACGCTACCTCCAGTGGGTCAGAACAAGCGGATGTGGGTGTCTTACTATGACGAGAGAGAAGGAAGAAACCGCGAAGGGAAAAATACCGCGCGCTGACGTCATTAAGGTGCGACGCGAGGAAATAAAATAAATTCAACAAATGTTTGGGTTTTTACTGAACAAACAAACAAAGAAAATGAACGAGTGACTTAAAAAAAAGAATGTGGGTGTCTTTGTAAAAACTATTTTGATTGGCTATTATAACAGAGCATGCTGCATGCTTTTTGGTTTTGTAGCGCAGAGTACCTGGCTAACTGCAGGGAGCAGTTAGCTGCACAGCTAATGTAGCCATTGCAAGGCTAACATGGCACTGACTTTAAAACACGGCAAAACATAAGCTCATAAGTTACAGTCAATTTCCAGACTAAACTCAGTTTAACAGAGCATGCTGCATGCTTTTTGGTTTTGTAGCGCAGAGTACCTGGCTAACTGCAGGAAGCGGTTAGCTGCACAGCTAATGTAGCCTTGCAAGGCTAACGCACCGATTTTAAAACACAGCAAAACGACTTAACAGTTATACACTTACTTGTTCGGTGTTTGTGGCTGATGCGGCAGGGATGCTTGGCATGGACCCAGGCTTCAGTGACAGTTGATGTGCAAAACCTGCCCTGTACTGTCCCAAGTTGTGGAAACATTCATCAGGAAAATGCTTCCGACAAACATACACTGTCTTAGGTAGACTCGACGGCGTATTATTGAAGTAAATAAAATTAAGCCACTGCGTCTTCAGGGGCTCTCCCGTCGGCAGTAAAAACAGACTCTTTTCTGTGTTGTCACATCCATGTACAGCGCAACTTCCATGTTTGGTGGCAACTTTTGAGCTGGGCGGGCAATCCATACAGTGGGTGGGAATCCAGAGGGGGGGCGTGGGGATCATCTCCCTTGCTGACGTCGGCAAGGGAAGAGTTTATCAACGCGCCGTTTTGACGCCATTCTCAAATATTGGGCATAGTTTGGTTTACACATTATGAAATTTCTAGCCACTGGGGTGACTTAAGAAGGTCAGAGGAACTCATTTTAACGTTAAAAAAACCTCAGAAAGTGAAAATTTCATGCCATGGGACCTTTAATGAGTTGTCTTCAGAATCAGTTTTCAGAAGTTGAGCTGATCCTAGGTGTGGAGGCTCTTAAAACCAACAAAGATGCTGCCCCTTCTAGTCACGCTGCAGGGTATGAGCACTATTTCTGGTCTGTCGCTTATAACCTCAATGCTTTCTATCACCAGTTACGCACCTTTTTGTTCGAATATAATGTTAGTCAAAGAGATTTGCCCCATGCCTGTGTAAACTGTCAACAGCATCCTCAGGAATCATGTTCAGCCTACATTAGATGCTTTAACATAGCCTGGACTGAACATGCTGGTCTAGGTACTGATGGTGATGCTGGAATTTTGTATGTTTCAACCTGTTTAACTAACATTACCACACCTGAGATAATGCAAAAGACTCCCCAAGATCTTGCTAAATGGGTACGGGAGCTAGAAGCCACTGAGGCGCTGGTAACTAAAGCCCCCAGTGCATGATCTAAGACAACAGTGCATGCATATGTTGCTCAGAAAGTCCATACTGCTCACCCTCAGGGATGGGAACCAGAATGAAGTTAGAAATAAATGGCATGACTTCTCCAGTCTGGCAAAAAAGAAGGGGGAAGAAAGGGAGCTGTTTACACCAGCCCTCACCCCAGACGTGGAAAGAGGATTGGAGGAACTGGGCAAAGGAAAGAATTTCTGGAGGAGTTCCCATCTACCCCACCACAAGCTGGACCGCCTGTACATACAGTTCTGGGTCAACTCCTGGGCCTTCATGTGCAAGGCTCAGTCAAAGAGCTCCACCTGAGCAGGACACAAGAAATACCTATGGTATGGGTGTAGTCGAGAACTCTTGAAAAGAAAATGCTTTAGACAGAGAAAGAAACATGATGTGCAACAACAGCAGGAGAGGCACCATGTAACAGGCAATACTGGTTTAGCTAAAGAAGGGCAAACATAAAAATAATGTCCTAACAAAAGAACTACTCAGCATTACAGACGTTTCAGGAAACCCACTCCTGATTTGTTTTTCTAAAATTGGAATTTGATTCAGTTGAATTCAAATTAAAAGCAAAATTAAAAAAATATATATCTATTAGCATTGCCAGTAAAACAAACAATTTTAGCATTATCACGAGGCAAAACTGTTGCTGCATTTTTTGTACTTACTTTGACATCAAGTTCAATTCCAAAAACACAATTACTAAGAATGTTTAAAACACCCTGAATGATCATTTATAATAAGTTTGCTGCAAGTGCTACTGTACATGGATGTTTATTCTACATTAGAGAAATAATATAGCTAGCAATGGTAAATTTAGCAGGAAAGTTAAATTAACACTGTGGTTTGTCATGTGTCTTGTGAAACCAAAAGCTGCTATTATGAAAGTATGTGGCAGATCTATTTACCGTAAGTGTGTACTCAGTAGCAGTAATCCTCAAAAGCCTTTTTTCATTTGTAAAGCAGCCAGCTTTAACAAATAAAGTATGTGTTTACTCTTGGCACAGCATGCTGCTTTTCTGCAAATCCACAGGCTAATACATAACGCTATGATACACAAACTGAGCATTAAAGGCTATATTTCTAAAGAAACTTACCATTTCACCCAATTATGAATGCTTATTCTACAAATATACAAAATGTCCATCTGTTAACTCTAATTAATTTGCGCTAGCAGTGGTAGTGCAAATTGTTACTCTCACTCAGGATCTTTCTACTTTCTTATTATTCTTATTCCTATTATTATTACAGTGGTGATTGAAAGTTTGTGAACCCTTTAGAATGTTCAATATTTCTGCATAAATATGACCTAAAACATCATCAGATTTTCACACAAGTCCTAAAAGAAGATAAATAGAACCCAGTTAAACAAATAAGACAAAAATTGTTAGGACTGGGACTGTTTTGGCCTCTAGAGGCCACTGTTATTTCCTTTTCTGGTCATGTTTGTTTTGGGCCTCTAGAGGTCACCACTGTGTTCTGTGTTTTGTTTTTGTCTTATTGCCTGTTTCCTGCCCCGCCCTGTCCTTAATTAGTTTGTGTATAAATACCCCTCTGTTTGTTCCCTTGTCACAGAGTCTTTTTCCTATGTTATGCTGTTAGTGCTAGTTCGCTCTGTCCCATGTACCTTGCCTGTGTCTTTGTATTCTTGGTTTTTGCTTCTTTCTTTTGGACTTTGTGGATTTTGTTTTTGACCTTTTTGATCTTCTGAGCAAATACCCCTCTGTTTGTTCCCTTGTCATGGAGTCTTTTTCCTATGTTATGCTGTTAGTGCTAGTTCGCTCTGTCCCATGTACCTTGCCTGTGTCTTTGTATTCTTGGTTTTTGCTTCTTTCTTTTGGACTTTGTGGATTTTTTTTTTGACCTTTTTGATCTTCTGAGCATTTGAGTTTTTGCCTTTTTTGGATATTGGACTTTGAACCTTGGGATATTTTATTTTTGTTTATCTTCTGAGCTTTGGATTATTCTTTTTGTTTTTTCCCTTGGATTGTACATAGTGTAAATAAACTGTTTTTGATACTTTTCTACTTCCGCCTCACGCCTCTGCACTTGAGTCATCCCCCTGGTGGCCTAGTGGGGGTTTGTTGGATTATCACACCAGCGAACCAGGTTTGAATCCCAGCAAAACCCTAACAGAAAAACTCCGTCATGACCGACTCAGTAGAGGCTTCTTCATCTGTCTACCCGGCCAACCTTCAGGGAATGATGGCTGCGTTAAAACGCCTCGGATCCACCATGGACACTCATGGACGGACTCTCGCAAGCCAATGTGAGACCCTTGCTCGCCACGAGGTACTGCTTCAGCAGATTGGGAGAACCCTGGCACAGCTGACTTCTTTGCCCCCATCTCCTCCGCCTGATCCTGCTCCACCATCTGCTCCTGGTCCAGTGCCTCCTGCCATGCTGCCTTCTTCACCTCACGAACCCAGCCTTCCTGCACCACAGAGGTATGACAGCAAGCACAGTGAGTGTCGAGAGTTCCTTACCCCCCAGTGTCAACTCACCTTTGAGCTTCAGCCTACCACCTACACTATGGATCGCCACAAGATTGCCTTTGTGATAACCTTGTTAGCTGGTAAAGCGCGAGCCTGGGCTACTGCCATCTGGCAGAGACAGGGACCTGAGTGCTCTGATTTCCAGCTGTTTACTGAGGAGATGCTGCGTGTCTTCGATCAAGCAGACATCAGTAAAGACGCAGCCAGAAAGCTCATGTCCATCCGGCAAGGGGGAAGCATCGCAGACTACGCCATCTCGTTCCGGACGCTCGCAGCAGTAAGTGGATGGAACGAGACTGCCCTGGTGTCAGCCTTCCACCATGGTCTGTCTGACCCCATCAAAGATGGTCTGGCTTCTATCGGATGCCCAAGTGACCTCGAAACACTGATCTCACATTCTACTCGTCTGGACAACAGGATGAGAGAACACCGCCAAGTCCTGAGCCTCCCCGGCCTCCCTGCCTCTACCTGGAGCCCGTCTACCTCCTCCAGTGACTGTCCAGAACCCATGCAAGTGGGCCGTACTCGCCTCTCCGCATCTGAGAGGGAGCGCAGAAGGAGGGACAAGTGCTGCATCTACTGTGGCAAGCCTGGTCACTTCTGAGCATCATGTCCCGAACTCTCGGGAAAAGGACCACCCCGTCCAGCCGAGGGAGGGTTGTGACTGGGCCTACCCTCTCTCCTGGACTCCCTGGCCAAGGAATCTACATCCCGGTCTCCATCTCCTGGGGTGAGTCCGTCCACTCTTGTCAAGCTTTGTTAGACTCAGGGGCGGCTGGAAACTTTATGGATATTCACTTTGCCCAAATTATCAACACCCCGTCTGGGCACTACGAATACCAGGTGATGCCCTTCGGACTCACCAACGCACCAGCTGTTTTTCAGGCCCTAATCAACGACGTCTTGAGGGACATGATTAACCTGTACGTTTTTGTCTACCTCGACGATATCCTTATCTTTTCCAAGACCATGCAGGAGCACCGCCACCATGTCCGCCAGGTTCTCCAGAGGCTGCTACAGAACAATCTGTTCGCCAAGGCCCAGAAATGCGAATTTCATGTTCCCGAGGTCTCCTTTCTGGGTTTTATTGTACAGACAGGCCAACTCCAAATGGACCCAGCCAAGACCCTGGCTGTCTGGGACTGGCCCACTCCTAAGTCCGTCAAAGAGGTTCAGCGGTTCTTAGGATTTGCTAACTTCTACCGCAAATTTATCAGGAACTTTAGTTCTGTAGCAGCACCCATGTCGGACCTCACCAAAGGAACAGGTGGATCTTATGTCTGGTCTCCTCAGGTGGAAAAGGCATTCAAAGACCTCAAGGACCACTTCTGCACGGCACCCATTCTGGTCCTCCCGGACACCTCCCAACCATTCATCGTGGAGGTGGACGCCTCAGACAGTGGTGTCGGCGCGGTGCTCTCTCAACGTTCGGAAGGAAAGCTGCACCCCTGCGCTTACTTCTCCCACCGCCTGAGTCCCGCGGAGTCCCGGTACGATGTGGGGGATCGAGAACTGCTAGCGGTCAAACTGGCCCTTGAGGAGTGGAGGCACTGGCTGGAGGGAGCGCAACATCCATTCCTGGTTTGGACAGACCACAAGAACCTGGAGTACCTCCAGCAAGCCAAGAGACTGAACCCACGACAGGCTAGGTGGGCCCTGTTTTTCAGTCGGTTTGACTTCACCCTATTGTACCGCCCCGGCTCCAAGAACACCAAACCTGACGCACTGTCCAGGCTGTTCTCTGCCACTAACAGGGAGAGTGAAGTCGGGCCTATCATCCCTATATCCCGGATTGTGGCTCCTGTCTGCTGGGGTATTGAGGAGACCGTTCGACAAGCTCAACGCCGGGACCCTGAGCCTGGGACGGGGCCACCGGGCCTCCTGTACGTCCCTCGTCAAGTCCGGGCCAAGGTTCTCCAGTGGGGTCACTCTTCCCCTCTCACCGCCCACCCGGGAGCTCGGAGGACCCTGGACTTCCTGAAAAGACGCTTCTGGTGGCCTAACTGGTGCACCAGAACCAAGAACCCGCAACAGCATCCCCAGGGTCTCCTGTATCCTCTGCCTATTCCCCGGCGTCCCTGGTCCCACATGGCGGTCGACTTCATCACGGGTCTCCCTGAGTCTCAAGGTAACACTGTCATATTGGTCATAGTGGACAGATTCTCCAAGGCCTGCTGCTTTATTCCACTGTGCAAACTCCCCTCTGCCCTTGACACTGCTAAATTGTTGTTCACTCATGTCTTCCAAGTTTTTGGTCTCCCTCAGGACATTGTGTCTGACCGGGGGCCCCAGTTCTCCTCCGGCGTATGGCACGGCTTCTGCAAGAGCATCGGGGCCACTGCCAGCCTCTCCTCTGGGTTCCACCCCCAGTCCAACGGCCAGACGGAGAGGCTCAACCAGGACCTGGAAACCACCCTGCGAGGCCTGGCTATGGATAACCCGACATCGTGGAGCACCTGGCTGCCATGGGCAGAGTACGCCCACAACACCCTGCAGTCATCGGCCACCAAGCTGTCGCCGTTCCAGTGCCAATTCGGGTTCCAGCCACCTCTGTTCCCGGACCAGGAGGACGACGCTGGGGTGCCCTCGGTCAACCATTACGTGAGACGGTGTCACAAGACCTGGAGCAAGGTCAGGAGGACACTCATCCAGACCTCCAGTACCAACCAGACTCAGGCCAACCGCCATAGGAGACCTGCCCACACTTTCCGCCCTGGGCAGCGGGTTTGGCTGTCCACCAAGGACCTTCCACTGAGGGTGGAAAACCGCAAGCTTGCTCCTCGCTACATTGGCCCCTTCAAGGTTGTATGCAGAGTTAACCCTGTCTCCTACCGGCTCCAGTTACCACGTACGCTAAGAATCAACCCCACATTCCATGTTTCCCTGTTGCGGCCCGTACTGACGTCCACGTATGTCCCTGCCCCTAGGAACCCCCTGCATCTTCCAGGGTCAGACTGTGTTCATCGTGCGCCACCTGCTGGACTCCCGCCGGGTTCGTGGGGGCCTCCAATATCTTGTGGACTGGGAGGGCTATGGCCCTGAAGAGCGCTGCTGGGTCCCAGCTCGGGACATACTCGATAAAGAACTTTGTCGGGACTTCCATTCGGCCCATCCTGATCGTCCTGGGAACGTCAGGAGACGCTCCTGGGGGGGGGGGGGGGGTCCTGTTAGGACTGGGACTGTTTTGGCCTCTAGAGGCCACTGTTATTTCCTTTTCTGGTCATGTTTGTTTTGGGCCTCTAGAGGTCACCACTGTGTTCTGTGTTTTGTTTTTGTCTTATTGCCTGTTTCCTGCCCCGCCCTGTCCTTAATTAGTTTGTGTATAAATACCCCTCTGTTTGTTCCCTTGTCACGGAGTCTTTTTCCTATGTTATGCTGTTAGTGCTAGTTCCCTCTGTCCCATGTACCTTGCCTTTGTCTTTGTATTCTCGGTTTTTGCTTCTTTCTTTTGGACTTTGTGGATTTTGTTTTTGACCTTTTTGATCTTCTGAGCATTTGAATTTTTGCGTTTTTTCTTATTTGGATTTTCAACTTTGAACCTTGGGATATTTTATTTTTGTTTATCTTCTGAGCTTTGGATTATTCTTTTTGTTTTATCCCTTGGATTGTACATAGTGTAAATAAACTGTTTTTGATACTTTTCTACTTCCGCCTCATGCCTCTGCACTTGAGTCATCCCCCTGGTGGCCTAGTGGGGGTTTGCTAGATTATCACACCAGCGAACCAGGTTTGAATCCCAGCAAAACCCTAACAAAATATTATATTTGGTCATTTATTTATTGAGGAAAATGATCCAATATTACATATCTGTGAGTGGCAAAAGTATGTGAACATTTGCTTTCAGTATATGGTGTGACCCCTTGTACAGCAATAACTGCAACTAAACGTTTCTGGTAACTGTTGATCAGTCCTGCACACCAGCTTGGAGGAATTTTAGCCTGTTCCTCTGTACAGAACAGCTTCAACTCTGGGATGTTGGTGGGTTTCCTCACATGAACTGCTCGCTTCAGGTCCTTCCACAACATTTCAATTGGATTAAGGTCAGGACATTGACTTGGCCATTCCAAAACATGAACTTTATTCTTCTTTAACCATTCTTTGGCAGAACGACTTGTGTGCTTAGGGTCGTTGTCTTGCTGCATGACCCACCTTCTCTTGAGATTCAGTTCATGGACAGATGTCCTGACATTTTCCTTTAGAATTTGCTGGTATAATTCAGAATTCATTGTTCCATCAATGATGGCAAGCCGTCCTGGCCCAGATGCAGCAAAACAGGCCCAAACCATGATACTACCACCACCATGTTTCACAGATGGGATAAGATTCTTATGTTGGAATGCAGTGTTTTCCTTTCTCCAAACATGACGCTTCTCATTTAAACCAAAAAGTTCTATTTTGGTTTCATCCATCCACAAAACATTTTTTCCAATAGCCTTCTGGCTTGTCCACGTGATTTTTTACAAACTGCAGGCGATCAGCAATGTTCTTTTTGGAGAGCAGTGGCTTTCTCCTTGCAACCCTGCCATGCACACCATTGTTGTTCAGTGTTATCCTGATGGTGGACTCATGAACATTAACATTAGCCAATGTGAGAGAGGCCTTCAGTTGCTTAAAAGTTACCCTGGGGTCCTTTGTGACCTTGCCGACTATTACATGCCTTGCTCTTGAAGTGATCTTTGTTGGTCGACCACTCCTGGGGAGGGTAACAATGGTCTTGAATTTCCTCCATTTGGAGTCCAAACTCTTTAGAGATGATTTTGTAACCTTTTCCAGTCTGATGAGCATCAACAACGCTTTTTCTAAGGTCCTCAGAAATCTCCTTTGTTCGTGCCATGATACACTTCCACAAACATGTGTTGTGAAGATCAGACTTTGATAGATCCCTGTTCTTTAAATAAAACTGGGTGCCCACTCACACCTGATTTTCATTCCATTGATTGAAAACACCTGACTCTAATTTCACCTTCAAATCCTAATCCTAGAGCAGGGGTGTCAAACCTGATCCATAAAGGGCCTTGTGGCTGCAGGTTTTCATTCCAGCCATGCAGCAGCACACCTGACTTGGCTCATTCAATCAACTGAACTGTCTTCACACAGTCAAATACTTGCAGCCACACCCACCCTTGATTAAAGGGTGGGTGTGTCAGTTGATTGAATAAGCCAAATCAGGGTGCTGCTGCATGGCTGGAATGAAAACCTGCAGCCACACGGCCCTTTATGGATCAGGTTTGACACCCCTGTCCTAGAGGTTCACATACTTTTGCCACTCACAGATATGTAATATTGGATCATTTCCCTCAATAAATAAATAACCAAGTATAATATTTTTGTCTCATTTGGTTAACTGGGTTCTCTTTATCTACTTTTAGGACCTGTGTGAAAATCTGATGATGTTTTAGGTCATATTTATACAGAAATATAGAAAATTCTAAAGGGTTTGCAAACTTTCAAGCACCACTGTACCTTCTATATACAACCCCGATTCCAAAAAAGTTGGGACAAAGTACAAATTGTAAATAAAAACGGAATGCAATAATTTACAAATCTCAAAAACTGATATTGTACTCACAATAGAACATAGACAACATATCAAATGTTGAAAGTGAGACATTTTGAAATTTCATGCCAAATATTGGCTCATTTGAAATTTCATGACAGCAATGCATCTCAAAAAAGTTGGGACAGGGGCAATAAGAGGCTGGAAAAGTTAAAGGTACAAAAAAGGAACAGCTGAAGGACCAAACTGCAACTCATTAGGTCAATTGGCAATAGGTCATTAACATGACTGAGTATAAAAAGAGCATCTTGGAGTGGCAGCGGCTCTCAGAAGTAAAGATGGGAAGAGGATCACCAATCCCCCTAATTCTGCACCAACAAATAGTGGAGCAATATCAGAAAGGAGTTTGACAGTGTAAAATTGCAAAGAGTTTGAACATATCATCATCTACAGTGCATAATATCATCAAAAGATTCAGAGAATCTGGAAGAATCTCTGTGCATAAGGGTCAAGGCCGGAAAACCATACTGGGTGCCTGTGATCTTCAGGCCCTTAGACGGCACTGCATCACATACAGGCATGCTTCTGTATTGGAAATCACAAAATGGGCTCAGGAATATTTCCAGAGAACATTATCTGTGAACACAATTCACCGTGCCATCCGCCGTTGCCAGCTAAAACTCTATAGTTCAAAGAAGAAGCCGTATCTAAACATGATCCAGAAGCGCAGACGTCTTCTCTGGGCCAAGGCTCATTTAAAATGGACTGTGGCAAAGTGGAAAACTGTCCTGTGGTCAGACGAATCAAAATTTGAAGTTCTTTATGGAAATCAGGGACACCGTGTCATTAGGACTAAAGAGGAGAAGGACGACCCAAGTTGTTATCAGCGCTCAGTTCAGAAGCCTGCATCTCTGATGGTATGGGGTTGCATTAGTGCGTGTGGCATGGGCAGCTTACACATCTGGAAAGACACCATCAATGCTGAAAGGTATATCCAGGTTCTAGAGCAACATATGCTCCCATCCAGATGACGTCTCTTTCAGGGAAGACCTTGCATTTTCCAACATGACAATGCCAAACCACATACTGCATCAATTACAGCATCATGGCTGCGTAGAAGAAGGGTCCGGGTACTGAACTGGCCGGCCTGCAGTCCAGATCTTTCACCCATAGAAAACATTTGGCGCATCATAAAACGGAAGATACGACAAAAAAGACCTAAGACAGTTGAGCAACTAGAATCCTACATTAGACAAGAATGGGTTACCATTCCTATCCCTAAACTTGAGCAACTTGTCCCCTCAGTCCCCAGACGTTTACAGACTGTTGTAAAGAGAAAAGGGGATGTCTCACAGTGGTAAACATGGCCTTGTCCCAACTTTTTTGAGATGTGTTGTTGTCATGAAATTTAAAATCACCTAATTTTTCTCTTTAAATGATACATTTTCTCAGTTTAAACATTTGATATGTCATCTATGTTCTATTCTGAATAAAATATGGAATTTTGAAACTTTCACATCATTACATTCCGTTTTTATTTACAGTTTGTACTTTGTCCCAACTTTTTTGGAATCGGGGTTGTATATTGTCTATAGTGTATACAGCTTGCAACATTTATTGCGCAAAGTGGGCCACTTTGCGCAATAAATGTTGCAAGCTATATTTGTCAGTAAGCTACGCTGTCATTGACAGTCTCGTTTTTTTTTTTTTTAATCTAAAGGCCAAATTGTGTCTTTAGATACAAGCCTTGGCATTCATAATGCTTTGGTTTGTTAAAATGATGTTCACTGAACAGTGTTACAATTATAACTGTTTATATAAGTCACTGTGTAACCTTGTGCTTTACAGTGGTGCTTGAAAGTTTGTGAACCCTTTAGAATTTTCTATATTTCTGCATAAATATGACCTAAAACAACATCAGATTTTCACACAAGTCCTAAAAGTAGATAAAGAGAACCCAGTTAAACAAATGAGACAAAAATATTAGACTTGATCATTTATTTATTGAGGAAAATGATCCAATATTACATATCTGTGAGTGGCAAAAGTATGTGAACCCCTAGGATTAGCAGTTAATTTGAAGGTGAAATTAGAGTCAGGTGTTTTCAATCAATGGGATGACAATCAGGTGTGAGTGGGCACCCTGTTTTATTTAAAGAACAGGGATCTATCAAAGTCTGATCTTCACAACACATGTTTGTGGAAGTGTATCATGGCACGAACAAAGGAGATTTCTGAGGACCTCAGAAAAAGCATTGTTGATGCTCATCAGGCTGGATAAGGTTACAAAACCATCTCTAAAGAGTTTGGACTCCACCAATCCACAGTCAGACAGATTGTGTACAAATGGAGGAAATTCAAGACCATTGTTACCCTCCCCAGGAGTGGTCAACCAACAAAGATCACTCCAAGAGCAAGGCGTGTAATAGTCAGTGAGGTCACAAAGGACCCCAGGGTAACTTCTAAGTAACTGAAGACCTCTCTCACATTGGCTAATGTTAATGTTCATGGCACCATCAGGAGAACACTGAACAACAATGGTGTGCATGGCAGGGTTGCAAGGAGAAAGCCACTGCTCTCCAAAAAGAACATTGCTGCTCGTCTGCAGTTTGCTAAAGATCATGACAAGCCAGAAAGACTATTGGAAAAATGTTTTGTGGACGGATGAGACCAAAATAGAACTTTTTGGTTTAAATGAGAAGCACTATGTTTGGAGAAAGGAAAACACTGCATTCCAGCATTAGAACCTTATCTCATCTGTGAAACATGGTGGTGGTAGTATCATGGTTTGGGCCTGTTTTGCTGCATCTGGGCCAGGACGGTTTGCCATCATTGATGGAACAATGAATTCTGAATTTTACCAGCAAATTCTAAAGGAAAATGTCAGGATATCTGTCCATGAACTGAATTTCAAGAGAAGGTGGGTCATGCAGCAAGACAGTGACCCTAAGCACACAAGTCATTCTACCAAAGAATGGTTAAAGAAGAATAAAGTTCATGTTTTGGAATGGCCAAGTCAATGTCCTGACCTTAATCCAATCGAAATGTTGTGGAAGGACCTGAAGCGAGCAGTTCATGTGAGGAAACCCACCAACATCCCAGAGTTGAAGCTGTTCTGTACGGAGGAACGGGCTAAAATTCCTCCAAGCTGGTGTGCAGGACTGATCAACAGTTACCGGAAACGTTTAGTTGCAGTTATTGCTGCACAAGGGGGTCACACCAGATACTGAAAGCAAAGGTTCACATACCTTTGCCACTCACAAGTATGTAATATTGGATCATTTTCCTGGATAAATAAATGATCAAGTATAATATTTTTGTCTCATTTGTTTAACTGGGTTCTCTTTATCTACTTTTAGGACTTGTGTGAAAACCTGATGATGTTTTAGGTCATATTTATGCAGAAATATAGAAAATTCTAAAGGGTTCACAAACTTTCAAGCACCACTGTATGTGTGTACGTGTGTGTGTGTTTTGTTTTCCAGAGTCTCTGGTGCTAAGCTTGGATTGGCAGAGCTGAAACACACCCAGAAATGTATCCAAGTTAACAAGAGGCATCTACTCCGTGATTGGGTCTCACTGAAGATCATGTGAGAGGCTGCCAGGAAAGCTGTTTATAGACCTCAGACAGCTGAACTAAGCTGAACGCTCAGAGATTCTTTCATGACCGCATGACTCCATCTTTTCAGTGACCTTTGTAAAGCTTTTTATCCCCAAATATTACAATACAATGCGACAAACACACTTTTTTGATAAAATAATGCAGCAAGTGTTTGCAGTTGTTGGCTTTTTTTAAACGATAAGTATTAGAAGCACATTGTGTGACCTGAAGTGCACGTGTCACGAATTTGAAAGTGAAAGAAAAAGGGAGTCTGTTATTCAGAGATAAAGGAGAGACTGTTAGAACCTGCCGGGGGGGGGGTGTTGGTTATCTTATGTAATTTGCAAAAACAGACTGTGGTTGTTTAGCAGTTAAGGTTCAGTGCTGTTGATGTCCACAAAATTGTGACTTAAAATCCTTGGACAGATAGAGAGCCAAAGTTAGGACCTTGAGCAAAATCAATGCAGTGTCTCAAAACTGCAAAATAATAAAATAATCCATGCTTCTTGAATGGATAGCTGAATTAAAAAAAAAAAAAAAAACTATGTTCTCACCCACTGTCCATATTTTTCTCATTTAAAACCTTTAAAGACTTTCTCAGTACTTGTGTATAAACCTGATTCTAAGAGTGTCATCAGAAAAGCACGTGATTTCATGACACACATACAGTGGCATGCAAAAGTTTGGGCACCCTTGCTGAAAATGTCTGTTACTGTGAATAGTTAAGTGAGCAGAAGATGAATTGATCACCAAAAGGCATAAAGGTAAAGATGAGACATTTCTTTAATATTTTCACCAAGATTACATTTTTACTTCCATCATTTACAGGCATAAAATACCAAAAAATGAAAAGAACCTGAAGCAAAAGTTTGGGCACCTGGCAAAGTCAGTACTTAGTAACACCCCATTTGGCAAGTATCACAGCTTGTAAACACTTTCTGTAGCCAGCTAATAATCTTTCAGTTCTTCCCTGGGGGATTTTCACACATTCATCCTTGCAAAAGGCTTCCAGTTCTACGAGTTTCTTGGGCTGTCTTGCATGGACTGCTCTTTTGAGCTCTATCCACAGATTTTCAATGATGTTTAGGTCAGGGGACTGTGAGGGCCCGGGCAAAACCTTCAGCTTGGGCTTCTTGAGGGATTCCATTGTAGATTTTGAGGCGTGTTTTTGGATCATCATCTTATTGTAGGGCCCATCCTCTTTTTAACTTCAACTTTTTTACAGATGGTGTGATGTTTGCTTCCAGAATTTGCTGGTATTTATTCGAATCCATGCTTCCCTCGACCAATGAAATGTGCCCTGTGCCACTGGCTGCAACACAACCCCAAAGCATGATCGATCCACACCGATGCTTCAGAGTTGGAGAGGTGTTCTTTTCCTGGAATTTCGCACCCTTTTTTCTCCAAACATACCTTTGCACACTGTGGCCAAAAAGTTTTATTTTGATTTCATCAGTCCACAGGACTTGTTTCCAAAATGCATCAGGCTTGCTTAGATGTTCATTTGCAAACTTTAGACGCTGAATTTTGTGGCTAGGACGCAGGAAAGGGTTTCTTCTGATGACTCTCTCATTAAGGTCATATTTGTTCAGGTGTCGCTGCATAGTAGAACAGTGCACCACCACTCCAGGGTCTGCTAAATCTTTCTGAAGGTCTTTTGCAGTCAAACAGGGTTTTTTTATTTGCCTTTCTAGCAATCCAACGAGCAGTTCTTTCAGAAAGTTTTCTTCATCTTCCAGACCTCACCTTGATCTCCACTGTTTCTGTTAACTGCCATTTCTTAATAACATTACGATCTGAGGAAACAGCTACCTGAAAACACTTTGCTACGTTCTTGTAGTCTTCTCCTGCTTTGTGAGCATCAATTATTTTATTATTCAGAATGCGAGGGAGTTGCTTAGAGGAGCCCATGGCTGTTGATTTTAGGGACAAATTTGAGGAGTCAGAAAATTTATACAGCTTTGAAAATCTGCATCATCTGACCTTCCCTAACAAAGAATTTGAACAAGCCACAGCTCAATAAGCTAATTAAGGTCTGGAACCTTGGTAAAAGTTACCTGAGAACTCAAATGCATTAGGGTGCCCAAACTTTCGCATGGTGTTCCTTTTCTTTTTTCATGCTCCAGTTGTACAAAATAAAAATAATACACAAATCTTGCATAAAACGCTGAAAAGAAATGTCTCGTCTTTACCTTTATGCCTTTTGGTGATCAGTTTGGTGATCTTCTGCTCACTTAACTATTCACAGTAACAGACATTTTCAGCAAGGGTGCCCAAACATTTGCATGCCACTGTAGGTTCAATTACTGGAACTGCCTGGGCCTCAGATTTCCTGGAAATGATCCACAGAAGTAGTGTGCCAATCTAACTAGATTATGAACCTAATTCTAACATACTAATAATCTAACTTGGTTATGAACATAATTGCAATTGTTAGTCTTTTCTCACAGGTTTGGCTGCTGTTAAATCCTTCTGATCCTAAAAATCTCAGAAACAATGCAGCTAATATCCAAATTCCTTCATTGTGCATGAAAGTAAAAGGTTTAGAGATGTTCTTATGTCGGTTTAGTAGTTTTTTAAGCATTTATTATTATTATTATTATAAATTAAACATATAATATATTTAATAGACACCTGTGTCCATACAGTGTACCTCATCCCTTAAGTTCATGACTATGCTTTTGAATGATTTTTTACCACCTGACTTTTTATGGTGCTTTGGAGAAAAGAAAAAGTGTCTGCTAAATGAAAATATCAGCTGACAATTCTGAGCTGGATGAACTATGACACTGTTGCTCAAACTAACTTGCAGAATTAACAGTTAAAGTTGCTGTAGTCAGCAGATCAAAGTGATACTTCTGCTAAATAATATGTCATGCAGAAACATGGATTGTTTCAAAGAAAAAAATGTTTTCTGAGGAACAGGATATTTTGGACAGATGTACTTCCTTAGCTGTTCATGTGCATCTGCAGATCTAAGAAGTGAAACTTAACAGTTATTCCACAAAATCAAGTCGTACATGTACGATGAGATTTTGAGAAGCAGCATTTTTATTTTTTGCAAATTCGATAAATAAAAACTTTATACAAAACGCCGACAAAATCATTTCCCCTTAGAATGTAAACAAACTGGCGAAATGACAATAGCAACTTGTGAAAAATGCAATAATAATAATAATTCTTGAAAAATAAAAAAAAGATACGTTCTTACCATCAAATGCTTTTATTTCATATTTACTTGCTTTTTTTGTATTTTGGGGGGTTTTGTTTTCGAGTAGAGTTTGTATCTTGTCCTCGGTTGGTTCAGCAACACGCTCCGCCATTTTGTTTTTCTCTACTCATGGTATATGAGCTGATAGCCTAGTAGTAGAGTAGCCAATCAGAGCGTACGATTGCTCATATCCAGTGAACGTGGATAGAATACTCACTGATATTTCAAACCAGTTGCTTGCTTCCAGAAGCTTCAACACACACACACACACATAATGAAGGTTCCTTGGGATTTCATGGGGAAAAAAAAGAATGAAGCAAGTGTGATAGTCAAAGTTTTCAGAAGAACTTGGGCAGATTCTGCAAGATGCTCAATAAAACCTAGTAGTGAATTTCCTTATAAAGTGGCACAAATTGTACCTGAGACTACAGATTATTATTTTTTTTAATCAAAAGGTTGTCACACCAAATGCTGACATTGTCAGTTTATTACTGTTTACTGCTCCGTATAGTATTTTTGTTTATGCAGAAATGTCATTATTTTGTTTTACAGCTTTTCTTTGCGAGACTTTTGCACAGTACTGAATAGACGCATGCATTCAGCAGGCACTATCTGTGTATATCTCTGAGCGAGAGAGACAGACACAACATGTAGGAAAATTAAGATCTGTGATCTGTGGTGCATTTTCATATAATGAGTGTGCACAGAGGCGATTCTAGAGTCTGTTGTGGCCCCAAGCAAAAATTTCCAGGGGGCCCTTCTGACCAGTGTTCATCACCAATATGTTATAAATAATCTGACACCAACGAAAAATGTATGAAACCAAAGTTTTTTAAATTCCAAATGTGAAAATACAATGGTAAAAAAAACAATAAAAAACAAAATAAATAAGCCCTTGGGCCCCGACTCTTGGGGGCCCCTGGGTCAGGGGGCCCCAAGCAGTTGCCTGCCTTGCCTTTTCACAAGCTGTGCGTCTGAGTATGCAAAAACACAGTGCAAAACAGAAACTAATTTCAGACAGTAAACTTGTCTTAAGGTAAGGGTAATTTTTTTTTAATATCACCTTTGTTCACATTATTGCTTTAGCAAAAGAAATATCTCAAAATGTAAAAGTGTTTCCCTTTCCTTTGGGGAAGGGATATGTTGTGCAAACGAGTGCCAGAGCACATCTCTGCTGCCTGCTGAAATCAGCTCAGTGGCTGTTTCCTTTCTTGGATCACGTGTCCCTTGCTGACGCAGTGCTGCAATGTACCTGATGATGCAACTCTAGTTACGGGAAATGAAGAGGCTTTCTATAAGTCAGGCTTGAGTTTAACAGTTGTATCATCATGCCTTGCTGCAAGCTTTTTTAAACAGGTGAAAATGAGCAAAAGTGTTTCCACAATGTTCTGACAAACTAGAGAGAGCTGAGTTATCTTATAACAAGTTCATTTTAAATCTTTTTTTTTTTTTGCATTCATTCATTTCCATCTCACTATACCGGTAAATGTAGTTGATCAGCCAAGACAAGTTTCAAGCACCAACATTTGCTCCTTTATTTTTGTGCTGGAGCTTTGAAGCAAACGGAGACAATGTGTAATTAAAGTGAATTTCCCAAATGTCCCTAAACCACACTTTTTTCCTTGTACAAAGCAACAATCACTATGTTGATTGACCATGTGTTTTCAAACCATAGCTGATCCAAAAGGTCATAAATAAATGGAAAATCAATAAGATCAGCCAATTTTCATGGAATCTGCCGAGACTGAACCGTGTAACAATCCATATATCAATTTCGTTCTCATGTGCAGCAGTGGTTAGACCAGTCTCGATATGGAATTATGTTTTGGAGAGAATTCTGATAGTGATAGTGATATGTCAGATGAAAGGACAGATGATTATCAAGAATATTACAGAGTAAATGGGTATCTTTTCGAGCCCACAAGATGAGAGACTGCCAGTTCACTCAGTTCATGACAGTCCCGCTCACTGCCGATAGCGCACCACCAGCCAGAGAGAATTGGAAACACATTGTTTTTTGGATTTTTATTCTAAGCAGACCGTTGAAAAATATAGGGAAAATATTTACATGTATTTCAATAAATGCAGAAATATAATCTTTAAAACATACATGGCACAGTGGTGGAAGTGGTTAGCCCTGTCACCTCACAGCAAGAAGGTTCTGGGTTTGAGCCCAGCTGCTAATGGGGGCCTTTCTGTGTGGAGTTTGCTCTGGTTTCCTGCACAGTCATTTAGTTACATTACATTATGGTTGTTCCCTTACCAACTCTTTTTCTTGTCTTTTAAGAAGAAATGTAGTTTTTCGTGTTACCAAGAAACTGTGCACTTCGGAGACTTTCACATGTTGGGAAAAAAAATAATTACAGCTTTGCCTGTGACTCTTACAAAACTACTAGAGCCTCTGTCCTAAAATGCTAGATAAATACCTCCTTACAGAAAACTTCACCTTTCACCTATCATCCCTACTTCTGCATGTAAGAAGGTCCTGGGTTCGAGCCCAGCGGCCAGCGAGGGCCTTTCTGTGCGGAGTTTGCATGTTCTCCCCGTGTCCGCGTGGGTTTCCTCCGGGTGCTCCGGTTTCCCCCACAGTCCAAAGACATGCAGGTTAGGCTAATTGGTGGCTCTAAATTGACTGTAGATGTGAGTGTGAATGGTTGTTTGTCTCTGTGTCAGCCCTGTGATGACCTGGCGACTTGTCCAGGGTGTACCCCGCCTCTCGCACATAATCAGCTGGGATAGGCTCCAGCTTGCCTGCGACCCTGTAGAAAAGGGTTTCTGCATGTTATTCAAGAGAGCTGACAAAGTAGCATGTTCTTCTTGGAGAAATATGATCATCACATGCAGAAAGCACACCCATAATAAACCAGAAGAAAGTGAATGTGAAAGTTTTAACTAACTGCCAGAACTGAAATGTTATTCAAATTGAGCAATATTGTTTTTATCATAAAGTAATGATATCTTTTCAATACAACATTGCAATAATATTACAAGGCAGTATGGTGGTTAGCGCTGTCGCCTCACAACAAGAAGGTTCTGGGTTCAAGCCCAGTGGCTGACAGGGGCTTTTCTATGTGGAGTTTGCATGTTCTCCCCGTGTCTGTGTGGGTTTCCTCCGGGTGCTCCGGTTTCCCCCACAGTCCAAAGACATGCAGGTTAGGTTAACTGGTGACTCTAAATTGACCGTAGGTGTGAATGTGAGTGTGAATGGTTGTCTGTGTCTATGTGTCAGCCCTGTGATGATCTGGCGACTTGTCCAGGGTGTACCCCGCCTTTCGCCCGTAGTCAGCTGGGATAGGCTCCAGCTTGCGCAGGATAAGTGGTTACGGATAATGGATGGATGGATAGATAGATAATATTACAGGCTGTGATAAGATAATATACAAATGGTACAGTGTGAAAGACTGGCTTAATGTGTGTGTGGTGCTACTTTGCTGACATTGACTTGTACAGTGCTGCTGTGCAAAAGTCTTAGGCACATGCAAAGAACTGTTGAGCAAAGATGCCTTCAAAAATAATTCAGTTAAATGTTTCTACATTAAAAAATACTATAAATAGCAGTAAACAGTAATAAATGAAACAAAGTCAATGCTTGGTGTGGCAAACTTTTGCATCTGATTTTTTTTTTTTCATCAGTGCGGTTTTATAAGATAATGAGAATCTTTCTGAACCAAACACAGCTCTTCCGGAAATAGACACTAAAACTTACCAGCAGCCTTCATTGTGGGTTTTTTTCTCTAAAATGTGGTCTCATTCATAATCTGCTGATCTCTTTAATGCCTTACAAACATTTTCTGTAACATTTAATTTTGTGCTGTAAACCTAATTTTTGGAAATCTAAAGTATTTTGTACTGACTCCATGATATAGAAATAATAACACAACGTTTGCACTAATTAATTCATTGATCACACACACACACACACACACACACACACACACACACACACACACACACACACACACATAGGGTGCCTATAACTTTTGCACACTTTTGCTTTGCTTGAAAGTGAAAATGAAAATAATCTGAACGGATTTAGAGAAGTGCAAAAAATTATTTTTCACACGAAAACACGACATGAAGTTAATTTCACCACTTAAATACATTTTTTACTTTTTGCTTTAAAAAAACAAACTTGAATACATCTACTCGTATATAATTGCCTCCCTCCCCCACCCCACACACACTTTCACTTTCCAGTTGAGTAAGATATTAACACATATAGGTGTTGTCTCTATGTACTTTGCTCTGTACATAAACAGAGTCCACTTCCAAATGTACATTCACTGTTTCATCAGCTGATGCACTTGAGCTTAATGGATTGTGTGTGTCACCAACATTTTTTTTTGTGTGAACTCTGGACATACATGACACACAGACCCTTGCAGTTAATATGCAATATATCTGATATGAATGAACCAGGGCGAGTTTCCCCATTTTGATGTCAGACATTTTAGTGGGAAATAAAAAAAAATAAAATAAATTCACTTCAATAACCTGAGAAGTAATCACATGAACTGATTGTAAATGCCAAATGAATTTGCCTAAGAAAGGACAAAATTGTTAGAAATAAACATATATAGAGAGAGTATAGATATATAAATATATAATGCCTTATCTCAGGGAACTTTCTGTTTCGTTCTGAGTCCTCTGCATCACGTGGAAATCTTCAGCTGGAACGTGATTGGCTGTTGAAAACGATGGCCCAATCAGTTTGCTCTATATCAAGCGGCGCTGCTCATGACGACCTGAAAAGCGATTGATCTGCGTCTCACAGTTAAACAGGCGTTTAGCTTTTAGCTCTTCTATTTTGCTCTCTTTAGTGAAATTTACAAGTTAATTTATTAACATGAACGCTCACGGTGGTGCCGATGGCGATTGCTTCCTGTTCACTTCTGAGTCTGTCGGTGAAGGACATCCCGGTATGGATATCTAAATAATATCGTGTTTTATTTTGGAGTGAAAAATAAGATTTAAGGATAACTTGTTGCCATGGTGACAAGCCGGCCCTGAGTCATGTCTGTGTAGCTAGGATTTTAGCAAACAATAGCTGCGTCAGTCGGTTTATTTATTTATAATATTTATTTATTTAGCTCGTTTATCAAAACACGCGCGAAATTTTTAGCTTTAGACTCCAGGAATCCAACATGCATATAATGTGCATAAAGGTTTGGTGAACGTTAATTTGTGATTTTTGTCTGCTAATTTCGGTTAATCCTGACTGTGAGCATGCTAGCTAGTGCTAACCCGCAGTAGCAGGCCGAGGCAACGCAAGCGCGAGCTGCGGGTCAGAAAATA
This sequence comes from Neoarius graeffei, assembly GCF_027579695.1. Taxonomy (NCBI): domain Eukaryota; kingdom Metazoa; phylum Chordata; class Actinopteri; order Siluriformes; family Ariidae; genus Neoarius; species Neoarius graeffei. The sequence goes on along the minus strand of NC_083593.1, from coordinate 50,689,376 downwards.
TCATTATTTTTCAGGGACTTGGGTTTAAAGGTGTAGGTTTTTTTTTTCTCCTCGCTGAAAGGTTTTATTAGCTATATCTGAGACGCTGAATGGTGATTGTACAGTGCCAGGACTAGCACGTGTTCTTATTTATCATTTCTTTTAAATAAGACTATTCATAATAGCTATAAATTACTCTTTTTTTTTTTTTTTTTTTAAATATATATTCTGTATACATCCAAATCCTGTTCATTCGTTTATAAAGCTTTTTTTTTTTTTTTTAAACCTCAGCTTTAATATTCTCTGCATTTTTCTTTTCCTTTAGCACTCAGAAAGAACCGAGAGTGAAAATCTTACTGCGTGCATTTTACCTCCACGTGTGTGCGTGCAATCTTGCGTCAGCAAGCAGCCAGGTTGCCAGGTTGAGAAACATCCCCTTTTCTGCTCTCTTCGGGCATCCAAAGGAGGAGAGTCATGGTGGTGGTGGTGGTGTAGTGGTTAGCATGGTATGGTCACGTCACAGCAAGAGGGTTCTGGGTTCGAGCCCAGCGAGGGCCTTTCTGTGTAGTTTGCATGTTGTCTGCACGGTTAGTTTGACATGGGGTGGCCTTGAGTGAGGTATCTAACCCCTGACTGCTCCCTGGGCGCTGTGTGTGGCTGCTGTAGGTACGAGTTCACTGCTTCAGATGGGTTAAATGCAGAGGATGAACTTCGCTGTGCTTGAAGTATGCATGCGGCAAAGGTTTCTTCTCTTTGTGTGAAGTTTGCACGTTCTACCAGTGTCTGTGGGTTTCTTCCAGGTGCTCTGGTTTCCCTTACAATCCAAAGACGTGCAGGTTAGGTTGGTTGGTGGCTCTAAATTGACCGTAGGTGTGAATGTGAGTCTGAACGGCTTTGTTAGCCCTGTGATGATCTGGTGACTTGTGGTACCAGGGTGTACCCTGCCTTTTGCCCATAGTCAGCTCCTATAAGGCACTGGATGAGTTATGAGTGTGTTGTGGGTTGTTTTACAATCAGGGTATAGTTTGTCACAGGGGTCCAAAATTCAAACTGGTTCTTGTACCAGTTTTTAAGTGAAGGACAAGTTAAAGAACAGATTTCAGGTAACTTTTTGACATGTGTGTGGTAGTCTTGTGTAATCCGCTATAAGATTTAAGTGTAGCTTTAAGCAGGGCTGGGAGAAACAAATGAAGTGATTCTCGGAGAGGACACTTTTTTTTTTTTTGACAACTCGGAATCCACTACTTCCATAGTGCTTTTAAATATAAGGCTGTAAGCTTTGTGTTAGTTGTCTAATATTTATGTCCCAATATCTTGACCACATTTTAGGATGAAAATAATCATTTTAGATATGTTATTTTATATTGAAAAATTAGCTGTCTCGGAGAGGACTTTTTTTTTTTTTTTGGACACAATTACATACTAATTTGATCAAAATAGTCTGAAAACTTACTGGCATTCAACATTAAAGCTTAACTATGTTTCCAATGATATGGAACCAAATATTTGTTTTATGGTATAGTGATGTAAGTGCATCCCTTTTGGAGCTACCTGTGGTCAAAAAAAGCACTTTTTCTAAATGACACGAGTAATTTTGCCAAGTATGACCTATATTGCCATACATTCACCAAAAATAACGTTACCAAATTTTTTTTGCATGGTAAATAGAGCTATCACAGGGCTACAATAAACAACCAAGTTTATTTAGTCAAGCCTTTTGATATTAAGTGTTAAATGTGATTTTTAGCTTGCGTACCCTGATTGTAAAACAACCCATAAGGCACTGAGTCATGAGTGTGTTATGCAAGCTGTGAAGTGTATAGTTTCACTTTGAAAACCAGTGTGCTCTTATCATTTCACTCCAAGGTTACCAAGTGTTTGGCTCTGTCTTGGGCACTGAACTGGGTGTTGGTTAAAGCAGCTGCATGTGTGAAGATGTTTCACATGCGAAATTAATTTGCACTGTTTAACTTGCAGACCAAGCTGATCTTTAACGTGTATACCATACCACAGTGTACACAGAAACCCACATGGTTACTCAGAAACCCACATGTTTGCATCAGTGACTAACTGTTTTCCACTTGTACATGTGAAACTTTTACTTTCGTTTCTGCTGAGTGAAAGCTATTATTGAGATGATTATCTGCAAGATGTTTGCTTTCATTTTCACACTTATCCAGAGTGACATGCAGTATACCCAGAGCAGCCTGGGGAGCAGTTGGGGGTTAGGTTCCCTGCTCAATGGTACTTTAGCCATTCCTGCAGGTCCAGGGAATTGAACCAGTGGCTTTCTGGTCCCAAAGTGTTTCTCTGGCCATTAGGCCAGGGCTCGACATGTTAACTTTTAAACCCACTTGCCCTGGGGTAATAACCCACCCTGGGGGGGTAAGTGGGGGTTACTTTCCACTTGCCCCTATTTTGTGAGTACTTTTATTTATTTAAGAAAACCATAGAATAATTGAGTTGTAACATAAAATGATCATACATTGAGCCTGAAGTTTGGTTATTGGTTACTTTTTACTTGTAATGGACAATAAGTTTTACCCAGAATAGTTTTTCCTGCCGTGGGCGGCACGGTGGTGTAGTGGTTAGCGCTGTCGCCTCACAGCAAGAAGGTCCTGGGTTCGAGCCCCGGGGCCGGTGAGGGCCTTTCTGTGTGGAGTTTGCATGTTCTCCCCGTGTCCGCGTGGGTTTCCTCCGGGTGCTCCGGTTTCCCCCACAGTCCAAAGACATGCAGGTTAGGTTAACTGGTGACTCTAAATTGACCGTAGGTGTGAATGTGAGTGAATGGTTGTCTGTGTCTATGTATCAGCCCTGTGATGACCTGGCGACTTGTCCAGGGTGTACCCCGCCTTTCGCCCGTAGTCAGCTGGGATAGGCTCCAGCTTGCCTGCGACCCTGTAGAAGGATAAAGCGGCTAGAGATAATGAGATGAGTTTTTCCTGCCTTAGTGTTTTTTTTTTTTTTCTCTCTCGTCTCCATTTCACATGCAGCTGTTGTAAAGTTTGGTGTGTTTTGAAAGTGAAATGTCAGTGTGTCAAATATAGAGAAGTTGTCATGCCTGAGATGTGCCATGTATCTCTCTTATAACAGTTGAACACTAAATTTTTAATCATCAGTTTCCATGTGATGGCTAGAGGAGATGCTTAAAACGCATGCGTATGATTTCTCGGTATATTGTACTAATGTCTCACTCGGGTAGAAAGAACATGAGCTTAATGTAAGCTGCTTGGCTGTTACAGTTGAGGTCTTCCTTTGTGTTGTGCCTCAGGGGATGCACTGTACTTGGAGCTTATTGTGCTGCTTCAGTCATCTGGGAGTAATGGGTTTACTCGAGTCTTGGCATGGTTTTTCCTCTCATCAGCCAGGTTGGCCTAATGAGCACTACCGTTTTTGTTTTTCTTCCTGTACTGAAGTGCAGTGCTTTATATTTTTACAGCGTGAATCGGGGTCTTTTAGGCTAATTACTGGATTATTTACACTGTTTACAGCCCTCTAACAGTAACCCCTACCTGCACTGTTTCCCCAGACAAGATTTGTGACCAGATCAGTGATGCTGTACTGGACGCTCATCTCAAGCAGGACCCTAATGCCAAGGTTGCATGTGGTAAGTGGTGTTACGTATACAGTGACTAACATTCTGTGAATGTCATGTACATAGTTCAGTTAAGCTGTGTATTTAAGCAGCTAGAACTCTCCATACCCTTCTTCAGATTTTTCTAAAGCTAAAAATAAACTTGTGGGGGTGTCATGGCTCAGATGGCTAAGACACCATGCCATAAATCCGGGGACCCGGGTTCGATTCCGACCCGAGGTCATTTCCCGATCCCTCCCCGTCTCTCTCTCCCACTCATTTCCTGTCTCTCTACACTGTCCTATCTTAAAAAAAAAAAGTAAAAAAAAAAAAAAAAAACTTGCTTCCTTTTTATTTTCTCTTTCCTTAAAGGAGAACTGAAGTCACTTTTTAAACTTGCTTTATTTCTTAACGTGGTGTTCAATTGCGTTTTGTTTTAGTACCCTTATATCATGACTTTTATTGGCAACTAATTGCAATTAAATAACTTTTTTGCCTCTTTATTTGTATATGTAAATACTTTTTAATTTATCTAGAAGTTCTCTCTTCTCTCATTATCCTGTAATGATGCTGGAATTTATTTCCCTGAGGGAGCCCTCCCAAAGGGATCAATAAAGTTTTCTTATCTAATATCAGCCTATTCAGTTTTTAGCCATGTTGAATGTAGTTCGTTTGGTCCACAGTAGGCGTCGCTTATCCGTGCGATCTTCACGAGACTTGTGCAAGACTTCGAAACGTGAAGTGTCAGTGCCGCCATTTTGAAAACTGTTTTCCAAACGATGTATTGCACAAAAACTAGTTAAATGACAATTACTGCCTACTTTTTCAAACTTTCCTGACTTGCTATCAAAACTAACAACTTCCGGCTTGATTACATCAGCATTCAAAACAGCATTCAAAGCGTGTCCTCTGACAACATTGGCAGATGTTGGCTGCCATTTTGCTTCCGTCCTATGATGTTTCGCACAGGTCTCAACAAATCTGGTTTACGGCCATTGCTTTGACACATGGATTGATATTGCGTAGCATATTTCAAACACTCATAATTTGCTATAGCAGTGACAAAATGGCTATCAAAATGCATTAAATGAAGTAGAATTTTGATAAATTTGCCTTCAGTTCTCCTTTTAATATTTTGCTGCAATCTTTTCTCACAGAAACCGCGGCAAAGACTGGAATGATCTTGCTTGCTGGTGAGATCACATCATCTGGCCATGTTGACTACCAGAAGGTTGTTAGAGATACCATCAAGCAGATCGGCTATGACGACTCCAGTAAAGGTCTGACAGGAGTATGAACTCGGTTGTGCAATAAAGCATGGCATTTTACAAAGTGCACATTTGAGTTGCTTTTGTATTAAGATTTGCCATTGTAGTGAGCACTCAGTATAGGTTTGTGGGCCATAATTTCGTGTCTTGTGTAGTGTTTATGCCCAGGTGTAGTAGTTGTGTTGGTTATGGTGCCCATGGTATTCTTTGTAGTTTAGGGACATGCACCGTCTTGGTTCTGCAACTTTTAACATGCTTTTCATTGCTCAGGGTTCGACTACAAGACCTGCAATGTCCTTGTGGCTCTGGAGCAGCAGTCTCCAGACATTGCCCAGGGCGTCCACATAGACCGCAAAGAGGAGGACATTGGTGCTGGAGACCAGGTGAGTCTGAAATGTGGTGCAAGCTATTGAAATAATAGTACAGTGGTGTAAGGAGAGTACAGGATGGGACTAACAGTGCACCAGCATGAATTGGGACAACTACAGCATGTAAAACTCACCCATGGTTTTTAATAAAGGGTCAAGAACCACCAGCATCTTATTTTTAAGACGACATTGATAATCAGGCATGTTTTTATTTTGTTGTTGCGGTCTAAATGCCAAAAGGGAAATTATTTTTTTTTAAATATACCTTTTGGGGTGGCACCTTTTCAAAAAAAAAGCTTCAGATGTATTTTTAAAGCAGTTTGTTTAGTTATTTGTAATTTCTTTTTAATTTATAAAGGAACTATAGTATTTAAAAAATGCTCTTGCCATGATTTAGCCTCAGGTGCTGACATGGCATAATTTCTCATGCATGTAAAGAACATGGTGCCTCTGGTCTGAAATGTGCCTTGTTTGGTTCTCAGGGTTTGATGTTTGGCTATGCCACTGATGAGACCGAGGAGTGCATGCCCCTGACTATCATCCTGGCACACAAGCTGAATGCTAAACTGGCTGAGCTGCGCCGCAGCGGAGAGCTGTCATGGCTGAGGCCTGACTCAAAAACTCAGGTGAGGTATTTGACTGCAGCTCTGTGTGTTAGATTTCGGCTAAAGATTTCTCAAAACGCTATTCAAGCAAAGGATCTTCTACAGTGTCTAGATCCAACTCTTCTGGGCGGAGTTTCCCATAAGCACTGCAGGACACCATTGCTAAATGGCGGAACAGTTATGTTGAATAAGATCTTAACTTTATGATTTTGGAAATAGTCCTGTTGAGTTTTGTGCAAAGGAGTGCACCCCCAAATTGGCTTTTCACCTTTCTGTTCAAGGGTTTTCGTCAGGATTTCTTGTGCTTGAATGAAGTGTGCACAAATGTTACAATTCTGTTGTATGTAAAGTACTGGAGTCGACATGCAAACTAAAGGAATGCTAGCTGCTTTATCTAGAAGCAAGAAACGCAAACGTGCCTCTAGTGTGCGAGTCCTAACGTACTCGCCTCAGACTGCTTTGTCGAGGCTGTTAGTTTTTATTTGGTTGAGTTGTATGTAAAAGGGAGGGGTGGAGTTGGTTTGTTATTGTGACGTTACGTCATCCCTTGTTGAACTTTCTCTTGTATAGGTGACTGTGCAGTACCGTCAGGACCGTGGCGTGATGGTACCGGTCCGTGTGCATACTGTGGTGATCTCTGTACAGCATGATGAATCCGTCACGCTGGAGCAGATGCATGCTGCATTGAAGGAGCAGGTGGTGAAGGCAGTGGTGCCCAGCAAATACCTGGATAAAGATACTATCTACCACCTGCAGCCCAGCGGGCGCTTTGTTATTGGAGGACCCCAGGTGAGTGGCGAACATGCCACCTGTGAGATGGAGTGGATGCAGATTTTATTCCTTCACCTGGATTTCAAAACTGTTTTCTTTGCAGGGTGATGCTGGCCTGACTGGACGCAAGATTATTGTGGACACGTACGGAGGATGGGGTGCTCACGGTGGTGGTGCTTTTTCTGGAAAAGACTATACTAAAGTGGACCGTTCTGCAGCGTACGCTGCTCGCTGGGTTGCCAAGTCACTGGTTAAGGCAGGGCTTTGCAAACGTGTCCTTGTACAGGTGAGGATTTAAAAAAATTTTTTTTTAACAGTAGTACTATTAAAGTACTTTAATTGGGTTTCCATTTAATTCTGATTTTGATCTGCAGCTGTCGTACGCCATCGGCGTGGCCCATCCTCTCTCCATTTCCATCTTCCACTATGGCACCTCTGAGAAGAGTGAGAAGGAGCTGCTTGAAATTGTGAAAAAGAACTTTGACCTCCGCCCTGGTGTCATTGTCAGGTAAAATAGGCTTGGTTGTGTGGTGTATACTGTTGTGCCTCCTGATTTGGCTATGATCAGATCAGTTGTGGCTTTGAGTGCAAGTTGATGAAGGGGCGTGACAAAAATGCCAAGAAGCTGGTCTTGGCTTGGTCAGAAGCTAACATCAGTCAGCAATCAGTTCTGCACACTCCTGATGTACATGACCAAATGGGTTGTTGGGTGTGATTAAGCTCCTTGTAAATTATCAGCTGTACATGTGCTCTGGTGGAGAGCAGCAGAGATGCTTATTGAACTCTAGATTCGTTTTCTCCAAGTTCATGTTCTGGAAGTTTGGCAAGCTCAAATGAGTGAAGCTAACGGACATCAGATGGGGGGGGGGGGTTCTTTTATTTTTGCTTCTGGTCTTTGAAAGCCAGACAGTCCAGGGCTACTGAGGCTTGTATAGGATGTAGGTTAACATCTTGAGATGCAAACTTTAGTCTGTAGTGTTCAACCAACTGCATCGTGTCTGATTAGGGATGGTGTTAATTCAGGTGGCCTGTAATCTAACTTTTTAAGCATTTTGATTCTTGGTAGTGTCTATCATGTTTTCCTGTCTACTTGCAGGGATCTGAACATGAAGAGGCCAATCTACCAGCAAACCGCTGTGTACGGCCACTTCGGCCGCGATGGTTTCACATGGGAGGTGCCTAAAAAGCTTCAGTATTGATGTAACTGCATCCAGTCATCAGGTTTACCCAAGGCGAACCTGGCTGCTCTGAAAACCTTTACCCGCACGCTTCAACTTAGATGTATAAATCCGTCCTTCCACTTGTACCCGCTCAGCACTTCATCTAAAGCTATAATCCATTTCCTGTCTCTTTTTTAGAAGTGTCGTATGACCGCTTGAATAGTGTTGTCCTGCATCCTACTGAAGTTGATTGCACAAATTTGTTAATGCAGATTGCTATGCATTTGTCACATGAAGCACTGAAGCCAATCAAACTTTAGTCCAAATGAGTAAGCTTACCCGTCTGTTCTCGCTTCTTGAAGGCCGATCTTGTGACCAATTGTTTCGAAACAATCTTTCAGTTCTCCGTTCATTCACTGTCCATGTAAGGGAGAGATGGCAGCAGTATCCAGTTTAGAAATAAGACTGCTGCTTCACTCATTCACTGCTTTCTTCATACTGTGTCTTCTGCCATTACTGCTGGGCTCAGGCAATTACTAAAACCCAGGATGGAACAAGATTTCACTGGTTTTAGCAATGAAACGTGAGGTCACTGCCTGAGTAATGTGTTCCGTCCTGGGTTTTAGCAATGACCCTCAGCTCACTCCAGGAGTACTGGTGCAACTGAACTCTTCTTTTAAAAATAAATACTTTTTTTCTTTAATTGGTACTGCACCCTCTTTCAATACAGGCTTGTAGCCAACGCTCCTCACGAGATCAGAGGTCTCGTACAAATCCTCAGTAAAATGTGCAGAGACCGCTTCATAGCTGCCCAATGTGCCTGTGAACTTCTCACAAAATGTGTCAATCTTGCAGTTTGAGCATTCTTGGGCCATGAATGCAATGTAAAGCCACCTTCTGTTATGTTGCTGCACCTGCCAAAAACGTATCTACGTGGCATGGTGATAGATTGGCTCAAAATGGAGGATTGGAGTTGCAGTCAGCGTGGGTTTTTTTTTTTTTTTTTTAAGTATGGCAGAAATGGTAATGAAACCGATAGACTTCCTGCTGTGACATTACAGACATCAAGATCATTCACTCAGACCACTACCTAGATAAATAACTTCTAATCGTTAACAATTACTATAGACTTATTGATGCTTTGTTACCATGGGAAATTGTACCTCAACATCAATGTCCTTGACCTGTGGTGTCCCCCAGGGGTCGATTCTTGGACCATTACTATTCAACCTTTATATGCTCCCACTTGGGCAAATTATCAAGAACAATTCAATTTTATATCACTGCTATGCAGATGACACCCAAATTTATCTTGCTCCATCACCTAATGATTATGCCCCCCTTGAATGTCTCTACCAGTGTATCGATCAAATCAACAACTGGATGTCTCAGTTTTCTTCACAGATAAAACAGAAGTAATTCTATTTGGGGGAAAAAAGATGAAAGACTCAGGATTACCACTATTCTTGACACAAAGGGGATTAAAACAAAAGAAATGGTTAAAAGTCTTGGTGTTTTCATTGACAGCGAGCTAAACTTTGACAGTCACATGAAAGCAATCACTAAAAAAAACATTTCCAAACTAAGACTTGTGTCAAAAAATGATCTGGAAAAACTTATACATGCCTTCATCTCTAGTAGGATTGATTACTGCAATGGCCTTTTCACAGGCCTGCCAAAAAAAACCCCGTCAAACGACTTCAGCTGGTTCAAAATGCAGCGGCTAGGGTTCTCACATGAACAAAAAGAACAGAGCACATTACTCCAATTCTAAGGTCCCTTTACTGGCTTCCAGTAAGCTACAGAATTGACTTTAAAGCATTGCTGCTGGTGTACAAATCTCTAAATGGTACAGGGCCCAATTACCTCTCTATGTTGCAGCGGCCTAACCCAATCAGATCTACCAAATCGCAGCAGCAAAATTTACTGGTAAAACCTGTAAACGATTTTATTCTGTTTTTTAAAATTGAACTTTTATCTCACTATTTTATTTCTACTATTTAATTCTTATTAATTTTCCTCCCCATTTATTTTATTTACTATTTACTGTTTTGCTTTTACTTCTGTAAAGCACATTGAACTGCCACTGTGTATGAAATGTGCTATATAAATAAACTTGCCTTGCCTCGCTTAAAACTATTCCTGTGCTATTCTTGAGACCTCAAGAAATTTAACAAGTGAGGCCATGGCTCTGCATATATGCTTTAATGATTCATTTATTTTAATGTGATCAAAACCTGAGGATCAGAGCAACATTTAAGTCCAAATGGTACCAAGGTATGGTTGGAGTATAACTCCAGACCTGTTTCAATTAAACATGTATTTTTGTTAAATGGTGTTTCAGTTGTCTATGGATCTCAGTCCTTGCAGACCACAAGTTCTGGTGTGCTACAGAGAAGCCAGAAGCTGTGATCAGCTGTGGTGCTGAAGGATTTAATTCCTGACTCCACTCTCCTTTCTATTTCTTAGATTTATTTTTTTATAGAGTAAATCTAGTACTTAAGACATCAGTGAAGTCCCTGCACTTCCCCCTCCGTGTGCAGTCGATAGCCAGTGTGGTTACAGAGAAGCTGAGCTCCCTCACTGCTGCAGAGGGGTTTCCTTCACTGTTTTAATTGCACCAGTTCCAGGCCCCGCTGCCCATATGGAAGTCAGGGAGCCTAAAATTGAGTTTTTGTATACAATCCTGAAAGTGATCCGTGTATTTGCCCAATGTTCCACCCTGTGACATCCTCATTGCATTGTACAGAAAAGCTTGGAGGCTCTAACACTGGGTGGTTTTTGAAGCTGTGACCATTGTTGCCTGTTTTAGTTTTTCTAGGGATTGCAGACCAAGGCTAGTCATTAATGCTCATGTGCATGTATAACCTGCCCTACAACTGGGACAGAAGCAAGTGTTTGGCCAGTGTTGTACAGAGAAACTGGCCATGTTTACTTTTGCTCTACTTGGTTGTTAAAAGATCTCGATTAGTGCACCAGATTAGCGTACAGGAAGCAAAAGTGCCTTCTCTTGTCTTTCTCCTGCTCTACCCCTCTCCATCCACCATGCTGTCTCTTGCTGTGATGATTGTACCTGCTGCAGTTCCTAATTTATCCACCACCATTTCTACAGTATTTCATATGGTTTCCTGACTTTAAATAAATTCTGCTTGCACCGCCTGAGTTGGTCTTTGAGTCTTTTGTTCACTTAGATTTTGTAGACAAATTTTCAAAAGTGACCTAGCAGGTTAAAATCTGTCGATTACGTTCGTTATGTCTTATATTGAATATTGTTAGTTTTTTCTTTTTTTTTTTTTTATCAGACATCTAATTTTTTAGGTTTGTTTACCTGACATGTTTCGAACACCCCATAATGCACAAAATATCCGTAGTTAGAACATTGCATGAACGCGCAGCGATAATTACAGATGCACAGGACAAAGAACAGGACGAACAACATATACAACACGCACTGAAGGCATGTCAATATCCACAATGGGCAATATCCAAAGGGGCGGAACAGGTCAAAAACACTAAAACACAGAAGAAAGAGAAAAAACCAACAAACAAGAACACAGGGGAGTAGTGACATTACCATACATCAGAGGAATAACGGAACGCATTCAAAGAGCAATGAGGAAATACAACATTAACACACCTGTCAAACCACACACAACACTCCGTCAGATCCTGGTTCATCCCAAAGACCGAATACATCCGGACAACAGATGCAACACCATATATGAGATTCCATGCCAATTATGCAATAAAACTTACATTGGGGAGACAGGAAGGAGTTTCAACACAAGAAAAAATGAACATAAGAAAGAGTGCGAAAAGGAGACAGCTACAAGACAAACCCGAACAATAAAAGAAAAGGCACAACAGGAAAATTATAAGTCAGCTATAACAGATCATTGCAAAAGGGAAAATCACATTATGGACTGGGGGAATGCCAGAGTCATCCGCACAGAAGATAATAAACATCAGCGCTGGATCAGGGAGGCCATAGAGATCCATAAGCGAAGTCCGAGGACCATCAACCGAGATGAGAGAGCATACATGCTCTCCCATACCTGGAGTGCCATCTTGCAGGGGACGAACTGACAGTAGAAGGCGTGACCGACCTGTCAATCCAGACAGGAAGGCCACGCCTTCGGACACATCAGCTGATAAAAGATTCGTCACCAATAACATCCGGTGACACTCTGAGGAAGACGACAGTCGTACGTCGAAACATGTCAGGTAAACAAACCTAAAAAATTAGATTTCTGATAAAAAAAGAAAAAACTAACAAGGTTAAAATCTGATTTACAAATTGCCTGTGTAGTAGCATTGACTGCTTCATTAAACATAACTGGGTTTTTAGACTTTTATATAAAAGTTAAGGCTTTTGAGTAGGCATCTTGAATTTGAATATTCATGCTTTTTCAAATTGATGTACTCAAATTTCCTCCAGGTTACTCACATGTTAACAGCAGAAGCACTTTTTTTTACACAGGACATGTACAGTGGTGCTTGAAAGTTTGTGAACCCTTTAGAATTTTCTATATTTCTGCATAAAAATGACCTAAAACAACATCAGATTTTCACACAAGTCCTAAAAGTAGATAAAGAGAACCCAGTTAAACAAATGAGACAAAAATATTATACTTGGTCATTTATTTATTGAGGAAAATGATCCAATATTACATATCTGTGAGTGGCAAAAGTATGTGAACCTTTGCTTTCAGTATCTGGTGTGACCCCCTTGTGCAGCAATAACTGCAACTAAACGTTTCCGGTAACTGTTGATCAGTCCTGCACACCGGCTTGGAGGAATTTTAGCCCATTCCTCAATACAGAACAGCTTCAAATCTGGGATGTTGGTGGGTTTCCTCACATGAACTGCTCGCTTCAGGTCCTTCCACAACATTTCGATTGGATTAAGGTCAGGACTTTGACTTGGCCATTCCAAAACATTAACTGTATTCTTGTTTAATCATTCTTTGGTAGAACGACTTGTGTGCTTAGGGTCGTTGTCTTGCTGCATGACCCACCTTCTCTTGAGATTCAGTTCATAGACAGATGTCCTGACATTTTCCTTTAGAATTCGCTGGTATAATTCAGAATTCATTGTTCCATCAATGATGGCAAGCCGTCCTGGCCCAGATGCAACAAAACAGGCCCAAACCATGATACTACCACCACCATATTTCACAGATGGGATAAGGTTCTTATGCTGGAATGCAGTGTTTTCCTTTCTCCAAACATGAGGCTTCTCATTTCAACCAAAATGTTCTATTTTGGTCTCATCCTTCACAAAACATTTTTCCAATAGCTGTCTGGCTTGTCCACGTGATATTTAGCAAACTGCAGATGAGCAGCAATGTTCTTTTTGGAGAGCAGTGGCTTTCTCCTTGCAAGCCTGCCATGCACACCATTGTTGTTCAGTGTTTTCCTGATGGTGGACTCATGAACATTAATATTAACCAACATGAGAGAGGCCTTCAGTTGCTTAGAAGTTACCCTGGGGTCCTTTGTGACCTCGCCGACTATTACACGCCTTGCTCTTGGAGTGATCTTTGTTGGTTGACCACTCCTGGGGAGGGTAACAATGGTCTTAAATTTCCTCCATTTGTACACAATCTGTCTGACTGTGGATTGGTGGAGTCCAAACTCTTTAGAGATGGTTTTGTAACCTTTTCCATCCTGATGAGCATCAACAATGCTGTTTCTGAGGTCCTCAGAAATCTCCTTTGTTCGTACTATTATACACTTCCACAAACATGTGTTGTGAAGATCAGACTTTGATAGATCCCTGTTCTTTAAATAAAACAGGGTGCCCACTCACACCTGATTGTCATCCCATTGATTGAAATCACCTGACTCTAATTTCACCTTCAAATTAACTATTAATCCTAGAGGTTCACATACTTTTGCCACTCACAGATATGTAATATTGGATCATTTTCCTCAATAAATAAATGACCAAGTATAATATTTTTGTCTTATTTGTTTAACTGGGTTCTCTTTACCTATTTTTAGGACTTGTGTGACAATCTGATGATGTTTTAGGTCATATTTATGCAAAAATATAGAAAATTTTAAAGGGTTCACAAACTTTCAAGCACCACTGTATAATGCATGTTATGTTGGCTTGACATTTCACTAAGTTACTGTGTGACTGAAGTTTGAGCCAGTGGGATGTTGAGTATCCACGAGAACATCATTCAATTCTGAATTTCACGCTGTAATATCACCAGCCCGGTTACAGACTTGACAATTTAACTTCCCAGGTTTAAAGGGTTTTTTTTTTTTGGGGGGGGGGGGGTGGCATAGTGGAAAATGTCTTGTCCTACAAGCCAGTTGTACGTCTCATTTTAATGGCATAGGCAGAACATGTGTATAATTTGAGGGGCTTATGGAGGCCTTTATCACTGCTATACAGTTCCTAACCATTCTGCTGATCGCATGTTTGAGCTTCAAGAGTTGTAACTTGGCTTGGATGTTAACAAAACTTCATGACTTGGACTTGCATTTTATTACTTGTGAGCATCTCGGATGTGATGCAAGTTAGCCATGTTCTTGCATCAGCAGTTATGGTATGGTCACATTTTAGATCTGCAACTTGGCTTGTAGTATTCCAGTTGCATAAAACATGGTCATGTCACCTGAATCCAAATACAGATCCAATTGTAGTGTAGTTGCACCCTTAAGTGACTCTTTTCCCCCATTTATGCAGGAATACCAACTTGACACTTTTTTTTTTTTTTTAATCCTATGATGTAGCTCAGCTCCTCATGCAGTACAAGGTTAATGAGCTATAATTTTAGTTTGATGCATGAATGGTAATTCAAGACTATATATCGTATTTGACAGGCTTTTGATTCAGATCAAATTTTAAGCTTTCATCCACTTATCTGTTAATGTCAAATGAAAACACAAGACTGTGTATTGGATATTCATATCACCGTTTATAAAACACCAACTGAAATATTTTGAAAGAACAATTTTGTTCATTGCTCCAGTATAGTTTGAGAGAGGGGTAGAATGTGTGCCAAAGAGCATTGAAGCTGTTCTGGTGGCTTGCGATGGCGAAACGCATTCTATGTTGGTTTTTCCTTTAATTTTTAACCAGTGTGTCTGTACTGGGGAGTCTGCTCCACACTTAGGCATGGTTTCCTGCTCAATCATGAAGACATTTCAGAAGATGACTTACTCAATCCTGAGTAATAATGGAGATGCCTAAAACAGACCACCTTAATTCCTTTAGTGAAAGTGATGGGTTTGGTGTCACGTATTTTCATCAAGACTTAAATATCTGTTCAAAAGAGGTCTCTAAAAAGTGCCCAATGAATATGATGTATGCAGTTTTATGACAGTGTTTATTTAGAACCCATAAATGTGACTGGATAAACAGCTGGTGGGGAAAAAAAAGAGCGCTTGCGTTGTGCAGTTCCTAGGAAATTAATCCATGACAGGCTCCTGTGATACAAGCTTAAAGGTTGGAGGCGGAACATAGAATATCAACTTTATTGTCTAGAAGAACGACCCAAAAAGCGAATTCAATCTTCCTGGTGTCTAATTTACACCCTAAAATTGAATAAAACGGTTAAAATATACTGGTTTGCGCAAGTTCTGAAGGTTTGTTTACATCTCACTTTTACCGCCAGGGGGCAGTTGTCATGACGTCATTCAAGGCAAACAGACTGGGAGCCTTCTCTGTCTGACACTAACATTTAAACTCTCCAACAGATGGGGATTCTTCAAAAACGAATAGTCGTTGAAGTGATCGGCGCACAGAGTGGCGTATTTACCCGGCTGCCAACCCTCTCGCTTCACGCGCACAATCCACTCTCTCCACCTCTTCTCTTTCAGAAAAAGCCAACCCACTCGCTCCACCTCTTCTCTTCTTTCGGAAAAAGCCAACCCTCTCGCTCCACCTCTTCTCCTCTTTCGGAAAAAGCCAACCCACTCGCTCCACCTCTTCTCTTCTTTCGGAAAAAGCCAACCCTCTCGCTTCACGCGCACAATCCACTCTCTCCGCCTCTTCTCCTTTTTCGGAAAAAGGTAAAAACTTCTTCCTGAACCGGTCCTGTTACAGTTCACTGCACAATAATAAGGCATGGTTTTTCTTTGGAAATTCCTGAACGCACTTCTGCACTCAAGCCGAACGGCAATGCAAGTAAACAGAAGTGGACTCTACTCAAGCGGTTTGTCTTGAATGACATCACACGCCGAGTGGTCACGAAAATCGCAGAACAGAAATTCGCCATGATCTGCGCAAAGTTTTTTTTTTTTTTTAACTTATTTTATTATTTTTAAATAACAAGCAGTACAGGATAAGTGACAAAGAAAAAAAACACACCAAGAACATTAACAAATTGAGGAAGATGATCCATATTTATATTCTTTTTCCTTTCAAGTCAGTCGGGCTAGAGCATGACACGGGAGTGGATTTTCACTCCCATCCCATCCCGCTCCCAGAGAAAAAAATCCCATCCCATCCCAATCCCGTGGCGGAGTAAAAAGACAAATCCCATCCCGTCCCACTCCTGTAGAATGATTCCCAATCCCATCCCGCTCCCACTCAAAATGACTCCCACTCATTCAGACAGTTAATGGTTTTTGTTTTTAGATGTTTTTCATCCAGTTTCATCAGTTTATCATGGATGTAATCCATGGTTACATATCCAAACAAAAATAGGCAGCCGTGGGCTAGGGAGTTGGTCTTTAGATCAGAGGGTTGCTGGTTCAAATCCTGCCCTTACCATGGCTTAAGTGCCCTTGAGCAAAGCACTTAACCCCACATTGCTCCAGGTTGTAATCAACACCCTGTAGTAACTAAGTTGCTTTGGATAAAAAAAAGCATCAGCTTAGTGTAATGCAATGTAGTTGTTTGAGATGGAGGCCAGTTAAACCAACACAGTACATTGGTCACACCGTATCTATTTATGTCCATCTTAATTAAATTAATCCCAACATGTTGCAAAAATGTAGCATTTTTATTTGGTTCCCTTAAAGCATTAACATTGAAGTACCAATCTTCGGGCCTGGGATTTGTCCTTGAATGCAGTTCATTTCTGCCATTTTTGTTCAAAGTCCCCTTCTCTGACCCTTTGGCAAAAAGTCAGTTTTTCCATGGTATACAGTATTTCCTTGACAATGTCCGGCCATTGTCTTAGTCTTGGGGGGGGGTGTCGCATTTCGGCTTTTTTAATAGCAAGTATCAATATTTTAAAGATTTAAGTGTCTTTCTTTTCTATTGCCCCCACAGGTATTAGCCCGAGGTATGCAATCTGGGGGTCCATCTGTACTTTTTGGTTTTATAATACATAAGGCCAAATTACTCAATTCTGATTGACCAATCAAGGAGGGCTTTTTTCCTTAACGCCGGGCCATATTTCTGAAATGCTACTGGCAAGTTCGTTGCTTGGTTACAGCTACAAAAATGAGCAAATTTTGTCAACAAAATGGCTGACTCTGCTGGCTCAGCAATGCCACGTTTCGCTATATTTGACAAAGAAATGATAAACCAATAGAAAGCTGCAAGCGAAAATGAAAATACCAAAAAAAGTATGAATTTTTGGCTTTCCGTGTTTTAGAAATGGGCTGCAGAAAGACAAATAAACGACTCTCTAGTGGCGTATGAATGCTGTGAGTTAGACAAGGTGCTATCGCAGTTTTATGCAGAAGTGAGGAAAGAAAATGGGGAAAACTATGAACCAGACTCTCTTAAAGTAATGCAGGCAGCATTGGATCGGCATCTGAGACAAGAGAAATATCCGGGATCAATCCTGAAAGATGTTACTTTTCAAGAATCACGAAAAGTCCTCGAGGGAAAAGCGAGAGATTTGCGAAAACAAGGAATGCTTTAGAAACTGATTCAAATGTGCAAGATAGTCTCGCGCCCTGATTGGTTCAGAAAACGTGAATGACAAATGTTGTGAACTTGAATGGCTTCCGAAGTATGAATTTGGCCCTGTATATTATAAACAAGTAATCGTATGGTTCCTCGTAAAATTAAGGATCAATTTCACTCGTGATTTTGAAGTTTTGAAATTTTCAAAACTTCAAAATCACTCATGAAATTGATCCTTAATTTTACTCAGCCCCATAGAGTGCTCCGAGATGATGCTAAAAATAGTAACACTGCGCGTGCGCGGCCATCTTGGAAGTCACTCGCTCCAGAGCGCGCATAGAGTACACATTCACCTATTCGTTTCCGCGTTAGAGGGCTTAGAAGCTTGGATTTTTTAAGAATTTAGACATCTGAAGTGATGGAGCACTACTGTGAAAGTTTGGATAAGCAGGCACGGGAGCGTTATGCTGAGAAGGTACGTTTCATTGGGAATGTAGATCCATACACTGTTAGTGAGAAGGAATGGAAAGCTGACCCCAGCTTGTTGCCGCATTTAACATACATAGATCTTGTGAACTATCTAGTGTTTCACCCAAGTCCATTTTGTGAACTAAAGGATTTCCAGAACTACAAGAGTATGGAAGCATATGATAGATTTGTGTCCGGTTGGGTCCGCGATGTGTCGGTGTTTACTGCTGAAGACGGAGAGACAAAAGTGATCAGAGGGAAAGTGTTACACTCGCAGAGTCTATCCCAGCCTAGTCTACACCCCTGGATAATAGTTGACAAGAGACATGCTATTTTGTGTGCACATTGCAACTGCATTGCTGGACTTAGGGAATGTTGCTCCCATGTTGCTTCCCTGTTGTTTTTTGTTGAAGCGGCCACGAGACTGAGGGAAAGAACGACGGTCACACAACAGCCGACATACTGGATGCTACCGGTAACTATGAAATTAAAATAACTATTTTAGTAACTATTTCAGTAACTATGAAATTCAAGACAATTTAACCTACCTGTCACAAAGTGATCAGAACAAATCCGGATACAGTCAAGCACGGGCGCAGATAGAGGGGGGGACGGGGCGGATTCGTCCCACCCAGATTTAAATTCACCTTGTTCGGTCCCCCCCACTTATAGGGAGGAAAAACCGTCTATGCTGTCTTTCTTTGCATAAGGCAAACCTCATGGAAAAATCAAAAGACTAATTACCATTCGGTTTATTGAGGTGCACAGCAGTACTTTTTTTTTTTATTGATTTATTTCGCAATAGAAACATATACATAACATGTGAACATATAAATATAAATATTGCGGAGGATAACACAAAAAGTAAAAATACTTATTTCCATTGTGGTCCTCGAAATACATACATAGTTGCAACTGCGCAGACTGCACAGGTTGCGAGCTCGAGCTTGGTTGCTATGGTTACCCGCAACAAGTTTGACAGGTATATCGGGGACAGCTCCTCCTAGTTCAGGACCCCAACACGGCATGATGAAGGGTGCCAAAATGCAGAAAACGATTGCATCGTTTTTTCAAAAAACAACAACTGTACAGTGGTGCTTGTAAGTTTGTGAACCCTCTAGAATTTTCTATATTTCTGCATAACTATGACCTAAAATATCATCAGATTTTCACACAAGTCCTAAAAGTAGATAAAGAGAACCCAGTTAAACAGATGAGACAAAATTATTATACTTGGTCATTTATTTATTGAGGAAAATGATCCAATATTACATATCTGTGAGTGGCAAAAGTATGTGAACCTTTGCTTTCAGTATCTGGTGTGACCCCCTTCTGCAGCAATAACTGCAACTAAACGTTTCCAGTAACTGTTGATCAGTCCTGCACACCGGCTTGGAGGAATTTTAGCCCGTTCCTCCATACAGAACAGCTTCAACTCTGGGATGTTGGTGGGTTTCCTCACATGAACTGCTCGCTTCAGGTCCTTCCACAACATTTCGATTGGATTAAGGTCAGGACTTTGACTTGGCCATTCCAAAACATTAACTTTATTCTTCTTTAACCATTCTTTGGTAGAATGACTTGTGTACTTAGGGTCGTTGTCTTGCTGCATGACCCACCTTCTCTCGAGATTCAGTTCATGGACAGATGTCCTGACATTTTCCTTTAGAATTCGCTGGTATAATTCAGAATTAATTGTTCCATTAATGATGGCAAGCTGTCCTGGCCCAGATGAAGCAAAACGGGCCCAAACCATGATACTACCACCACCATGTTTCACAGATGGGATAAGGTTCTTATGCTGGAATGCAGTGTTTTCCTTCCTTCAAACATAACGCTTCTCATTTAAACCACAAAGTTCGATTTTTGTCTCATTCGTCCACAACATTTTTCCAATAGCCTTCTGGCTTGTCCATGTGATCTTTAGCAAACTGCAGACAAGCAGCACTGTTCTTTTTGGAGAGCAGTGGCTTTCTCCTTGCAACCCTGCCATGCACACCATTGTTGTTCAGTGTTCTCCTGATGGTGGACTCATGAACATTAACATTAGCCAATGTGAGAGAGGCCTTCAGTTGCTTAGAAGTTACCCTGGGGTCCTTTGTGACCTCGCCGACTATTACACGCCTTGCTCTTGGAGTGATCTTTGTTGGTCGACCACTCCTGGGGAGGGTAACAATGGTCTTGAATTTCCTCCATTTGTACACAATCTGTCTGACTGTGGATTGGTGGAGTCCAAACTCTTTAGAGATGGTTTTGTAACCTTTTCCAGCCTGATGAGCATCAACAACGCTTTTTCTGAGGTCCTCAGAAATCTCCTTTGTTTGTGCCATGATACACTTCCACAAACATGTGTTGTGAAGATCAGACTTTGATAGATCCCTGTTCTTTAAATAAAACAGGGTGCCCACTCATACCTGATTTCAATCAATGGGATGACAAACAGCTGACTCTAATTTCATCTTCAAATTAACTGCTAATCCTAGAGGTTCACATACTTTTGCCACTCACAGATATGTAATATTGGATCATTTTCCTCAATAAATAAATGACCAAGTATAATATTTTTGTCTCATTTGTTTCACTGGGTTCTCTTTATCTACTTTTAGGACTTGTGTGAAAATCTGATGTTGTTTTAGGTCATATTTATGCAGAAATATAGAAAATTCTAAAGGGTTCACAAACTTTCAAGCACCACTGTAAGTAAACTGTGCCTTACTTTATCATATCACCTTGCAATTTTTTGATAGTCCGTTCAAAGTAATGTCGTAGTGAAAGTAAAATCGTATGGAGTGATGCCTTTCTGGTAGCCTCCTTCTTTCGGTGGCAGCCTGTAGATACAGTGCTCAGAAGGCAGTTTTAATGTTTAATCTGGCGTTCCCTGCCATAATTTCAGCGAGCATATTGTTTCATAAGGAAACTTTGCGAAGAGTTGTTGACTGACTGCCGCTCACGCAACACACAGGCATAGTTAGAAAGTCAGGATGCACTGGTTTACACTTTACACACACACACGTAGCCCAGCCTCTCGCTATGTTTAACAGTTGGAACTTAGCGGTTTTAAAACTAGTTTTGCAATTTCTGTGCGTGATGATAATGTGTAAACTTTGGATTTCCATAGGCTATGTTAAAATGTTATCATTGTCCTGGCCTGCAGGTAGTTCCTGGTGATGGCAGTGAGGGAGGTGAAATAACATGTATACACACTACCGTTCAAAAGTTTGGGGTCACCCAGACAATTATGTGTTTTCCATGAAAAGTCACACTTTTATTTACCACCATAAGTTGTAAAATGAATAGAAAATATAGTCAAGACATTTTTCTGGCCATTTTGAGCATTTAATCGACCCCACAAATGTGAAGCTCCAGAAACTCAATCTGCTCAAAGGAAGGTCACTTACTAATTACAGTAGTTTAAATTCTTCAGCGGCTTTAATTAGTTTAATTAGTGGCCAATCAAGATCCAGATGTATTCCAGAACCTCCTCAGAATACACCACTCTGTCGGCTTCCTTTGAGTAATACCACTACATGTAGGGATAGCAAAACAGGCCTTCAAGATACACTATATGGCCAAAAGTATGTGCACCCCGACCATCACCAAGCGACCATATGTGCTTCTTCTCCAAACTGTTACCACAAAGTTAGAAGCACACAATTGTACAGAATGTCTCTGTATGCCATAATGTACGGTGGTGTAGTGGTTAGCGCTGTCGCCTCACAGCAAGAAGGTCCGGGTTCAAGCCCCGTGGCCAGCGAGGGCCTTTCTGTGCGGAGTTTGCATGTTCTCCCTGTGTCTGCGTGGGTTTCCTCCGGGTGCTCCGGTTTCCCCCACAGTCCAAAGACATGCAGGTTAGGTTAACTGGTGACTCTAAATTGACCGTAGGTGTGAATGGTTGTCTGTGTCTATGTGTCAGCCCTGTGATGATCTGGTGACTTGTCCAGGGTGTACCCCACCTCTCACCCATAGTCAGCTGGGATAGGCTCCAGCTTGCCTGCAACCCTGTAGAACAGGATAAGCGGCTACAGATAATGGATGAATATTTACCAACCTGCATGTCTTTGGACTGTGGGGGAAACCGGAGCACCCAGAGGAAACCCACGCGGACACGGGGAGAACATGCAAACTCCGCACAGAAAGGCCCTTGCCGGCCACGGGGCTCGAACCCGGACCTTCTTGCTGTGAGGCGACAGCGCTAACCACTACACCACCGTGCCGCCCTAATTGTGATTGTTTACCTTTTATATGTGGAGTAATAAAGAAGCATATAAGATTCTGCCATCCTTTAGAGTTGGTTGAAGAATGTTGTGTGCGACACATGGAATGCCAGTCACTCTCGGACACTGTGATATTGAATTCTTGTTCCCACTTTGATTTAACATATAATGAATTAATTCCATTACATTTTTGGAAACCTCTATAAAGTTTCGATACAATCTTTGGAGGAGTTTGTTTATAAGCATCTGTTAAAATTACGATTATCTCATTAACATCTGCTGATAGGTACTTATTGACTTCTTTGTCGTAAAAGTGTCGTAGCTGTAGACAGCGGTAGAAATCTTTGTTTTCTAAGTCAAATTCTTTTTTGAGTTTTTCGAAACTTTTGAAGGTTTTCCCTTCAGTTAGTGTGCAAACAGCTGTTATTCCCCTTTCTCTCCACTTCATAAAAGTGTCATCTGACTGTGCAGGACCAAACTTGGGTGTTTGAGAGGGCCATATTAGTAGTTTGCTGTCACCCTCCCTAGTGTTGTTCTTGATTATCTCAAACCATGTTTTCAAAGTGTCTCCTATAATAGTATTGTTTTCCTCATGGTCTATATATTCTTTTCCCCCTAGCTTAGCAGGGGGTTGCAATCTACTTACATTCAATTCAATTCAATATGTTTCCACTTTGCTTGGTATGTTGGGGAACACCAGTAGATAATGTATCTCAATTGAGACACGTGATAATATTGTTTTAGGTTTGGTAGGACTAGGCCTCCTTGTTATTTATCAAAGCTGCTTCTCTAACCATTAGGCCATGGCTTCCCATGGCATGACTCAGATTCCAGTCTTTTAAAAGAATTGCACCAACTGACCAAAAACAAGTGCGTCTCACAACTCTAGAAGTATTGGCACCCTTCAATCATGTGAGCAACATGTACATTTACAAAATGTTCTCTTAGCCCAGTTGTATCAGCCAAGACATGTTCAGTGTACGAAGTTTGCTTCTTTAGTTTTGTGTCATCTCATCCCATTATCTCTAGCCGCTTTATCCTATTCTACAGGGTCACAGGCAAGCTGGAGCCTATCTCAGCTGACTACGGGTGAAAGGCGGGGTACACCCTGGGCCCTGTTTACATTATTTCGAATCAGCGGATCATCAGATTAACGTTTTTAAAACGATTCGCGTACACACACACAATTTCTGTGCCCGCAAAAAAACCGTTCCTCGTGCACACAGCAACGCCAATACACGGATACGCTAATCACATGACTAATTAGACGGCATGTCACATGATCCCAGTGCATATCGGGCATGCGCAAGTCACTCACCACTTGCAAGTGGAAGGATGGCAAGCCTAAAGACCATTTTTTCATGGACGGACGACGAGGTCCAATTGTTACTAAACGTAACATTGGATTATAAAACAACGGTGTCGGCTCAGGGTGTGGACTGGGAAAGTGTCCAAACAAAATATAGGGACATACTGGGCCATTTTTTGGACCACTACCCCTCGCCAGAGGATGCCCGCGCAAGTGGGAAAGACTTCCCTCACGCGAAGGAGGAGATGTCAAAAGGTACACATTTGAAATATGTCTTTGTTTAAAACTGAATATGAAATGTTGTTGTAAAAAATGACAACGTGGCATGACCAACGCCAGCGAATCAGGAAGGTGGATGTCACAGTGACGTTGTCCAATGACGACGTCAGCTAGAGCTCAGCACTGCGCATCCTCGTTCCTCAATGTTTACACAGCACCGAATCAGATACGTACTGGGTTGAATACGTGAGCCCTGGCTAGACCCCGAAGCCGTTTGTTTTCAGGATAATGGCTGGCTGATGAAATTATTGGCTGGCTAGCTGACTCAGCCAAAACCTTAATGGCTGCTGCAGCCACCAAAATGTTTATGGCTACAAATGGCTGATACTGTTTCTTCACACCTATGGTCTACGTTCAATTGATTATAAGATGCAGTGTACTGGTTACACAGATACATAGGCTATTTCCACAACACAGTTTGGTTAAAAAACTGATTGTACTACAACAAATGGTGTATTTATGATAGCATTTATTGATTATAAGTTATTTATTTATTACATTTATTTATTATAAGTACTTAGATGTATTATTATTATCTCTCTCTCACACACACACACACACATACACACGGGTCATTTAACATGAAATCATATGAATTATGAGATATTAAAATATAGTAGGCCCTAGTAGACTTTATTCTGTGCAGTGTACGGTGACGGATTCGCTCTAAATTATCTCCGACCGCCAAGTTCACTAATGTTCTGTCTGCCTTGCCTACCAGGCAAACAGAGCAGTCAGTATATTGCTAGCTGTGGTCAGACTGCAAAGTATGAATCATGAAAGAGTGTCTCTGAGGGAGTCCCGCTTAATTAATGGACGTCACTGTGTGGCATATATCCGGGCGAACGGATCAAACAAATGGTGGGAATAAAAAGCAAATTACCACAGGTCCCCTGGTCTCTTACTTCATTGTAAATATAAATCTAGCAAGATTGTTGTTCAATGCTAATAATAAGCTAATCTGGATTGTTCGGGGAAGGCATCTAGCTATCTACTCTCACTAGCAATGACCAGTGAAGGACTGGCAGCTATCTTACTATGATGAAAGTAGAGTGGTGGAGTACTTTTTTTTTTATCAATCTCGAAGTATGTGAAACAAACAAACAAACAACAAAAATACCTTTACACTTTCCCTCAGCAGCGGCAAAGAATGCAGCCATCTCGTCGATATCGGAGTCGATTGATGCTCTGGGTGGGTTCCCGGGTTCCCCAGTGTATCGTGGTAACGGTGTGAGGGGCGGGAAGCCAGACAGGTAGTCACAACGGCAAGCTTGTGGTGGCTCTCTGTGCTGTGATATCAGTTCTAAATCTCTACAGTGTATGCCTATACGTCTCTATTGTGTTACTACTAGTGTGTACAGTTGATCATGTTTGTGTCACTTTTCTTGTAGCTCATGATGTGGATAAACCCATTATTTGATGTACACAATTCTTAGTGGCTCAGCCAAATTTTATTAGATAGCGGCTCAAATTGGCTTACAAAATTATTGGCTGGCGGCGGCTCAAATTCTAAATGGCGGTTTTAGCGGCGGCTTCGGGGTCTAGCCCTGGCGGATTCAAATTGTTCCGCCTGTGGAGTCGTTTTCCGGTGTTTTAATGTGCACGGACAGTGCATCCGCAACGAAAACGATACGGATACGGTCTAATGTAAACACCACCTTAGAGTCACCAGTTAACCTAACCTGCATGTCTTTGGACTGTGGGGGAAACCGGAGCACCCGGAGGAAACCCACGCAGACACGGGGAGAACATGCAAACTCCGCACAGAAAGGCCCTCGCCGGCCCCGGGGCTCGAACCCGGACCCTCTTGCTGTGAGGCGACAGTGCTAACCACTACACCACCATGCCGCCCCCTTTAGTTTTGTGTGTCACTAAAAAATAAAAGTGGGAAAATCACTACCAATTTAATTTCATGCTACATTTATTCATGTTTCCAAATACAGGTAGAACGGAGGAATCAGGATAAAATCTGCAAATAATCATTCTAAGAGAAAACTGAAGACTCTAAATGGAGAAGTGAGAGAAGGAAATGAGTCTGGGTTGTTAATGCAATGAAGGAAATCATGAGATGTTAATTAGGCTATATTGAAGTTTTCCAGATACTGTATAAACTTGACTCGGCCTGCTGTCACAATATAGATTTCAGCACAAATGGGCAGGTGACATTTACAGGTGAACTGTAACAAGATCACAGTGATGCCAGCTTCAGTTTCTGGAGTACAGGTTGATCTTGTTAACCGGTTATTTTGTCATTAAGAGCGCTTTGTAATGCGCTTTAGGATCTTTCAAGTGGAGATCTGTTCATGATTACGATGATGATGATAATAATAATAATAATAAATCCCTGCCCAAGGCTATTATTTGAAGTTGTGTAACATATAAAACAAATTAAGGTTTTTAAAACATGCTTTTGTCATTTTACAAGTCAGTTTTCTCCTCCAGGCTAAATGTTTTCCTCAGCCTGTGTACTGCACACTTGTACTAAACCTTGAATATGTCATGTCATGATTCTGAATTTTCTGCTGCATTATTCAAAATGGATTGCTTTTTAATTCCAGTGCTTACGAACTTATATAGCTTTGAATGTCTGATTAAACTTTTCAAGGATTTTGGCACACACTTCAGGAGTTTGGATACTCCTGAAGTGTATAAAATGTCATCGAGTGTGCATCATTACTATAATACATGAAAAAATCATTAGGGGTCCAAGCACTACTTTGTGTACAGCCTTTGCTTGGACCCCTAATAATGAAGATAAACGGGTATTGTTCTATCCACATTCACTGGATATGAGCAATTGCGCGCTCTGATTGGTGAATCTACTACTAGGCTATCAGCTCATACACTACCGTTCAAAAGTTTGGGGTCACTTTGAAATTTCCTTATTTTTGAAAGAAAAGCACTGTTCTTTTCAATGAAGATCACTTTAAACTAATCAGAAATCCACTCTATACATTGCTAATGTGGTAAATGACTATTCTAGCTGCAAATGTCTGGTTTTTGGTGCAATATCTCCATAGGTGTATAGAGGCCCATTTCCAGCAACTATCACTCCAGTGTTCTAATGGTACAATGTGTTTGCTCATTGCCTCAGAAGGCTAATGGATGATTAGAAAACCCTTGTACAATCATGTTAGCACAGCTGAAAACAGTTTAGCTCTTTAGAGAAGCTATAAAACTGACCTTCCTTTGAGCAGATTGAGTTTCTGGAGCATCACATTTGTGGGGTCGATTAAATGCTCAAAATGGCCAGAAAAATGTCTTGACTATATTTTCTATTCATTTTACAACTTATGGTGGTAAATAAAAGTGTGACTTTTCATGGAAAACACAAAATTGTCTGGGTGACCCCAAACTTTTGAACGGTAGTGTATACCACGAGTAGAGAAAAACAAAATGGTGGAGTGTATTGCTGAACCAACTGAGGATGAAATTAAAACTCTACTCAAAAACAAAACCCCCAAAAATACCAAAAAAAAAGCAACCAAATGTGTTTTCATTGACCGACTGTTGATGTAAATCTTGTCAAATTTGAATATTTTACTACACATGTATGCAATTTGTCACGTGTCCACGAAGCGGAAATGATTTTGATGGACGTTTTGTATGAAGTTTTATTGATTGAGTTTGCTAAAAATAAAAATGCTCAGTTTCTCCAAATCCAGTTAATGTAGGTAGTTATTCCACTCAATCTTGTCGTACATGGCTTATAGCCAACTCGGTGCTATGCGCCTTGTCAGCTAACAGCTCATGTATGACTCAATTTCATGGAATAATTGTTAACTGTATATTTCTATGAGCAGTGACACTGTAAGTATCTGTTTAATGCTCCAAATTTTCATATCTGTATTGAGTGGGCGTGGCCTAAACCATATGTCTGATTCTAATCAATTTAGTCAGGTCTGTTTTCCAAAATGCTAACAATCTAGTAATCGGATTTAGACCACTGTGACCTTTGACCTGACAGTTACTAAGGATGAACGCATACATGTTGATCGGGAAGCAGCTTGGTGCTGAGTGTGTATCCTCTCGGTGTCATGTTACAGTAATCTATATGATATAAGAGTAATGAACTGACAGTTGGAAGTCATAAATATAGAAGCTGAAATGGTTCATAATCAGTTCCATATTAAAGGCCCCGTCACACTTATTCAGAATTAGCAGGAATCAAGCAGAACCAGACGGAACGAAAAATTTTTCAAAATTCGTGCCACATTCGGGCGGGAATTTAAAACTGACCAACATTCTTACAGCTTTGTAAGAATGCCGTTCGAATACTTAGAATGTGCTTCGAACCCGCCTCGAATGATTCTTGCACATTCCGGGTATATTAGCTTTCAAATGTACTGTAGTTGGAACACAGTAGGAATACCTAGAATGCAGTAAGAATATTAAGGATGCACTTCAAATGCCGCACGAGTGCGGTTCGATTGCTGCCCGAATACCACCCGAAGTCTGGTCGGAAGGTGCCTCGAATACTGTACGAATTCACTTCAAATGCAGTCAGAACGCTCCCAGAATAGCCGCCGAATATGTTTCGAACGTCTAAGGCCCTGTCCACACGGCAACGGATTCAGGTGAATCTGATAACATTTTTTATCGTTTTGGCCTGGCGTCCACACGGCACCGGCGTTTTGGGTGCCCCAAAACGCTATTTTTTGAGAACAGGGTCCAGAGTGGAAAAATCTGGCAACGGCGCCGTTGCGAAGTCGTCTGGATGAGTAGAACGGATTTGTTTACGATGACGTCACAACCACATGACTAGAACAAGCAGCACTCTCGCGCACATCATTCGTAACAACAACAGCAACAATGGCTTTTAAATGATTTTAAATAATTCTTTTAAATAAACAAGTAACTGAACCATTTCTTGAATTTCTTTTTTTTTTATTGGATAAGACTGCTTTTCAAAATGTTCACACACAATATAAAAAGTTATATAAATTAAATAAAAATGCTTTTCAAAATGTTCACACACAATAAGAAAATTAAGTTATATAAAACTATGCACACTAATAAAACTAATTTGTACACACAGAAGGCACAATTTCCTCGCGTAGTCGCAGCCATCTTCTTCTTGTTGTTGTGTGTTTGTTCCTGTGAGTGCTTCACGCCGGGTAGAAGAAGGGGTTTATGCGCATGCGTCCTACTTCTTCTATTGTTCTGGTGTCTCCGATGGGACCGTCTTACAGCGCACGTAGAGGTGTGGGATGTGTATTGCATCGTTTTCAGCAAGCGTTGCGTTGCCATATGTACCTGATATTTTACTGATCCATTGCCCATGTGGACACGATATTTTTTTTACCCGCTAAAAAAAAAATCTCGTTGCCGTTGTCGTGTGGATGTGGCCTAAGAATTCAAAGAGAATGCAGCTCGAATACTTAGAATGTACTTTGAATATCCCGGAATATACGAAGAATTTTAATTCTGACGGCATTCCAGCTCATTCGAAGCACATTCGGGACATTCTGGCAGGATCTGAAGTGGCTTGCCATTTCGATTTATCCCTCGAATGCGATCAGAATGTTTCGAATGCTGTTGGAATGCCGTAAGAATATTTAGAATGGAGTTAGAATACACTTCAAATGCCGTTCAATATTTCTCTTCTTCGAATGCACCTCGAATGTTTTGAGCATGAGCAAAACATTCGGGCCGGCCACAAGAATGGGCCCGAATGTTTAGAATGCAGTCAGAATTTTTAGAATGCATTTCGAATATCCCGGAATATATGAAGAATTTTCATTCCGGCTCATTCCGCCTCTAGTGTGACTACCCTATTAAGAGAGCAGAAAAAGAATTGTTTTCAATTTTTGACATCAGTGACAAATGAACAGCATGTCTTGTCATATGTCACTGTTTACAATAATAATTGTGTGTATTACATTGATTGTTTATAAGCATATGTACACTCGCTGACCACTTTATTAGAAACACCTGCTCATATAGGAAATTATCCAGTCATTTGTTAGCAGCACAATGTATAAAATTATGTGGATACAGGCCAAGAATTCCAGTTAATGTTCACGTCAAACATCAGAATAAGGAAAAATATGATTTCTGTGGGCGGCATGGTGGTGTAGTGGTTAGCGCTATCGCCTCACAGCAAGAAGGTCCGGGTTCGAGCCCCGTGGCCAGCGAGGGCCTTTCTGTGCGGAGTTTGCATGTTCTCCCCGTGTCCGCGTGGGTTTCCTCCGGGTGCTCCGGTTTCCCCCACAGTCCAAAGACATGCAGGTTAGGTTAACTGGTGACTCTAAATTGACCGTAGGTGTGAATGTGAGTGTGAATGGTTGTCTGTGTCTATGTGTCAGCCCTGTGATGACCTGGCGACTTGTCCAGGGTGTACCCCGCCTTTCACCCGTAGTCAGCTGGGATAGGCTCCAGCTTGCCTGCGACCCTGTAGAACAGGATAAAGCGGCTAGAGATAATGAGATGAGACTGTGCCCTTCTGCATCCATGATGACACCTGGGTATGCTTCATTGTCGTAATTAATGACGCACCACTCTCCAATGTGCTTTACCTCAATCATTTCTGGTCTCCTAGGGTTATCTGTCTTTCCACATGCTGGGGACTCATCAGATGAACCGAGATGAGATGAGGTTTATACTGAATGTTTAAAGTAATATGTCTATATGTCTGGTCAAGTACACACGCCCATCCAAAAATCACACACACTAGAAACTCTATACATATATACACTTTACATAGTTTAATCTTATTGCGCTCATGACAATCATGTCTTCAATCATTTTATATAAACAAAACTTAACAAAGATTTGAAAGTAGCAACGGTGTCTAGAGTTTAAAATGACTCAACATTATGACTCAGCTTGCTTGTACACATCATTTTATCTCGTGTAGGAACTTTGACCTCCATTTTAGTAAAGCTGTTTGTGAAAGTAAAAGAAAAAACACATCATGACCTGACCATACCACTAAAATAATAATGGCTGAAAAATCAGAATAAACTGCCTTGATGTCTGAGTTTATCTTATCACATTATCAGATTTGCTTAAACAACAGAAGGTCAGAGATCATGTTCTAGACTGGTACCAAAATTCAAAAAAGTGCTTATTTAAGGAGTTAAAGACATTTTTGAGACAAAGTCGGCAAACAGTCTTATTTTGTCAATTTGGGTGTGCCGAATTCAAATCTGCAATATGCCGAGCTCTATCTGACCTCTGATGACCTCTAGAGGTCATTGAACTTTGGGCCTGTAAACGTCTCAGCTGAACCCAGTTTCTCAGCTTTCTAAGGAATGAAATGTACTAAAATGATTAATGAAGTTAGCAAATGGCCTTGTTTGTTAAATGTTTGGGTGCTGAATTCATTTTTCATTTGTAAAACGACATATGACCTCTGATAACCTCAAGGTCATTAAACTTGGCCTATAGGCCTATGCATTTAACGGCATTTTTAAACTGACTTTACTCCCCCAAAAAGAATATGAACAGACAAAAAACAAATAGAAAGGAACAAATACAACATTAAATGCCAGTCCATGTACATGTGACTTACTTATCACAATGAGAATGCCTCGGCGATCACCTTACATAACATTGCATTACATTTAGCGGTTATTGTTTATACAAAGCTACTGAAAAAAGGGCAGATTCAGCAGAATACAAAATGTGGGGGCATCCAGGGTATACAGGTTAATCAGGGTTAGTATATATTAGAGTTTTTTTCTTTGTTTGTTTTGTTTTAAACGGGGTAAAGCCTTTACAAAAAACAAACAACAAAGAAAAAAACTCTCATATATAACAAGGCCATTTGCTGGCGGGAAATTGCAAATTTGGCTGTCATTAATCATTTTAGTACATTTCATTCCTTAGAAAGCTGAGAAACTGGGTTCAGCTGAGACGTTTACAGGCCCAAAGTTCAATGACCTCTAGAGGTCAACAGAGGTCAGACAGAGCTCGGCATATTGCAGATTTGAATTCGGCACACCCAAATTGACAAAATAAGACTGTTTGCCGACTTTGTCTCAAAAATGCCTTTGGGTGTCACAATTCTGGATTTTGGTACCAGTCTATTCACATCATAGCCCAGATTAGAAAAGCAAACATGGACATTTCTGTAAAACTTTTTTCAGACTTTGTTTGTGACTGATGTTGTGATGAGAAGAACTGGCTGTGAAGCTGAAATCCAACAGAGAACAGGCCTGTTCGTAAAAAAAAAAGAGTTAAAACATATTTATTCCACAATATAAGAACCAGAACTGGTTGGGTGTTCTTGGTAGTGGAACATGCTGTACTCTCTTACCAAATTCAATACTGAGGAAATTAGAGGAGAAAAATGCTGGTGAGGAAACTACTGGATTATAGCTGCTATTATGAGATAACAGGAACTAAGTGGCTTTGTGAACATGTGACTATGAATGGACAAAATGTGTGCCAATTTAAATTAGAGCCCTGCACTCTAGGCCCGCAGGACTCGCGGGACCTGCCGCAAAGCAGTGCGGCATGGGACAAATTTTGAAAGCTCATTGCGGGCGCGGGTGGAAGTGCACATATGCGGCGCGGGTGGGAGCGGTGATAAGCTGCAGTCCCGCTAACTAAAAACGTGCTTGAAATAAAATTTATAAAATTATTAATTTATGTCTATTATATATAACTCGTGCTGGATATTTTATTTGGCATTAATAAAAATATTTTAAGACGCCTAAATTTGCAGAGAAAGTCAGATTGCCAGATTGAGTGAGAAATGGCATCTTAACTTGCCACTGATCACCCTAAGGCGAAATTCTTTGATCACGCTAATGACTCGCAGTTCACACCCAGCTAACAAGAGAACCCTGAGTGAATTGATTTACTTGTTGCGTTAAGGCCTCTGCATGCTCTTGCGACAAGGCTTTCGCAGATAGCTTTTCGCAGACAGTTGTAATTTATTGTTGAGCGGGGAGTAATAGGCGTGCGCGATGTTATTCACCGGCACAACGCAAGGGGGCACGAAGTCGCTAGGAGTAGTTGGTGGGTGTGGTTATGGAGTGTTTATCCTCCGGTTACTTATAATGACTAGAATTTTTTTTTTTATAATGACTAGAACTGGAGTCGTATAGATGTCCATACTTCCTCAATCAACTGCTCTTCATACTGCTCCATCTTCGCTCGTGTTTTTAAAAATGCCGGTCGTGAAAACAAACCAAACCGGGAAAGTAGAGAAGCGGAAGTGCATGTACAGCGGACTAATCAGAGCCCTCTTGTCTGCGAGGCTTCTGCGGTAGTCACAATTTTTGGGAGGTGCGCGCAGAGCGTCTGCGAAGGTAGGTGGGGGCTATGCAGACACTGTCTGCGATACTGTCTGCGAGAACTGGGTTGTTAGCATAAATTGGCCTTTAGTCTACAACTTTAATCAGAGAGACAGGTTACACAGTGACGGTAGGCTTGACTCAATGCTATCCCAGAAATCCTTCCTGTAATATGCAAATTTGGCTGTCCAATCAGAGGCGGCCAAATTTGCATATTACAGGAAGGATTTCTGGAATAGTATTGAGTCAAGCCTACCGTCACTGTGTAACATGTCTCTCTGATTAAAGTTGTAGACTAACGCAAGCAGTAAATCAATTCATTTCTTTTACTAGCTCTGCTTTGCAATAAAAAAAAAATTGGTACAAAGATCAGAGAATTACAATGGTTTCTCATGTGATAAAAATGTGTGATTTGCGATTAAATATTTTAATCGTTTGACAGCACTAATTATTATTATTATTAGAAGTACTACATGCTGAATTCAGAAACAAGGTAAATAATAAACGTGAGCTGTAGATATTTATGCTCAAATCCACTTAAAGTAGGGAGCGGGGCACCATCACGCTGTGTCAAGACAAGAACTTTCCTGAGAAATAACGTGAACGTCTGCATCATGCGGGATTTGCTGGCGGGATTTGCGGGCGGGAGTGGGACTGAAAATCATAATTTTTTTTGTGGGCGGGGGCGGGACTGAAAATCACAATTCTTTGCGGGCGGGCGCGGGCGGGAGTGGGACTGCACAATGCGGGCGCGGGAGGGAGCGGGACTGAAAAATCCGACCCGCGCAGACCTCTAATTTAAATTCTTAGCATTGGCAAATTTCGGTGGTATAAGAGGAAGAACCACTTGGAGACATGCTGTTTTTGAAAAAAATAATTTATTAAACCCGATGGACCTGTTACCAGGTCCAATAGAACGCTACTATAATTGATATCTGGTAAAAAAAAAATATTTTTTAAAATGCTGTTTTGGTAAGTTCTATACTTACTAAAACTTGTGGAGTATCTATGTACTTTGTGGTATTTCTATGTTTGTTTGTTTGTTTGTTTGTTTTTTTGGTCCAGTTGTAGTTAAGGAGTTGCTGAATGAAAAAAGTGGCATCTTTGTGCATGGCCCCATGGCTCTCATGGTGTTATCCACTGTCTAATCTAGAATAGATTTTAGGTGAGGATAAAAAAATAATAATTTCTCCTTTACTTTATCACAGTTTACTCAGGCATAGTGACAGTCACAATATTACTGACACTGGAAAGATATTTTCTGAGGTCTTACATATCCATACAGACCAAGATTATGTATATTGTTCTGATAATTGTGGATAATTTTTTATTCATTTTGGATATGTCTGTTTAGGTGAGCCATGCCTCCCAGCACCCAAGGTCTTAAGAGGTTAACTTGTAACAGGGCGATGACTATTTTCCTCTCGTTCAATCAGGAACCAACTCTACAGAACCACTACCATAGCATAATGCTAACAAACAATAACTATTTCAAATTTCTTCACGTTATAATATATAACATATAACAAATAATAACATAATTATCCTAAGTATACAGAAATATAAATATGTGACCTGCTGGTTCTAGATTGTGATGATGTGTGCAATATGAACTTACTTCTACTTCCACATGTTCATCTGGCAGAAGGAGACCACCTGAGAGGAAATTATCACACAAACACTCTTTACATTACTGAATAATAACCCTGTAATTTTATTAACTTCTCTACTAGAAATCATTCAGACTCATTTAGACTTTGGTGAGTAGAACAAGGCAAATTGTGCACTCTCAAGTCTGGGTTTAAGGAGCACTTTTTGGTTTTTGGCTCCATCTGTTGTCTGTTAGGTGAACTGCAATAGCAACACTGAAACAAGTCTTTCTCTTTTAGATCTCAACTGACCCAGTCCTTTAAAAGCAGGAAATGTCTGGGTGTAAAGCTAATTTTTGGGCCAGAAAATAAGTACAGAAAAAAGATAAGCTATTTTCTAGATTGTCTGGTTTGTTCTGTTTTATTCCATTTCATAGTTTATTGAGTTTAGTTCATTGTGGTTCGCCACAAAAGATAAATGATTACAATAAAATAAATACAGAAAAAAAACAATTAAATACAACCAAATATAAAACAATAAACATAGTGGCAACGGACAATAACAGGGCTCACGCCCCAATTGAAAATTGTCCCTTATGCTAAAAAGGGAATATATATATATATATATATATATATATATATATATATATATATATATATATATATATATATAAAATGTCAAAATACAAAAGTACAGAAAAATAATATTAATAAGAATGCTGCAAAGAGTTTTACATGGAATATAATAGGCCTATGTAAATCTATTTTATAATATACTTTGAAATATATGTCAAGTATATAATCATCTATTGCATGCTAATGACTTTTTATTAAATTGCAGTTTTTCTGAGGTGTTGCTGGAATTACATGATCAATATAAGGCTAGGAACATTATTAAACATTACAAACTGGACCTTACAAGGAAAACCTTATAAAACTGAAAACTCATTCCCAGAGAAGCCATTGTTATCATGACAGTAAGATGATCCACATTACTACAAAGGTTAACTTAATAAATAACAAATTAACCTAATAATTGATAATTAATTAAGCTAATATTACAAAGTCTCATCCCGCTAACTTGTTCAACTGATTTCAGTGTGGGGTTTGAACATACTTGCCTTACTTAAATCTCACTGTCACTCTCTCACTCATTCCTACTGATATACAACTCACCCCACAAGCATGAGCAGTTTCTAGATCTCGGCAGCTGTAGCTTGGCCCCAGTGTGCAGGGGTCACCAACATCTCCCTGCTCCGCCCTTTTACTCCCCATACACAGATCAGCTCTCTGAACACACCAGGTATAGCAATGGATCCAACATACTGAACATTTTAACTTAAAATGAATAATAATTTCAAATAAGATAAAAAATATTCAAAATAATGAATTACAATTTTAATGAATTAAATAGCTTTGTGACACACTCTTTTCTTCATCTTCTTCTTCTTCTTATTATTATTATTATAAGTAGTAGTAGTAAGGAAAACCTTATAAAACTGAAATCTAGTGAAAGGTAAGATGTATAAGACAGTAGTGAGACCAGCTATGATGTACGGATTGGAGATAGTACCCTTAACGAAGAGACAGGAGGCAAAGTTGGAGGTGGCGGAGTTGAGGATGTTAAGGTTGGACAGGATAAGGAACGAGCACATCAGAGGGACAGCACATGTGGTGAGCTTGGGAATTAAGGCCAAGTTTACATTAGACCGTATCTGTCTCGTTTTCTTCGCGGATGCACTGTCCATTTACATTAAAACGCCTGGAAACGCCGGGAAACGGGAATCCGCCAAGGTCCACGTATTCAATCCAGATCGTGTCTGATCCGGTGCTGTGTAAACATTGAGAATACGCGGATACGCTGTGCTGAGCTCTAGCTGGCGTCGTCATTGGACAACGTCACTGTGACATCCACCTTCCTGATTCGCTGGCGTTGGTCATGTGATGCGACTGCTGAAAAACGGCGCGGACTTCCGCCTTGTATCACCTTTCATTAAAGAGTATAAAAGTATGAAAATACTGCAAATACTGATGCAAATACTGCCCATTGTGTACTTATGATGGTCTTTAGGCTTGCCATCCTTCCACTTGCAAGTGGTAAGTGACTTGCGCACAGCGGCTCAGTCCCAAATCATTGCTCGTGCGCTTCACTCGCGCGTTCTGTGAGCTGCGCAGGGCCGGAGTGCGCACCCTCCAGAGGGCATTCGCTGTTCAGGGCGGAGTGATTTGGAGCGCAGCCGCTGAGGAGGAAGCGATGAGCCGCACTGACACATTTCAACTTACGTGCCGAATTAGTCATGTGATTAGCGTATCCGTGTATTGGCGTTGCTGTGTGCACGCGAATCATGTATTGGCGTTGCTGTGTGCATGCTAATCGTTTTTAAAAACATTAATCTGATGATCCGCTGATACGGTCTAATGTAAACCCCACCTAATTCTTCTAAAACTGATTCCAAAGCGGAGTCAAACGCGCGCTGTTCACTAGCCCTAGCCATCTTTCCTGTTGTGCTTTCTCCAGTGTCACGCAGCTTTGTCGTCACTCCTGCAAAAGCCAGCCCAAAGAATCCAAACAAAAACCTTGCGTTGTGATTGGCGGGCACGATTTGATGCCCGGGGTTTTTTTGTTTATATGGTGCGAGGCTAGACCCACTCACTAGGCAAAAATATTTTTGGCTGCTAGGCGGGTGGGTCTAGTTTACTAGGCTAGTGGCGACCCCTAATCGGGAGCAGCCAAAAGAAGTAGTAGTAGTAGTAGTAGTATGTTGTACTTTGGCGCCCTCTGGTGGCTGATCATGCCATCACAGAAGTCAAACAGTTGTCGGTGTGATTGTGTTGTTAATGTCTGTACCTTACACACATCCATTGCCACTGCCTCTTTACCCAGAATCCCCTGGAGCTGTTCACCATAGCGCTGAGTAAAACTCTCACACTACACAAGGCAAATAAAGAACAGGACACAATTCATGAGCAGAATGTTTGCCAGAAGTGACATGAGGTGATTTGAGGTGTTGAGTGAACAGAAAGGCTTTCCAAAAATCTCTCAAAGAAAAGGAGAGTTTATACATGAAGAGCTCAGAACCATTTTAACCAGTCAGGAGTGAGTTTCCCAAAAGCCTCTTAATGCTAAGAGCATCTTAACGAGGAGAGAGAGCATTCATTGTGCTGGTCGCGCTACCATTTAATGATGATCTTTGTGCTGTGATGCTTTTGGGAAACTCAGGCCAGATCAGTCTGTTTATCCACATTTTTCTCCCCAGTAAGGTCGCCTGCTAATTTGTAGCATGCTACCAGCTGGTCTGAGTGAAGGCTCACACATGCTTCCTCCAAGATACGTGACGCCAGACATATCTTTTGGAACTGCTACTCATCTATCTGCCCTCTTCCACATACATGTGCTCATAGAGGCCCATGATTGATGAGTGTTGCTGTGATTGACAAGAGAGAGAATACCATTTTGCTCCCTTGGCTCCCGGCTCTGGCATCATCAGGATTCAAACTCATCAGAAATTTCCAAAGCCAATGTGAAACCTGGATATCACTAAACTGCAGTACCTTGAACATGTGTTTGGAAATCTGTTCAGTTTCGTTGCTGTTGCCTGCACTGAATATATTTAGAACCCTGACTGGCCACTATCACTGCTCAAATGTTTCCTAACCCTTTGACATTTGAAAGTTTTAACTCAAGACTGTGCGAATGCATCCTCAGTAAAGAGGTCAGAGGTTTTTAACCTTGGGCAGGATGCCGGGGTGTGACTGGCACACGGACTGCAGGAAGGAAGTAACCTGAGGCTGAGTGGCGTTCGAGCCCAAATGAAGATGTGACAGGATGACCAGAGTCAAACACGAGTCACAGTCCGAGAGAGGAGATGCCACTGAGAGGAAAGAGAGACAGGCATGTCAATAAAAACAGACAAAGGACAAAGAAACAGTGTAAGAGAGAAAGAGAAGGACAACTGACTGTTCCTGGGTGGAGTTGAGCTCTGACAGAGCCGCAGCACGGAGCAGATGGAGTTGGGCGATTTTGCGTTCAGGAGAACCTCAAACAGCTTCTTCACTAATCTCTGAACCAGTCGTGAGCACTGACCACTTACAAAGATGGGGAGGACGGAACACACTTCATCTAACACACTGCTCACGGCACTCTGATACGGACACAACACAACAAACATTCCTTCAGTAAAAGTGTAAATACTCACGTAAATGTGATTCTCTTGATCGCTTTGTTCCAAATTTTCATGTGTGATTTTTCCCTCCAGATGCTTCATTTATTTTCACAAGATTTTTCCACATGATTCATCATTTATTTTCACGTATTATTATTCACTTGACTCATTTACTTTCATGTGTAATCCCCCCCCCATGATTCGTTTATTTTCATGCCTGATTTTTTTTCCTTTTTTTTAAAATTTATTTTCAAATGTGATTTTTTAAAATTAATTTTCCCATTAACTTTAATTTTTAGTTTGTCAGATATTTCAGGGCATAAAGTTGAAATGCAGTTTCAAATGTTTTTCACCTGTATAAATATAATTTATATAATTAATTACTAATATAAAAATATAAAATACATTTACAATCAATAATTATAAAACATTTTATATTTTTATATTTAAAAATATAAAAATATATTTTAAAATATATATAATTCTAATATGTTAATATATTTAATATTTTAATAATATATATGTTTTTTAATGGCGGCACAGTGGTGTAGTGGTTAGCGCTGTCGCCTCACAGCAAGAAGGTCCTGGGTTCAAGCCCCGTGGACGACGAGGGCCTTTCTGTGTGGAGTTTGCATGTTCTCCCCGTGTCCGCGTGGGTTTCCTCCGGGTGCTCCGGTTTCCCCCAAAGACATGCAAGTTAGGTTAACTGGTGACTCTAAATTGACCGTAGGTGTGAATGTGAGTGTGAATGGTTGTCTGTGTCTATGTGTCAGCCCTGTGATGACCTGGCGACTTGTCCAGGGTGTACCCCGCCTTTCGCCCGTAGTCAGCTGGGATAGGCTCCAGCTTGCCTGCGACCCTGTAGAAGGATAAAGCGGCTACAGATAATGAGATGAGATATGTTTTTTAATGTAATTTTTTATAATTATAAAAACTAATATAAAATATCATTACTCTTATAATCACAAGTGAACTAACTGTATGTGAGTCAATATCACTATTAAGTGCCTTTGGTGTCCTCATCAGAATCACTCAGTCATCATGAAAATGTAGCAGACTAATGAAACTCTGAGGTCTTATTATAAAT
This sequence comes from Neoarius graeffei, assembly GCF_027579695.1. NCBI lineage: Eukaryota > Metazoa > Chordata > Actinopteri > Siluriformes > Ariidae > Neoarius > Neoarius graeffei. The sequence goes on along the minus strand of NC_083593.1, from coordinate 50,649,471 downwards.
GGCCAAACATTTACACACATCAGTACAATGATAAGTCTCTTGAAATGTGTTTCCTTCATTTTATACCATTTTTTTTCATTGGATGTACATGATTTTGGCATGTCCCACACACTGCTCTGCTAACTACAGTATGTGTAATAAGTGGTTAAACGAGACTAAATAAATTTTAAAAATCATATAGTTTTATTGTCCACAACAAGTTATTTGATAAAATGAATTTTTTGATCATGTATATTCAATTTTCATAATAATATTGAACATTTTGCGCGTGTCCCTGAAATTGCTGTCCACCCTGTCATTATGGGGCAACTGCCCCTTTAAGAAACCCCCTGATGTCTTCAGTGACATCACTACCATCATTTTGTGACATCACTACCATCACTACCATCTTTTTTCAATGGATGCTGAAACAGTGGCTTGTTGCAGAGTAAGTATTTACACTTATATTTCGTAATTTTCATCATATTATGTGTGTAGTCGGATGTTGTCAAGCTTAACATGTCCACTCTGTCATAGTGAAATATCAATTAATATAAAAACCTTTCAGAAATTCAAAATATATTTGTAAAACAGTTCACAGTCACCTTGCTAACTGAATCATGTTGCTAACTGAAGGTCGACCATGTGCTCATTAAATGCTAACATTGGCCAAAAATGTCCACCCTGCCATTGTCCACCCTGCCTGAAGCACAACGAGTCCCTCTTGCATATAGATTTTAGTGAAAATTATGTATGCAAGTACAGCGAAGAAATACAATCTGTGCATTTTGGAGGCTTACACCAGCAGGCCAGTCTGCACACTGGAGTGCTCTACACCGCTGGTGAACAAGCGCTGCACACCTTCTGCTCCATATCACCCTCCAGAAGACATGACCCTGTGGCCATCTGGGCCCACCTTGATCCAGTTTTGAAGGTAGTGAGAGAACGACACCCTCAAGTCAGCAAACTTCATTTTTTCAGCGACGGGCCTGCAACGCAGTATCGACAAAAGGGGAATTTTTTCTACCTCTCAACGGAACCCTACAAGTATGGTTTCAAAGAAATAACATGGAATTTCTTTAAGGCTAGTCATGGAAAGGGGGCACCAGACGGTGTGGGTGGGGCCCTCAAGAGGTCTGCAGACCGGATTGTTGCCCAAGGAGGAGACATGCCTGATGCCCAGAGCTTGTATGAAAAGCTTGGACACATCTGTCGAGCTGTTCTTCGTCCAAGAGAGGGATATTGAATCAAAGACTGAGGTAGGTAAAAGCTATAGTCTGTTATCCAATGCACCCCATAGTCCTTCTGCCCCGGTTTCAGGTCCCTGTCCCCCCTCTCCCATCCAGATTACAGACTAGCTCTGTCAAATCTGATCCTTTCATGTATTTAGTGGTTTAGTGAGTGTATTAATGTTTGATCCCCCCCACACACACACACACACATTATAGGTACCTGCAATAGCTGCCATAAAAGGCACTATGAGAATCCACCAAGCTATCAGTCTGACACCCGGCCAGATGAAATACAGAGACATTTCATGTCTGTGTAAAAGGGAGGAAGGTGTTTTGGACTGCCCCTGCTTTAACCTTCAAGAGGTCACTCTAGCGGATGTTCCCATTTCATCTGATGAGTCCCCAGCATGTGGAAAGACAGATAACCCTAGGAGACCAGAAATGATTGAGGTAAAGCACATTGGAGAGTGGTGCGTCATTAATTATGACAATGAAGCATACCCAGGTGTCATGGATGCAGAAGGGCACAGTCTCATCTCATTATCTCTAGCCGCTTTATCCTGTTCTACAGGGTCGCAGGCAAGCTGGAGCCTATCCCAGCTGACTATGGGCGAAAGGTGGGGTACACCCTGGACAAGTCGCCAGGTCATCACAGGGCTGACACATAGACACAGAGAACCATTCACACTCACATTCACACCTACGGTCAATTTAGAGTCACCAGTTAACCTAACCTGCATGTCTTTGGACTGTGGGGGAAACCGGAGCACCCGGAGGAAGCCCACGCGGACATGGGGAGAACATGCAAACTCCGCACAGAAAGGCCCTCGCCGGCCACAGGGCTCGAACCCGGACCTTCTTGTTGTGAGGCGACAGCGCTAACCACTACACCACCGAGAGGCAGTGTGAAAGTTAAGTGTATGCACCGCAATGGCATAAACAAGTTCCATTGGCCAAGTCTCCGGGAGGACATCTGTTGGAACCATGACTGGCAGATACTTTGCCTAATACCAGAACCACAGGCTCTGAACAAGTGCTCTGTACAGATTGAAGCATCTGCTTGGAAGTATGTGGAACAGCAACTACAGAATTGAGCCATGTCTCTGCAGAAAGGGAGAGAATGTTTGGAGAAGCGTCTAAGTCAGGGATGGGCAACTGGCGGCCCGCGGGCCGCATGCGGCCCGCCTCCTTACTCAGTGCGGCCCGTAGATTCATTTATTAATTATCAGGAAAAAAAATTAACCGCGGCCTTTTTTTTTTTAACGCTATTGTAATTACACTGTTGACCGATAGAGGGCGCTTCCTATGCAAACAATATCGGGGCCTTGGGCCTTAACCCCTTCAGCGAGGAAGAGAGACAAGAGAGCCATGGCTACTAGCAGTGCAAAAAAAAGAAAACTCGATCAAGAAAACCATACCTTTCAGTCAAGATGGGAAGCAGATTATCTCTTCATAGAATTCAAAGGCAAACCCATGTGTCTGGTTTGCTTAGAAACCATAGCAGTCATGAAAGATTTCAACTTAAGTCGCCACTACAACACTTTGCACAAAGTTAAATATGAGAAGTACACTGGAGCTGCAAGGGCCACTGTCGTAGCCGACCTCAAATCAAAAGTAAACCAACAACAGCAACTTTTCACCAGAGCCACAACTACACAGGAATCAGCACTCAAAGCCTCTTATGCTGTTTCACTTGAGCTTGCCAAAGCAAAGAAGCCATTGTCAGATGGGGAAATTTGTCAAGGTGTGCACCGTGGAAATGGCTAAAGCTTTTGGTGACGATAAGATGGTTAAACACTTTGAAACGGTCTCTTTGTCCTGACGCACAGTGACACGCAGAATTTTTGACATTCACGATCATGTCGAAATTAAGCTGAGAAAAGTCATGCATGACTGCAAGTACTTCTCCTTGGCTTTGGATGAGAGTACATATGTGATGGATGTTAGCCAGCTACTGATTTTTACGAGATCTATTGACAGTTCATTTGAAGTGCACGAGGAGCTATTAAAATTGGTTTCTCTGCATGATACGACTAAGGGCACCGATATATTCAACGCCGTTGACAGTGTTGCAAGTGGATTTGGTGGCTTTGACAAGCTGTCAACTGTTGTTACGGATGGCGCACCCGCGATGCAGGGAAGACATGGAGGTTTCGCAGGGCTCCTCCGACAGAGCGGGGTAAACTGCCCTATACTGCACTGTATCACACATCAGGTGAGTAGCCTCATATTAACTGTGAGATGTAGGCCTGAGTTTGACATGACAGGACAAAAATATATTTTTTAACATGCCATGCATTTTATCTCTCCAGGAAGCCCTCTGCGCGAAGACACTGAACTTTAGCCACGTTATGGATTTAGTGACCAAAGTAACAAATCTCATCAGAGGGGGGAACAGGTCCCTTTGTCACAGGAGGTACATTGCCTTTTTGGATGAAGTGGACGCCGTGTATGGGGATTTACAAATGCACACCGAGATCAGATGCACTGTAAAAAAGAATAGTTGAGAATACTTGAAATTTCAAGGCAACAGTCTGCATTAATAATTTTATGTTTTGCCAACGATGTGCCCATGATAATCCAAACTATGATAACACTGTTATCTTTATTAAGAATTCTTAATTAAGTCAATTTTCAATTCCTCATTCTGCCAACATAGATTTCTCTTTTTGCTGAACAGTGGCATTCACAGTAGTACAAAAAGGCAATTGAGGTTATCACAATTTTTGGGGGGGGGCTTTTTTCACCTTTATTTGGATAGGACAGTGTAGAGACAGGAAATGACTTCAGGTCGGAATCAAACCCAGGCCCCCGGATTTATGGTATGGCGCCTTATCCACCTGAGCCACAACAACATGAGTTTCAACCGGAGAGAGAATCACATTGCCCAGCCCTTGCATTTGGGAGAGGAAACCCCGTCTCTTGGTCATTCAGAGCATGCGCTGAATAAACACCTGTGACAATTATGTATTTTCAATTCAGATTATTCACTATTGTATATTTACACATCATTGAGGTGCACCCTATCAGTTTGATGTGGATTTTTCTTGATGTGGATAATTCTAAAAAATAGAATTACGCTTTGTTCAAGTAATTCCATATTCACAATTGAATGAACAAGAAAATATGAATAATTATTAACGAACAGAAAAATCCACATCAAACTGATAGGGTGCACCTCAATGATGTGTAAATATGCAATAGTGAATACTCTGAATTGAAAATACATAATTGCCACAGGTGTTTATTCAGCGCATGCTCTTAATGACCAAGACACGGGGTTTCCTCTCCCAAATGCAAGGGCTGGGCAATGTGGTTCTCTCTCCAATTGAAGATCATGTTGTCGTGGCTCAGGTGGATAAGGCGCCATACCATAAATCCGGGGACCCGGGTTCGATTCCGACCTGAGGTCATTTCCTCATCCCTCCCTGTCTCTCTCTCCCGCTCATTTCCTGTCTCTACACTGTCCTATCCAAATAAAGGTAAAAAAAAAGCCCCCCCAAAAATTGTGATAACCTCAATTGCCTTTTTGTACTACTGTGAATGCCACTGTTCAGCAAAAAGAGAAATCTATGTTGGCAGAATGAGGAATTGAAAATTGACTTAATTAAGAATTCTTAATAAAGATAAGTGTTATCATAGTTTGGATTATCATGGGCATACATTGTTGGCAAAACATAAAATTCTTAATGCAGACTGTTGCCTTGAAATTTCAAGTATTCTCGACTATTCTTTTTTTACAGTGTGGATGAGTCGAGGAAAGTGTCTGGAGCGTTTTTTTTTGCGCTGCGCTCTGAACTACCAGTATTCTTGGAGAACAGTATTAGTGGTGATACAAGCACCTACTGCAGAAAACTCAAAGACACAGTTTATTTGCGACATGGCCTTTCTGACAGACATCACCTCGCATCTCAACCACCTTAGCACACGCTTGCAGGGGAGAGACCAAACTGTTTGCGATCTGTATGCACACATAACCGCATTCCAGCGTAAACTCGACCTGTTCATAGTAGGATTTTCTTCCCATCGTCCAAATTTGGCACACTTTCCCGCTTGTGAGGAGATGCGAAAAGATAACCCCAGGTGCGAGAAACTACTTCAGAAGTATAGGGCCGACATCGAAAAATTGCAGGAGCAGTTTAACGATCGTTTCCAAGATTTTCATGTGATGAAACCACGAATTGCGCTATTCACGGACCCCGTCTCTGCTGCTGTCAGCGAGCAACCATCAGAACTGCAGCTCGAACTCTGCGAGTTGCAGTCAGATCTGTATTTTCAAGCAAAGCGCAACGAGAGGGGAATTTCATTTTGGAGACTGCTACCAGAGGCACGTTTTCCACTCCTCAGAGATTTTGCTCTGTCAATGGCCAGCGTGTTTGGGAGCACTTACATTTGCGAGAGCAGCTTTTCAACAATGAAGCACATTAAGTCAAAAGAGAGGAACAGACTCACGGATGATGCTCTTTTTCATTTGATGCGGATTGGATGCACAAAGATTGACATTGATATCCAGTCTATTGTGCGCCAGCAGGCAAAACCACAAGTATCCCATTAAGTTGCACTTAATATTGGGCTGCTGGTTTTTTTTTTCTTAGGTTTTGTGCCTTATTGAATGTGAGCCCTTTGCACTTTGTTTCTTTTAAAACAAACTTGTGTTTGTCGTTTAACAAGACGAGCATTATGTTAAAAATGCATTTCAGTGTGGAAAATATTAAATAAATGTATGTTGGTTCAATAAACATACAGACATAAGAATATACAAATATTTTGTTCTTATTTCAAATTATTTTGTAACTTCTCTCATATCTGATTAGTTGAAGTGCGCGGTCATGTGGCCCTCTGATGGTGGTGATGATCAATTGTGGCCCTCTTTATCATGCAAGTTGCCCATCCCTGGTCTAAGGCTACATCCACACGACAACGGCAACGAGATGTTATTTAAAAATATATCGCGTCCAAATGGGCAACGATCAGTAAAATATCAGGTCCATATGGCAACGCAACGCTTGCTGAAAACGATGCAATACACATGCCACACCTCTAGGGGCGCTGTAAGACGGTCCCTTCGGAGACACCAGAACAATAGAAGAAGTAAGGACGCATGCGCATAAACTATTATGCGCGAGACTTCATATTAGCCACAAAGTCAGGAAAATCTGTTCGTAAAATTACATTATAATGACCAAATACAATGAAAAGTATTTTTCCAGTCTCACCTGTGAAAGGTAATCCCATGTGATCTCGTTTGGACGGCAAACCTGTTGGTACAGTTAAACGCAGCTAATCTTTATTCTCCGCTTTGACCTATCCAATATGGCGGCGAGGATGACGTATGATTCTACGCGGAAGGCGGCGTCTTTAATGGTCTGGAATAAATTGAATGCTACACGTTGATGGATTAATTTGTTGTTTCTCACCTGTGAAAGGTAATCCCATGTGATCTCGTTTGGACGGTAAACCTGTTGGTACAGTTAAACGCAGCACATGAATCTTTATTCTCCGCTTTGACCTATCCAATATGGCGGCGAGGATGATGTATGATTCTACGCGGAAGGCGGCGTCTTTAATGGTCCGGAATAAATTGAATGCTACACGTTGATGGATTAATTTGCTCTTCTACGCCATTTTTGAGGAATGTATTGTAGGATTTAAACCAACATCTGAAGAGGTGAGATCGCTCCTTTTTTCCCTATTTTTGCTGGCGGGATTGACTCTGCCCTAAGGGCAGAGTCTCTCTCTCTCTCACTTTGCACCATTACACAATAAATATTCACAGTGAAAATATTTTGTAAGTGCGTTTCATGAACCAAGTTATAGGATTTGTTGACAACTCGCATCGAGTTCGTTACACTTCTACCCGGCGTGAAGCACTCACAGTCATGTGGTTGTGACGTCATCGTAAACAAATCCATTCTACTCATCCAGGCGACTTCACAACGGCAACGTTGCCAGATCTTTCCACTCTGGAACCCGTTCTCAAAAAGATTGGGACGCCAGGCCTAAACGATAAGCAATTGTATCGGAGTCACCTGAATCCGTTGCCGTGTGGACAGGGCCTAAGTGATCTCTCTGTAACATGCTGTTTTCAATGTTTGAATGTTCAACCGTTCTCCACTTTTTCAACATTTTTCTTCTTGTTCTACAGTTGAATGTTTGACTTTTACTGTGCAAAATGATGTACAGAGTTTAACACTAGAAGGCCACATTAATGGCTCATTCTGGGCATCTTTATTCAGTGGCTGCATGCAGGTAGAGTGGATCAAAACCAGTCTGTTTTGTCAGTGAGGATGATGAAGTCTGTTTCCCCCTACATGGGAAAAGGACCTCTGCCATTTTTTTTTTTACACAATTTCCTTTAGATTTATTGCATTTATGAGGCCATTCAATGGCATTTCACAACATGTCCACCGTGTAGGTCCACCCTGTCATGTCATTGTCCACCCTGTCTTTTTCATGTTTTATGAAAATAAATTATTTTCACAAGTTAGCAAAACCTTTTGTGTGATTCCTTAATAAACAAATGAGGGCCAAATAGTATTGCTTGAAAGTTTGACCAGATATCTTTGTTGTTAGATTTCATTTAGAACAGAAAGTGCAACTCTTGCAGATTTTATAGAGAAACAAATAGTTTGCCATAATTTCATTATTATCCAAATACTTTTCCCATTAACTAAAATATATTGTTAAGAAAGGGACTAAATAGCTTTCTGCAAATGTACATTTTATAATCACTATGTTATTACAATGTGTTTACTCTACTTTGAATTTGTCCATGACAGGGTGGACATACGTTGCTGTTTGCATGTACATTGTCTGCTTGCAGTTAATTTATAAAAAGTGTTGGAGCTTGACCAACATGCATTTCTAACAGCACAACATCTACTTAATAAAATGAATGTGAAGTTCAATGGAAAATCTCAGCTTTTTTTTTTTTGAAAATGGGTAAGTCTCAAAGGCACCTTATGGTGATATTGACTCATGCGTCCATAAGGCAGGTGTGTGTGTGTTGATCTCACCTCTGTCTGTGCTATGGGTAGGAGACAGTCCAACACATTCAAAGCATATGTACAAATGTTGCACGGGAATGAGGCCTCCAGCTGTGTGTGTGCACAACAAGAGGAACATGATCATTCACAAAGTAAATCCAAAACTGTTCTGCCAGATTGTTTAATACTGTGGAAATGATCAAGAAACAATGTTTAAGGAACAGAACATACACATGAGTGCACTAAGTACCACTTGTTTAGAGATCACATGAATAGCATTGTCCCTGCAGAGTGCATTAGGGGTAGAGACATCATCATGGCTACGTTGTCCATCCATCCATCCATCCATTATCTGTAGCCGCTTATCCTGTGCAGGGTCATGGGCAAGCTGGAGCCTATCCCAGCTGACTATGGGCGAGAGGCAGGGTACACCCTGGACAAGTCACCAGGGCTGACACATAGAGACAAACAACCATTCACATTCACGCCTACGGTCAATTTAGAGCCACCAATTAGCCTAACCTGCATGTCTTTTGGACTGTGGGGGAAACCCACACAGACACAGGGAGAACATGCAAACTCCATACAGAAAGGCCCTCATCAGCTGCTGGGCTTGAACCCAGAACCTTCTTGCTGTGAGGCAACAGTGCTAACCACAACACCACCTGGCTACATTGTTCGGATGAAAAACTACACCATGTTTATCAGCTGACAATCCCGCATCTCACCACTAGAGGGTGATAGACACCAATTATTAACTGAGAATACTTAATGAATCGGGCGGCATGGTGGTGTAGTGGTTAGTGCTGTCGCCTCACAGCAAGAAGGTCCTGGGTTCGAGCCCCGTGGCCGGCGAGGGCCTTTCTGTGTGGTGTTTGCATGTTCTCCCCGTGTCTGCGTGGGTTTCCTCCGGGTGCTCTGGTTTCCTCCACAGTCCAAAGACATGCAGGTTAGGTTAACTGGTGACTCTAAATTGACCGTAGGTGTGAGTGTGAATGGTTGTCTGTGTCTATGTGTCAGCCCTGTGATGACCTGGCGACTTGTCCAGGGTGTACCCCGCCTTTCGCCCGTAGTCAGCTGGGATAGGATCCAGCTTGCCTGCGACCCTGTAGAACAGGATAAAGCAGCTACAGATGATGAGATGAGACTTAATGAATCAGTTTCAGCTGTCAGTAATTATTACCATTACCCAGCATGCACTAAGCTCCCATTTTATCAGCTCTTCTATGCAAGTGATTTTGTAGGTCTATGATTACACCCTGTAGTCCATTTTACTCTGTACAGTTTTCTCTCTCAGCTGGTTCTATAGTTTAATAACCTCTGGAATGAGGACAGATCCTGGTAGTGACTCTTGAGCTGGTTTTTGAATACAGTGCATATGTTTGGTGTGTTTACCATGACAGTAGGAGGTATGATGGTCTTCTGTATGTAATTCATCAAAATGTCCTCCATCTGCAGCTTGGTCTCACCTTCACACAGGTTGAGGTAAGTGCACACTTGTCCAGGGTTCTACAGAAAGGCAGAGAGGAAATGGAAATACAGCCTTTTCTGTGATGATGTGTTTTAGAGACGGGAATCTTTAAGAACATCACAATTTGATTTGCATTTGTAAACTGATATTAAAATTAACACAGGTTACAAAAAACCCTCCAATCGGTTTAAAGTCTTTCCAAGTGATTCAGCTTCAGTTATTGTTTTTGTTTGTAATATGTTCATATTCAAAGGTGTTTTATTTTAATTTTTTTCTTAAGATTTTAATTTTAAGATCCATGTTCTACTTTTAGTCACCCAGCATACAGTAAGTCTATTTATAACCTGCTTCCTAAATGTTGTCCTTTTCTGAAAGGACCCTTAATGTTGGAAATGTCTTTGGACAAATTCATGTAATTTCTTATGGCATGTCTTTAAAACAAGTTTTTTAACGTATACTATAAAGTGCACGGTTTTGTGAAACGGGCATATGTATGGACTGGTGTGTCACACAACAGAGCTAGGCTCCAATAACAGTGTGCTCTACATGTTATAATGCTTTTATCGTTACACAAGTGAGGGTAAAGCGTATAGAAAACCATATAATATTTTGGCAATCTGTGAATTCAGAGTAAAAACAGATTTGTTTTTTCTTTTATAACCAACTTTGGTAGCATAAAGTCAAATTTAAGAAATTAGTTTGATTTCTATAATAAAACAAGAGAAATCATTGGGGTAATAAATAAGTAAACTGGATGCATTTCATTATTTAAAATTTTAACTAATTAAAGTTTGAAAATGTTTGGGCTAAAATGAATAAATACAATAATTATATCTTTGTGTTTTTACAATGCAGAAGTTGTGATATAGTGCCCACTAGGATGTGCCTATGGTAGATATATTGTTATAAACTGCTCCTAGGGTGCCCTTACAGTAGAGTAAATGCCACAAAGTGCCCTCTAGGGTGCCCTTACAGGAGATTAAAGCTCATAGGCAATGGTTTTAATTTTATGCACATTTGAAACTTTTATATGTTAAACAACCTCTGTAATTTTCTTCTGGTCCCAAGAAGTATTGTTAAGTAATAATTAAAATAGGTTAGCGCGGATCGTGGCAAATTTCTGTTCGGCGATTTTTGTGACCACTCAGCACGTGATGTCATTTAAGACAAACAAACCACTTGAGTTGAGTCCACTTCCATTTACTTACATTGCCATTCGGCTTGAGTGCAGACGTGCATTCAGGAATTTCCAAAGGAAAAACCATGCCTTATTGTTGTGCAGTGAACTGTAACAACGGGACCGGTTCAGGAAGAAGTTTTTACATTTTTCCGAAAGCGGAGAAGAGGCAGAGCGAGTGGGTTGGCTTTTTCCGAAAGCAGAGAAGAGGCGGAGTGAGAGGATTGTGTGCATGCGGTTGTTTTTTTCCGGAAGAGGAGATGAGGCGGAGAGAGTGGATTGTGCGCGTGAAACAAAATCAAGCAGTCAAAGAAGAAACAGACCAGCAATGTTCAAGCAAAAAGGAGATGATTGGAGGTAAACATTTTTTTTACTTTTGCTTGCAATTTACAAGTCAAGAATCCTGAGGAATCCTGTACAATCATTGTGGAAATGAGACAAAGGGATATTTCCTCACTTAGAGTAGGCTATAAATAGTATAATGCCACGGATGGTAGGCTAATGTGGCCTACCGGCGCACTGTCAATTAATTGTTCCCTATATCCACTAGGGAGGGCAGTTTAATTATTCTTCAAAAGGGCTCTTATTTAGTATTACGACGAAAGTAGGAATTTGTCATAACTACCAGGATAAATCTTTTGGGCACGAGTCTTGTTGAGGTCCGGGGTCACTGCGATCAGAGTCGGCCGAGTCGCTGTCCGATTCCGAGGCCGGACGGTCAAACCAGTGAGCCACATTCACTGATTGCTTCATAACGCACATAGCTTCATACACGTATGGTTTCACCTCTCGATATTTAATTTGGAGAGTTCCTACTTCAAAATCGTTATCACTTTCAGACATTTTACACAATCTCTCACGACCAAAGTCCGTACACGTGTGCTCGGTTCGCAGGTCTGTTTGGCTTAAATGACATCGCGATGACGGGCCCCTGGCGGTGAAAGTGCGCATAAGTGAGATGTAAACAAACCTTCGGAAATTGGGCAAAACAGAATATTTTAACCATTTTATTCAATTTTAGGGTGCAAATTAGACACTAGGAAGATTGAATTCGCTTTTTGGGTCATTCTTCTAGACAATAAAGTTGATATTCTACATTTCACCTCCGACCCTTGCCTATGACCTTTAAAAGGCCACAAAGTGCCCTCTAGGGTGACCTTCCAGTGGACAATATGATGCAGCCCCATATAGGGTTCCCTTACATCCAGGGAAACATGAAGTGCCCTAATGGGTGCCTGATGGGTCTCTTTTATTTTATTTTTTTTTATCCCCCCCCCCATTTTGCTTCTGCCACTCAGGCAGCCTGTCTGCTGACATACAAAACTAATCCAGACCAAATAGGCCTGATGTTTAATGAATCAGTGCTGAATCTTTCAAGAAAGAATTGATTAGAAGAATAATCTCTACTACATAAGCTCACATGTACCACAAACTCCCCCCGCCCTATCCTAACATGGAAGAAATTTGGGGGTCACAGAATCCGTATGTTGATGATGAAGGGGCTCAAAAATTGGCATCTTGACAATACCTTCATGGTTACTACACGGTTCACTGATTCAGTGCAACTGACTCACAATCAGTCCGGTGATGAAGGTGAGGACGAGAGGAAGGTCCTTGCCCACTTTACTACGACACAGCTGCTTTATCTGCTCAGGCAGCAAGTCACACACCTCCTCCAGAGTGCTCTTCAGCTTCATCTGAGAGGAGCAAAATACATATTTCACAGATAGTTCTTACAAGAGTGTGAGAGAGAACAAAAGCCAATCATAACAGTTTGTTACAAGGCCTACGACCTTGGGCTTGCAGTGGAATATGCGTGCTTTCTTTTAGGTTATAGCAAACTTTATCTGTTATGCTCTAAAATTGAGAAATTTTATTTTTAATTGTAATTAATTTTGCGGGTTTTTTTTTAAAGATTATTTTATTACATCTCAACTGGTAGGTATGAGAGTAAAATTCTTTGTGTTTTTGAATTGAATTGAATTGGAGTTGAATTGGAGCCTTGCTGGAACCCACTTATAGCCCATCTTAGTTTAGCCCATCTACTGCCCACCTATTACCCATGTGGGCTCCAACAACAAAGCCCACTTATTGCCCATGCTTAATTTAGCCCATTTAATGCCCACCCATTGCCCATGTGGGGCCCAACAACAAAGCCCACTCAAAGCCCATGCCCAGCCGAAGCCCACCTAGCCCAAATGAGGCCCATGTGGGCCCCAACTGTATGTGTTTGCAGGGATTAAAGGATTAAATATCAACAAAAGACAAAATGGTTCATCCCAGTGAGAGTGAAGTACCATCCACCTGATCTAATGTACAATAACAGAGAGGTCGAGAACCAGCATGACGGATATTTCTCTTCTTAGTGATTATTTTCTCGTTTCTAGATTTGTGTGTCAAAGGAAGAAGGTGAAAAGAGAGAGAAATCACGAGGCAACACAAACCAGCCCAAAGCTTTTTATGATTTTAAATTCCTGTCTTTTAATAATTCTTTTTTTTTCTTGTTCTTGATCTCTTCTTAACCTCGCTAGAGTCATGCAAGCAAACACGAAGGAGAAAGGAGCCACAATCATGCACAATATCTTTATCTCACTATGGTATGCATGTGCCAATATTAAACTTTCATCACTTCATGTCTATCGTAGATATTATATTAAAAATGACCATGTTTATCTGTCCTTGACTGTGTTACACCATTTTAATAAGTCAGATTTTTTTTTTTCCCCAGAAGTCTTGTTTGGAATTTTGTTTGGGATCTGAACAATCCTGCTTTCCTCATCTCATCTCATTATCTCTAGCCGCTTTATCCTTCTACAGGGTCTCAGGCAAGCTGGAGCCTATCCCAGCTGACTACGGGCGAAAGGCGGGGTACACCCTGGACAAGTCGCCAGGTCATCACAGGGCTGACACATAGACACAGACAACCATTCACACTCACATTCACACCTACGCTCAATTTAGAGTCACCAGTTAACCTAACCTGCATGTCTTTGGACTGTGGGGGAAACCGGAGCACCCGGAGGAAACCCACGCGGACACGGGGAGAACATGCAAACTCCGCACAGAAAGGCCCTTGCCGGCCACGGGGCTCGAACCCAGACCTTCTTGCTGTGAGGCGATAATGCTAACCACTACACCACCGTGCCGCCCTCCTGCTTTCCTGTTCATCCAAAACAAGGTTCCTGAGATTGTTGGTAGAACATCTCTACCAACACAGGTCTCCTTCCTTTAAATGGTACATTCAGTAATGGATAATTTGCGTATTCATGACAATTTTATGCCTGATAAATATTGTGATGTATCATATACTGGCACATGCCTACGTTATTGATGTGATCAGATCAATTTTGTCTTTGTTTTATTAATAAAATAAATCTCTCACCTGAACCTGATTCTGTGGAATGAAAGTAAAATGGTGTTTATAGACATTAATAAGAGCTCATGCATGTGATCATGTTTAACAAAGCTGAGTTTGTTTGTTTGTTGTTGTAAAAATTCAAGCAAACATAAATAAATTGCATTAAGCTGTAGTATTTTGATGCATACAAATATTAATGAGCCTATAATCCTATATTTGCATAGACATTTAAGTTATTCCACGAAATCGAGTCATACATGGGCTGATAGCTGACGAGGCACGTAGTGTCGAGTTGGCTATAAGCCATGTATGACGAGATTGAGTGGAATAACTGTTTTATTCTATCCACATTCCCTGGATTTTAAAAAACGGAGCATTTTCACTTTTTTCTTTTTACAAATGTGATAATTTTACAAAAGTCTGACAAAATAATTTCCGCTTGGAATGTAAACAAACCAGTGAAATCACAGTAGAAATTTGTGAAAAATGCAGTAATTCTTGAAAAATAAAGATACTTTTATTCCATATTGTTGCACTTTTTTGAGTATGTTTTTTATTTCGTTCTTGGTTGGTTCAGCAACACGCTCTGCCATTTTGTTTTTCTCTACTCACGGTATTGCTGGGTTTCAGTCACGTGATTCTTCTTAGCGGTTTTACCGGAAGTGAAATAGCTGGTGATCTAAACAGCTGCCGTAGTGCAAACAACTAGCGGTAACTTATCAGAGTACGCTTGTAATCTAGAAGCCACTGCTCACTTTAGATATATTCAGAAGATTGCTATGTGCAATGGAATCGACCCCTACAGTCTGGGAAAGAAGAATTTGTCATACGATCTCGAAAACTACCCTTCAGTCGAGTTCCCCGACATCTTGAACTATCTGGTGTTGCAGACGTCCTTCTACACCACAAAACAGATGAAAGCGTGGAAGAGTAAGGAGGCTTACAACTTTTTTTGTATGTTGCGGGGTAAAAGACCTTGGGATCAAGTCACTGCCAAATGAATCCTGTATTGTTTTTGCCTGTGTAAGTATGGGTTTGTTGTGTGGGTTTTTTTTTAAGCATCTTTACAACAAAGCCCTGCAAGTTGAAGTTGGCTTGATTCTCACTTGTGTTGTCTCTTATCTCTCAGGTAAATTGTTCACAAAGATCATCAGAAACCCCTTTAAAGACCTGGATCTTAGTTAAACAAGACGGAGAAGTGATCACGGCGCATTGTAACTGTGTGGCTGGGTAAGAATTTTCTCGTGACCTTCATGCATATGGACTTTGTGAGGAGGAAACAGTTTGGGGACTTTAGCACTTCGTGACTAAAAAAAGTACTGTGAAATAATGACACATAGCAAGAAAAGTACTTGGAAAACCCCTAAAGACATAGCTGAGAGGGAAATACAAACCTTTCACCAAGTGATCACTGCAAACCCGAGCATGCTTCAACTCGGCTCCCCTCGATTTCAGTGAGGGGTTCAAAAGCCACCATTCTTGCCGTGTTTTTGTGAAATCCTGTGTTCGTTCACCCTTTTTTTTTAGTTCATGAGGAACTCTGAAGAAACTTATCAGTTTCACAGTTTGATCGATTTTGAACAACCTAAAACACAAGCGTAAGGCACTTTTCATGTGAGCAATGCACCTTCTCTGTACAAACGCTTTGTCAACTGAGCTTTGGTAGACCACCAGCTAAAGTTTTGAATAACTAATGAGGCGGATGTGACGTCACGTGAAACCCAGCAATATGAGCTGATATCCTAATAGTGGAGTAGCCAGTCAGAACGCATGATCGCTCATATCCAGTGAATGTGGATGGAATAATAGGACATTAGCAGTAGTTCATCACAGAAACTGGAAACTGATACTCATGTGACATGATCACATGAAAACAAAATGACTATCAGGAAATATGATCTTATTGTAAATGCTTCAGGATTGTTTTTCCTGAGTATTCCTTATAGTATACTCTTGACCTAAGAGTCGACTCGTTCGAATCTTTGTAGTCGACTCTTTGACACTGTCATCACTCTTGTAAAACTCTTTAACCAAAACGTTTCCATGGAGCTCTTTGTTGGTGTGAAATGTGACGTGTATCAGGATAAATGGAAATGAATCTTCTGAAAAGGCAGATAAAATAGATTTCATAAAAATTTATATCAAAGTGATGTTAATTAAAAGGGAGCATAAGATTCATGAAACAATAAACCACAGTTAGGCAAAGAACAAAAAAACAATGGTTATAATATTGCTTGGAAAAAATGACAATCGTTTAGGATTTATTAGTGAACTGAGTCAAATGATCCGACTCCTTGAACAGAGCAAAGATTACTTGGGAATTCAGGTGACTGAAAATAAATCATGGGCTCTGAAACATTTTTAAATGTGTCTGTGAAATTCTCAGTCATCCAGGTCATGGTAAACAGTGGGTGGTAAAAGAGAGCAACTGGACTTGCTTGAAGATTCTTGAAGGCGTTTCACTTCTCATCCAAAAGGCTTCTTCAGTTCTGTCTGACTGGTAGGGAGCATCAGGTATTTATCCTCTCATGGATGAAAAGCTCATCTAAGGTGTCGTTGAGTCATCCTGTTGGTGTGGGTCACTGGGGGCTGGTCGTGAATGGCCTCGAGAGTCGTTCATATGAACCTGATATTTTACTGATCGTTGCCCATTTGGACGTGATATTTTTTTAAATAAAAATATATCGAGTCCAAATGGGCAACAATCAGTAAAATATCAGGTCCATATGACGACGCAACGCTTGCTGAAAACGATGCAATACACATGCCACACCTCTAGGGGCGCTGTAAGACGGTCCCTTCGGAGACACCAGAACAATAGAAGAAGTAAGGACGCATGTGCATAAACTATTATGCGCGAGGCTTCATATTAGCCACAAAGTCAGGAAAATCTGTTCGTAAAATTACATTATAATGACCAAATACAATGAAAAGTATTTTTCCAGTCTCACCTGTGAAAGGTAATCCCATGTGATCTCGTTTGGACGGTAAACCTGTTGGTACAGTTAAACGCAGCACATGAATGAGGCATCTTTATTCTCCGCTTTGACCCATCCAATATGGCGGCGAGGATGACGTATGATTCTACGCGGAAGGCGGCGTCTTTAATGGTCCGGAATAAATTGAATGCTACACGTTGATGGATTAATTTGTTCTTCTACGCCCTTTTTGAGGAATGTATTGTAGGACTTAAACCAACATCTGAAGAGGTGAGATTGCTCCTTTTTTTTCCCTATTTTGCTGGCGGGATTGACTCTGCCCTAAGGGCTATTCTCTCTCTCTCTCTCTCTCTCTCTCTCTCTCTCTCTCACTTTGCACCATTACACAATAAATATTCACAGTGAAAATATTTTGTAAGCGTGTTTCATGAACCAAGTTATAGGATTTGTTGACAACTCGCATCGAGTTTGTTACACTTCTACCTGGCGTGAAGCACTGACAGTCATGTGGTTGTGACGTCATCGTAAACAAATCCGTTCTACTCATCCAGACGACTTCGCAACGGCAACGTTGCCAGATCTTTCCACTCTGGGACCCGTTCTCAAAAGATTGCATTTTGGGGCACCCAAAACGCCGGTGCCGTGTGGACGCCAGGCCGAAACGATAAACAATTGTATCGGATTCACCTGAATCCATTGCCGTGTGGACAGGGCCTCTGTCCTCCTGTGCGTCACTGAAAACAGCTGGGTTTTGGTGTGCATTCAGTTGTCTGGGAAGTGTGCCAAGGACTGCATTGTAGGTGGCTGATAAATGATGTCTTAGACCCCCACCTCTGTTCAGTGATGGCCATTCCAGGTTGACAAAAATGGCTTCTTTAACTCCTCGCTCATACCAACGATTCTCTCTGGCTAAAATGCATACGTTGCAATCCTGAAATGAGTGTCCTTTGTTGTTAAGATGAAGGTAGACAGCAGAGTCCTGGCCTGAGGATCTGGCTCTCCTGTGTTGAGTCATGCGCCTGTGAAGCGGTTGTTTTGTTTCCCCAATATATCTCTGCTGTCTACCTTCATCTTAACAACAAAGGACACTCATTTCAGGATTGCAATGTACGCATTTTAGCCAGAGAGGATCGTTGGTATGAGCGAGGAGTTAAAGAAGCCATTTTTGTCAACCTGGAACGGCCATCACTGAACAGAGGTGGGGGTCTCATTTATCAGCCACCTACAATGCAGTCCTTGGCACACTTCCCAGACAACTGAATGCACACCAAAACCCAGCTGTTTTCAGTGACGCACAGGAGGACAGAGAGAACCAGCATTCCATTGATCACCCTAACGGGCAATCCATTGACCATCCTAACGACTCTCGAGGCCGTTCACGACCAGCCCCCAGTGACCCACACTGGGTCACTGGGGGACTCAACGACACCTTAGATGAGCTTTTCATCCATGAGAGGATAAATACCTGATGCTCCCTACCAGTCAGACAAAACTGAAGAAGCCTTTCGGATGAGAGGTGAAACGTCTTCAAGAATCTTCAAGCAAGTCCAGTTGCTCTCTTTTGCAACCCACATTTTAAAATGTGGTGGGGTTTTTTTTGGCCTTTTAAATAAATAAACTTTTTCACATGGAACTTCACACACATCACATTATCTGTAGCCGCTTTATCCTTCTACAGGGTCGCAGGCAAGCTGGAGCCTATCCCAGCTGACTACGGGCGAAAGGCGGGGTACACCCTGGACAAGTCGCCAGGTCATCACAGGGCTGACACATAGACACAGACAACCATTCACACTCACATTCACACCTACGGTCAATTTAGAGTCACCAGTTAACCTAACCTGCATGTCTTTGGACTGTGGGGGAAACCGGAGCACCCGGAGGAAACCCACGCGGACACGGGGAGAACATGCAAACTCCGCACAGAAAGGCCCTCGCCGGCCCCGGGGCTCGAACCCAGGACCTTCTTGCTGTGAGGCGACAGCGCTAACCACTACACCACCGTGCCGCCCCACATGGAACTTTTAATAGTGAATCTGGTTCTGGAACAACAACAAAAAAATTTCCTACCTGGAATTCTTCATCTGATAGCAAGTGTTTCAGGATCTCTATGATATGGATGCAGTCCTGGCAGACTTCATCATCCTAAAATGGATCATCATATTTAGTCATGGTGATCGAGGAAATTATTCAGCATATTGCATGCATTTAATTTTTCATTATTTTACCAAATACATTTTTAAAATGTAACTTATTAATTAGAATAATTCACGCACTGATCATGTGATAAACTCAATGTTCAGAAGGAATGTAAAACTCTCAGTTATTACTGTATTGTAGATCATTATAGATGGGTTTTTTCAAACCTAAGAATAGATTGAGCCTGAAAAGCTAAAGCAGAAGTGAGATTAGTGTACATATTGATAAATGGGCTATGTTGGGTATTTTAGGTGTGAGGAGATGGAGGATCTGAAAGCTGTGACCACCACAGTAGTGTGTAAAAATAAAACCCTAATCTGAACAAAAGGAAGTGCTGACCTCCAAGTTTGGGTCACATGAGGGTCAGGATTAATGAGTGGCGTTCAGAACAGAATCGCAATGTTCCACTTTTTTCCCTAAATGTCAGTCAGATATGCTTCATGTCTGAAATTGGCTTCTTTAGTGCTAAGCACTTCTTTATCCACCAGTGGTGGATAAATGGTGCATTTGATTTACTTGGAGCTTATTTTTCAACTCTGGGTAAGTTTTAAACACGGTTTGAGGATGAATTACATTTTAATGGCATTTAGCAGATGCTCTTATCCAGAGCAACATACTGTACGACATACCCGAA
Organism: Neoarius graeffei; assembly: GCF_027579695.1. Lineage (NCBI taxonomy): Eukaryota > Metazoa > Chordata > Actinopteri > Siluriformes > Ariidae > Neoarius > Neoarius graeffei. The sequence goes on along the minus strand of NC_083593.1, from coordinate 50,629,496 downwards.
GCAGTTGGGGGTTGGGTGCCTTGCTCAGGTCCAGGGATTTGAACCTGCAACCTTTTGGTCCTAAAGCTGCTTCTCTAACCTTTAGGCCATGGCTTACCCTCCATGTAGGTCTTTCATTAGCAATAATCTACCCAGCTAATGGTCATGAGTGATTTGTATATTTGCTATCTCAAAACAATGAACTGTGTAATCAATGTTCTACAATAACACCATTTTATGTCTGTTAATTGACTTTACTTGTCCAAATATTTGTCTATACGGTGTAACTCATTTTAAACGGAAGAAGTGCTGCTTTGTTTACTGCTGATGTGAGCGGCCATGTTGATTTGATGTCACTTGCTGAACTTGTAGTTGAGGAAACCATCCTGAGTTCCCGACAAGGAATTTCGAGTTGAGGGAATGGTTGGGAGATCTAGCTGAATGCAGCAATTTGATGCGACCAGTTGATCATAATGTACACTACCGTTCAAAAGTTTGGGGTCACTTTGAAATTTCCTTATTTTTGAAAGAAAAGCACTGTTCTTTTCAATGAAGATCACTTTAAACTAATCAGAAATCCACTCTATACATTGCTAATGTGGTAAATAACTATTCTAGCTGCAAATGTCTGGTTTTTGGTGCAATATCTCCATAGGTGTATAGAGGCCCATTTCCAGCAACTATCACTCCAGTGTTCTAATGGTACAATGTGTTTGCTCATTGCCTCAGAAGGCTAATGGATGATTAGAAAACCCTTGTACAATCATGTTAGCACAGCTGAAAACAGTTGAGCTCTTTAGAGAAGCTATAAAACTGACCTTCCTTTGAGCAGATTGAGTTTCTGGAGCATCACATTTGTGGGGTCGATTAAATGCTCAAAATGGCCAGAAAAATGTCTTGACTATATTTTCTATTCATTTTACAACTTATGGTGGTAAATAAAAGTGTGACTTTTCATGGAAAACACAAAATTGTCTGGGTGACCCCAAACTTTTGAACGGTAGTGTAGGTGTTCCATTAGCATAATCACTCTCAGCTCAAAAGGCAGTACTTGGAACAAGGTGTTTTTTTAAAAAATAACGTGCTAGAACATGGATGTTTTCTGCCGTATTTTACCTTCATAAAGCTTACAGAATTTTGTATTCTGTGCTCATGAATGTCTGTCTCCTGTGTGTATGTGAGTTAGTTATTGTGGTGGGAGCTGTCATACCTTTGCAACATTAGTGTCCTTCAGAACCACTTGCACCGTTTCTGGACTGAGCATCCTTGCTTTGGCTGGGGGTAAAAAAAAAAATGGAATGAAATATCAATCTTTAAATAGCCAATTTATCACACAACTATGGTGCAGGGGGTAACATTGCCACCTCACAACTCCAGGGTTTATGGCTCAGTCCTGCGCTTGGTATACTCTCTATGGAGTTTTGCACGTCTGAGTGTTCATGTGGATTTCCTTCAGATTTCCCAGTTTCTTCCCGCTCTACAAAAACACACTACTGCATGAATTGGTAATGCAAAAACCCCAAATCAGAAAAAATTGGGATGGTATGGAAAATGCAGGCAAATAAATAAAAAGGCAGTGATCTCACTAGATGTACTTGTATTTTATTGTAGACAGTATGAACCCAAGATATTTCATGTTTTGTTGGTCAATTTCATTTCATTTGTTGATGTACATCATCCGTTCCTCTGTTTCAGACCTGCAACACATTCTAAAAGCAGTTGGGATGGGGCAATTTGGGGCGAGTAATGAGGTAAAACAATTAATGATGTGATTTGAAACAGGTGATGTCAACAGCTGATTGTGATCATGATTTGGTACAAAATCAGTATCCAGGAAAGGCCTAGTCTTTGAGGAGATGGGCTGAGGATCTCCAGTTTGTCAAGAAATGTGTGAGAATTTATTGAAGTGTTTAAAAACAAAGCTGTGAACGGATTTGGATATTTCATCCACTACGGTGCATAATATAATTAAATGATTCAAGGAATCTGGAGGAATTTCGGTGTGTAAAGAGCAAGGGCTCAAGCCTAATCTGAACACCCGTGATCTCTGATCCCTCAGTTGGCAGTGCATCAAGAACCGTCCTTCATCTATAGCTGATAACCACATGGGCTCGGGATTACTTTGGAAAGCCTTTGTCAAGCTACAATACGGAGTTACATCCACAAATTCCAGTTCAAACTTTACTGTGCAAAAAGGAAGCTTTGTTAACTGTGTCCAGAAGCACCATCGACTTGTCTGGGCTCGGCAGCATCTGGGATGGACCATCACACAGTGGAAATGTGTTTTGTGGTTGGACGAATCAGTATTTTAAAGGGGAACAGAGGGCAATATATAGAGTAAATATAACAATAAAACACACATTAACGAACCTTATTCAAGACTTACAAAAGTTTTTTGTTCTAAGGTTGGAAAGTTATAGTGTTTTGAAAGTAGCTCGAGCAAACTATTTCCGCAGTTTGAACAGCCCGCCATGATATTAATTTTATCCAATCAGAATGCACATTCATTTTCTCTGCGTAACGCTCATGACGTATGTATGTGCCCAGTTGTGTTGGCTCATTGAGGTTGGGACTAGCACGTGTGAATCGGAAAGTAGGATGAATTGTAAGTGATCGGCTACACAAACTGGTTCAAACTGGTACCCTTCTAAGCCATAGCCTGCTTGCAGTGTGTCTTGCGGGATCTCTTCGTATGATTCGACAGAGCTGTCGCTTTCACTTGATGCGCCCGACGCCATGATTTACACGCTTCTCTCCTAGTGCAGTGGGTAGGGCTGACGTCACGGTCTTTTAAAAATGGCGACTCTTGTGCCGTTTAGCGTACCGACTATTATATTTACAATTACCAAGATATTTCATTGTTTTCTAGTATATAAATTTGATAGAATACTTAAGAATATGTTACTTTGTCACATCAGCAACTGTATATATTATATTTGGTACCCCTTTAAGTATCTCCTTTTTTGGAAGAAATGGACTCCATGTGCTCTGGCCCAAATATGTAAAGGACCATCCAGACTGTTACCAGCAACAAGTCCTTAACCCAGGTTGGGTCATGGTATGGGGTTGTGTCTGTGACCTTGGCAAAGGTAACTTACACTTCTGTGATGGAGCATTAATGCAGAAAAGTACATTGAGATTTTGGAGCAACATGTGCTGCCTTTAAGACGACTTTTTTCTCCAGGGATTTCAACCAGGCAATGCAAAACCACATTCTACACACATTACAAAGGCATGGCTGTGGAAGAAGAGGGTGTGTCCCCTCTGTCCCCAATAGAGAATGTGTGGAGAATCTTGAAACAAACAATATGACCATGATGACCTCGTACTGTTGCACACCTTAAGACTTGTTTGTAGGAAGAATAGGACAAAATAACACCTGAAACACTTCATCACTTGGTGTCAACATTATAAAGTGACTGTCCAAACTTTTTCTGAAGTGTTTTGCAAGAATCAAAATTTGAAAAGTGTTTTATTTTGAAAAAAAATTGAGGTAAAAGGTCAATTAATGTGCTGTTGTATTGTTTTGAGTGATTGGGGTTATGATTGGGTAATCTATAACCCCAATCAGAAAACTTGCCCCTAGGTGTGAAATGACTGTGAATGGCGCTTTGTAATGGACTGGCATTCCATCATTCCATCCAAATCAACAACTAGATGTCACAAAATTTTCTCCAGCTGAACACAGATAAAACAGAAATAATTCTATTTGGGAAAAAAGATGAAAGACTCAGGATTACCACTATTCTTGACACAAAGGGGATTAAAACAAAAGATATGGTTAAAAATCCTGGTGTTTTCATTGACAGCGAGATAAACTTTGACAGTCACATGAAAGAAATCACTAAATCGGCATTTTATCACCTAAAAAACATTTCCAAACTAAGAGGACTTATGTCAAAAAACAATCTGGAAAAACTTATACATGCCTTCATCTCTAGTAGGGTTGACTACTGCAATGGCCTTTTCACAGGCCTGCCAAAAAAGACCATCAAACGACTTCAGCTGGTTCAAAATGCAGCGGCTAGGGTTCTCACACGAACAAAAAGAACAGAGCACATTACTCAATTCTAAGGTCCCTTCACTGGCTTCCAGTAAGCTACAGAATTGACTTTAAAGCATTGCTGCTGGTGTACAAATCTCTAAATGGTACAGGGCCCAATTACCTCTCTGATATGTTGCAGCGGCCTAACCCAATCAGATCTACCAGATCGCAGCAGCAAAATTTACTGGTAAAACCTGTTGTTAAAACAACAAAGTGTGGTGAAGCAGCTTTTAGCTACTATGCAGTACAGCTATGGAACCAACTCCCAGAGGACATCAAAAATGCTCCTGCTGTTGGCAGCTTCAAATCTAGATTAAAGACCAAGCTGTTCTCAGATGCTTTCTGCTAACTGATAAATATCATTATTCATTCATTCATTCTCATTATCTGTAGCCGCTTTATCCTTCTACAGGGTCGCAGGCAAGCTGGAGCCTATCCCAGCTGACTACGGGCGAAAGGCGGGGTACACCCTGGACAAGTTGCCAGGTCATCACAGGGCTGACACATAGACACAGACAACCATTCACACTCACATTCACACCTACGGTCAATTTAGAGTCACCAGTTAACCTAACCTGCATGTCTTTGGACTGTGGGGGAAACCGGAGCACCCGGAGGAAACCCACGCGGACACGGGGAGAACATGCAAACTCCGCACAGAAAGGCCTTCGCCGGCCCCGGGGCTCGAACCCAGGACCTTCTTGCTGTGAGGCGACAGCGCTAACCACTACACCACCGTGCCGCCCTAAATATCATTATCTTTACATGTTTTAAACTTTACTTAACTTTTACAGTCTTTGCATGTCTTAAATTTTACTTAACTTTTATTCCATTTTATTCTGCTGTTTTTACTGAACTTTCTCTCTTCTTCCCCTTTATTTTATGTAATTTTATTTTTTATTGTTTACTGTTTTGCTTTTACCTCTGTAAAGCACATTGAACTGCCACTGTGTATGAAATGCGCTATATAAATAAACTTGCCTTGCCTTGCCATCAGGAATTCACCTTACCAGGATAAAGCGGTTACTTGCCATGAATGAATAAATGATCTGTGGTATTGTTAAATGTCAAAGCTGTGCTAAAAGATAAGAGATGAATGTTTTTGTAAAAGTGCATTTGCTGTGACGTTTTTTTTTTTAAATAAATATAAATACAGTTACAAATAATTTTACTAGACATACACCATTAGGGAGTACCTAATGTAAAGGTAAAAAATTTAAATTAGACTTGATCTAGATGTCTAAAAGGGAGGAACTATTATGACTTTTAACGGGGGCGGGGGTGAAGAAAAATCAGTAATGTGATTTAAAAATGAATGAGTAAGCATATTGACAATTTATTGTAATATGTGCTGGGGTTTTTTGTTTGCTTTTGTTTTGCAATGCAGTAAAACACTGATGTAATAACTTGCAGGTCAAATACTTTATTAAACCTAAAGATTGATTGATTGATTGATTGATTACTTTATTCTGAACAATAAAGAAGAAAGATATAAAAATAAAAATTTAAATAAAAAATGCAATAATCAAAACATCGTCATAAACAAACAGAATAGCGTAGCCACAAGGCAATAACATAACAATGTTCAGAAAGGATTAGGAAGAAGTAATAACTTATCCAATCCTAACCCTCTATACCACCGCTAATCAAACGTCACTTTCCACCATAATAAACTATATATACAAAAGAAAACAAAAGCAATAAACAAAAAAGAAAACATACCAACATACCAAAACATACCGACATGGTATAATATCGACCAAATCAAATCATATATACAGATACTTATGTTATGCATATATACACACATACAATACATATATACAGTACATACATATACACATACCTATAGCTATACACTAAATACAAGGAGACCAGTCACAGACTTACTCTCAATTTCATCATCACCTATATAGTCTGCCTGTCCACATTCTCATATATTTTTATTAACATGTTTTTATATAATTTTTTAAACAGTTTTATGTTGGTGCTATTTTTGAGTTCATTTTCCAGACCATTCCACAATTTCACCCCACAGACTGTTATGCACATACTTTTCATAGTTGTTCTAACATTTACTCTCTTAAAATTCATTTCCCCTCTCAGGTTATACCCACCCTGCCTTTCCATAAACATATTTTGTACCTCACCCGGAAGAAGGTTATGTCTTGCTTTATACATAATTTGTGCAGTCTTGTGTTTAACCAGATCAGTGAATTTCAGAGTGTGTGCTTTTACGAATAATGCGTTTGTATGCTCAAGATATCCCGTATTATTGACGATTCTTATTGCTCTTTTTTGTAATGTGCATAACGGCTGCAGGTTAGATTTGTAGGTATTACCCCATATCTCCACACAGTAGCTCAGATATGGAAGTATGAGTGCATTATACAGAGTATGTAGTGATTTATAGTCCAGAATGTGTCTTGATTTCCCCAAAATTGCAGTAATCTTTGCTATTTTTGCTTTAACATGATTAATATGCGGTTTCCAGCAGACTTTATGATCAACAATCACACCCAGAAATTTTATTTCATAAACTCTTTCTATGGTTATGTTGTCAATTTTCAATTCAACTTGAGGGTTCGACTTATATTTTCCAAATAACATAATCTTTGTTTTACTCAAATTCAATGACAATTTGTTTACGTTAAACCACCTTTTTAATTTATTCATTTCGGTTGTGATTGTTTCCATAAGCTGCTGTGCATTGTCCCCGGCGCAAAAGATGTTTGTATCATTGGCAAATAATATGCATTTCATTATACTTGATACATTACATAAATCATTAATGTACAATATAAACAGTTTAGGACCTAAGACAGACCCTTGTAAGAATAGTAAGAATAATCTGTAAGAATAAAGTAAGAATAATCTGAGGTGCTGATGTTTCACACCAAGTGTAATGCTTTTTCAGCCTGAGAAATATAACTTTTTTTATTTGAATGCAATTTTAATTTTAGAATAACTTACGGTATGCTTTGGCTAGATAATTAATGTATAAAAGATGCACATCATCATTTGGAACCTGCTCGAAGATAAAAACTGTCAGTAATGGTCTTAGTCCAGATAATATGCACTTTTATTCAACAGAGTTGTTCATTTTTAACAGCTAGGGTGTCTTGTGGTGTAAATCTGTAGCACCTTATTATGTTTAAATATGTGTACAAATATTGACATGATTTTACTGATATCTTCTCTGCCACTAGGTATAACTTTCTCCTGCCCCCCCCCCCCCCCCCCCAAAAAAAGCCATAAAAAATCAACATGGCATAAACCAACAGGCACGAAAAGAACAAGAGAGAATTATTTTAGCAATTCATTCTTACCAGTGCCAAGAAGTGGAAGGAACAAAAGCAGCAGGATCTTGGTGAAGGCCATGTCTGTCTTCAGTGTGCTGTTGGAGAAATTCTGCTCTGGCCTTGGCGTTGGCTCGCTATATAGAGCTTCTCAAAAGCAGGAACTAACACTGTGAAAAACCTTCAAAGAATATTTGATGTGCTCAGGCTTGGTTAAGCACACAAAGCCAGGCTGAGTTGATAAGGTATGAAGCTGGAGCAGAGCTTTGACTGAAGTCACGGATGAAACTCTCGGAGAGGAGAAATAAATCAGCAGCTCAAGATTTCACAAGTTTCAGTGTCCAAAGCCAATTTGTTTTTTTTTCTTGATTTCAACACTAAGCCTACAAAAACCTCCAACGGTGTGATAAGCAACAAAAGATAAAATATCAGCTTTAATCTGCTTTTTGATATGTGCTTGATGTCCGTCTGTCTGATCTTTTCTATGAACCTGATATGTACTTACAAAAAAAGCACACACGTTTTAAAATGCATGGCTGTACGACTCTGCACTGGATCATGTTTATTTTTATTCGCGCACATAAAATGATCAAATGCAGCATGTAAGAGCAAACAGTGTATGTGAAATCAGTTTAACACTCAATAAACAGTATCCCAATGTAGTGATATAATTTAACAAATGATTTCATGCTCGGGTGGCACGGTGGTGTAGTGGTTAGCGCTGTCGCCTCACAGCAAGAAGGTCCTGGGTTCGAGCCCCGGGGCCGGTGAGGGCCTTTCTGTGTGGAGTTTGCATGTTCTCCTCGTGTCCGCGTGGGTTTCCTCCGGGTGCTCCGGTTTCCCCCACAGTCCAAAGACATGCAGGTTAGGTTAACTGGTGACTCTAAATTGAGCGTAGGTGTGAGTGTGAATGGTTGTCTGTGTCTATGTGTCAGCCCTGTGATGACCTGGCGACTTGTCCAGGGTGTACCCTGCCTTTCACCCGTAGTCAGCTGGGATAGGCTCCAGCTTGCCTGCGACCCTGTAGAAGGATAAAGCGGCTAGAGATAATGAGATGAGATGAGATCTCATGCTCATATAGATTATCTTAATATAGTGCAGTTCTAATCGGCGGGGAAAAATAGAATAAACCTGATGATAGATTTTACGCCTCACTAATATTGTCCTTATACTCTCATGCAGTTACAGTAATAGATTTATCTGAAGTCAGATTCTGTAAATACTTTTACATCTGCATGCACATTTACTTCAAAACAACTGTGTCGAGATGTTTATAATTATAGTATGGATGCATGAAACATTACAGCATTAAACCATGTCTGTGAATTGGTGGATTTTTATGTGCATTAAATGATAAAGCATCTTAAGAAATGGGAATAAGTCAGACTGGGAAATATAGAGCATTACTTAGGCCTGCTACTGAATATGCAGAGGATTTAACTTTTTTTTTTTTTTTTTTTTAATTCATAGACTGTTCGGCCAATATCTTAATATGTAGTCAGTTTTACTTGGGCCACTCTGTTCATGTTCTGAAGATGAATTTGGAAAAGTCTTGGTATTAATTTGATTTTTTTTTGATGCCCTTAAAAAATGATTGATACCACAATGGTCGTGTGTGTGTCTCATCTCATTATCTCTAACTGCTTTATCCTGTTCTACAGGGTCGCAGGCAAGCTGGAGCCTATCCCAGCTGTCTACAGGCGAAAGGCGGGGTACACCCTGGACAAGTCACCACAGGGCTGACACATAGACACAGACAACCATTCACACTCACATTCACACCTACGGTCAATTTAGAGTCACCAGTTAACCTAACCTGCATGTCTTTGGACTGTGGGGGAAACCGGAGCACCCAGAGGAAACCCACGGGGAGAACATGCAAACTCCGCACAGAAAGGCCCTCGCCGGCCACGGGGCTCGAACCCGGACCTTCTTGCTGTGAGGCAACAGCGCTAACCACTACACCACCGTGCCGCCCTGTCTGTGTGTGTGTGTGTGTAATATATATATATATTTTTGTTAAAGACACTCTTGGTGTGAAGAAGCTTTTAGGAAGCCCACCACTAGCCATTTTCCTCTGACCTCTCATCAATGAGATGTTTCCACCCACAGAACTGTTGGTCACTCAGTGGGTTTTTTTTTTCTGCACCAGTCTATGTAAACCCCAGACACTGGTTTGTTTATTTATTTATGGGTGTGTGTGAGAAAACCCCAGGAGATCAACAGTTCATGAAATGCTCAAACCAGTCCATCTGGCACCAATACCCGTGCCACAGTGTAAGTTACACTTTTCTTCCCCCCCCCAAACTCTGTCTGTTCCTCTGAGTTACATGTCAATCCTGAGATCGAGATGCTGAACTCTACTGTTCCTCGGACCTGCCTGATCCATCCTGATGCCCTACGTCTGGCTGGAGTGGAGTCTCATCACATCGCTCCTATGGAGGATAGGCCCATATGGACAGTTGAAAGTCACAATTGGAAGATGCTCTGGACACTTACAGTAATGCTTTTATGGCTGAGGACTACAGTTGACTTGCTAACTTTAGGACTGCAGTTGGTTGTCATGAACAGTTTTGCACTCAAGTTTCCATCGTTATGACATCAACGAAACTGACTTCATGTTACAACTGTTAAAAATGTTATCACGTTGTCTGTTATCACCCAGGTGAGGATGGGTTCGCTTTTGCGTCTGGTTCCTCTCCAGGTTTCTTCCTCATGTCGTCTGAGGGAGTTTTTCCTTGCCACCGTTGCCACAGGCTTGCTCATTGGGGATAGATTAGGGATAAAAGAAAGAAGGAAAGAAAACACAACTTTATTCATCACACACTTGTGAAATTTCTCTCTGCGTTTAACCCATCTGAAGCAGTGACCACACATGTGAGCAATGAGCACACACACATACCCAGAGCAGTGGGCAGCCATGCTAACAACACCCAGGGAGCAGTTAGGAGTTAGGTGCCTCGCTCAAGGGCACCTCAGCCCAAGGCCGTCCCATATTAACCTAACCACAAATTAAAATTTTAGCTCATGTTTAAAGTCATTAAAATTCTGTAAAGCTGCTTTGCGACAATGTCTATTGTAAAGCGCTATAAAAATAAACTTGACACTTTTGAGATCACAATTTTTCCCATTCTGATGTTTGAATGAGAAAGTCCTGGGTTTGAGCCCAGCAGCCGGCGAGGGCCTTTCTGTGTGGAGTTTGCATGCTCTCCACGTGGGTTTCCTCCGGGTGCTCCGGTTTCCCCCAAAGACATGCAGGTTAGGTTAACTGGTGACTCTAAATTGAGCGTAGGTGTGAATGTGAGTGTGAATGGTTGTCTGTGTCTATGTGTCAGCCCTGTGATGACCTGGCGACTTGTCCAGGGTGTACCCCGCCTTTCGCCCGTAGTCAGCTGGGATAGGCTCCAGCTCGCCTGCGACCCTGTAGAACAGGATAAAGCGGCTAGAGATAATAGATGGATGGATGTTTGAATGAAGTGAAGATTTGTATCTGCATGATTTTATGCATGGTGCTGCTGATTTAGATAGATAGATAGATAGATAGATAGATAGATAGATAGATAGATAGATAGATAACTGCATAAAACAGCAGGTGAATGTGTTCCTAATAAAGTGGCCGGTGAGTGCATTTAAATTATGAACATTATGTATATTAAGGGGGTCTGTGGAGTTTATTTTCCTGTTAAAGACGTGCCAGGAGGTAAGAATGCTTGTGAAACCGCCTGCCAGAGAAAGCGATTTGGGACGCAGCCATGATGATTACCCAGAATTCCTGCTCCAGCGCTCACTTCCTGGAAACGAGCGTCAGTGCGCGCGCGGTTACCAAGCATGGCGGCGCTGCTGTGGGTGTTTATAATATTTGCGTGTTTAGGGAAGACCGTTTGCGTGAATAATGCAAGCTCGAACCAAGTCAACGTCACGCATGTCGTTTCAAAGGACACGTTTGTTTTTGATAAAGCTTTTAATTTGACCGGGAGACAAGAAAATGGCACTTCAGCGCCTCAGTTCATCTCGACACCAACAGAGCAGAGCACTAATGCCCCAGTGAGTGATGGAGGAGTCCAGACACCAACATCCGCCTTCGCATCCCCGGAGACCTCCACTTTCACACCAACAGAGATACACACAACAAAAACACCCTTATTTACAACAGAAGGCTCAAAAACAAGCATATCAGCTACAACAGCGACCCCTGAAACTGAGAATGTGGGCATTTCCTCCCTGCCTTTACCCCTCTCAGGGACACTACCTCAGCCTGTCACTGAAGGTATGACTTTAAAGGTGCAATAAGCATTTTTAAAAATTTACTGTTTCTAACTTCTACAGATCACCTGGAAAATATTTAGAACATGATACAAATATTGGTTTAAGCCACAACCTCAGAACAAGTGGACCAAGTGGTTGAGAAAAACCCCTTTGGAAACCTGACTTCTGGTCCAGTAGCTTGTTTGTTTGGATAGCCTTCCTGTCAGGCATTTTATAGATGCTCTAGATTCTGTGGTCATAGATTTATGAACATAGACTGTAAAAAATAATGGACAGAGCCTCTGTGACGTCACTCGTAGGATTTCCAAAGAGCCTGTCGCTGAAGGTATGACTTTAAAGGTGCAATAAGCATTTTTTTAAAAAATTTATTATTACTGTTTCTAACTTCTACAAATCACCTGGAAAATATTTAGAACATGATAAAAAATATTGGTTTAAGCTACAACCTCAGAACAAGTGTACCAAGTTTAGAAAAACCTGTTTGGAAAACTGACTTCTGGTCCGGTAGCTTGTTTATGTTTGGATAGCCTTCCTGTCAGGCATTTTATAGATGCTCTAGATTCTGTGGTCGTAGATTATGAACATAGACTGTAAAAATAATGGACAAAGCCTTCTTGACGTCACTCATAAGATTTCCGAAGAGCCCGTCGCTGAAGGTATGACTTTAAAGGTGCAATAAGCATTTTAAAAAAAAGTATTATTACTATTTCTAACTTCTACAAATCACCTGGAAAATATTTAGAACATAGCTTAAACCAATTTTTTTTTTTATCATAACCTCAGAGCAAGTGTACCAAGTGGTTGAGAAAAACCCCTTTGGAAACCTGACTTCTGGTCCAGTAGCTTGTTTATGTTTGGATAGCCTTCCTGTCAGGCATTTTATAGATGCTCTAGATTTTGTGATCGTAGATTTATGAACATAGACTGTAAAAAATAATGGACAGAGCCTCTGTGACGTCACTCGTAGGATTTCCGAAGAGCCTGTCGCTGAAGGTACACAGCAAAATCCCCAGTGTTGAATTAACACCCAGAGTGTTGATTTAACACCCTACTGTGTTTATATATGTCCAATTGGACACAAATGAACTCCGAAAGTGTTAATTCAACACTGAGGAATTTGCTGTGTATGACTTTAAAGGTGCAATAAGCATTTTTTTAAAATTTTATTATTACTGTTTCTAACTTCTACAGATCACCTGGAAAATATTTAGAACATGATAAAAATATTGGTTTAAGCTACAACCTCAGAACAAGTGTACCAAGTGGTTGAGGAAAAACCTGTTTGGAAAACGGACTTCTGGTCCGGTAGCTTGTTTATGTTTGGATAGCCTTCCTGTCAGGCATTTTATAGATGCTCTAGATTCTGTGGTCGTAGATTTATGAACATAGACTGTAAAAATAATGGACAAAGCCTTCTTGACGTCACTCATAAGATTTCCGAAGAGCCCGTCGCTGAAGGTATGACTTTAAAGGTGCAATAAGCATTTAAAAAAAATGTATTATTACTATTTCTGACTTCTACAAATCACCTGGAAAATATTTAGAACATAGCTTAAACCAATTTTTTTTTTTATCATAACCTCAGAGCAAGTGTACCAAGTGGTTGAGAAAAACCCCTTTGGAAACCTGACTTCTGGTCCAGTAGCTTGTTTATGTTTGGATAGCCTTCCTGTCAGGCATTTTATAGATGCTGTAGATTTTGTGGTCGTAGATTTATGAACATAGACTGTAAAAAAATAGTGGACAGAGCCTCTGTGACGTCACTCGTAGGATTTCCGAAGAGCCTGTCGCTGAAGGTGACTTTAAAGGTGCAATAAGCATTTTTTAAAAAATTTTATTATTAGTGTTTCTAACTTCTACAGATCACCTGGAAAATATTTAGAACATGATACAAATATTGGTTTAAGCCACAACCTCAGAACAAGTGGACCAAGTGGTTGAGGAAAAACACGTTTGGAAACCTGACTTCTGGTCCGGTAGCTTGTTTATGTTTGGATAGCCTTCCTGTCAGGCATTTTATAGATGCTCTAGATTCTGTGGTCGTAGATTTATGAACATAGACTGTAAAAAATAATGGACAAAGCCTCTGTGACGTCACTCCTAGAATTTCCGAAGAGCCTGTCACTGAAGGTATGACTTTAAAGGTGCAATAAGCATTTAAAAAAAAAAATTATTATTACTGTTTGTAACGTCTACAAATCACCTGGAAAATATTTAGAACATGGCTGGATTCTGTGGTCATTTATTTATGAATATAGACTGTAAAAATAACGGAAAAAGCCTCTGTGAGGTCACTCATAGGATTTCTGATGAGTGGGTTTGAAGCTGAAATCAGGAGACTGCGGGCAGTGCCTGACCCTGCCTCACTCCCGGCTAGTCCATAAATGGAAAAAGGGGTGAGAATAGTAAAGCCTAGCTGCTGGAATAGTCCGGCTGGAACACGCGTACTAACCTCGAAGCTAGCTATGCAAGTTACTGGCTAAACTAAAAGAAGCTGTTCCATAAGATACAGACCATAACCTCAATGACTGGTTTATGAAAAAAATAATCATTGGTTCCATAAATAATTTACATAAATCAGTCACCTGCAGTGAATTGGACTTGAGTTCTGAGGTAATGCCGGTTAGCGGCTAACAAGACGACACAAACCCAGCTGCCACTCAAATCGGCCCCGCCCCAATTATGCATAAATATATGGCTCAATATAATTTAAACTGTTGAATTACCGTATTTTCTGGACTATAAGCCGCTACTTTTTTCCTAGGTTTTGAACCATGCGGCTTATACAAAGGTGCAGCTATTCTGTGGCTTTTTCTTCCACCGCTAGGGGCGCTCTAACCGGAAGTAGAATCAAAAATAAGATAGATGAAAAATCAATGCAAAGAAGAATTAGCAGATCTTTAGCAGATAGAACACGCACGACAAATTACTAACTGGTAATTATTTTCAAATCCAGCGAAGATGATTAAAGTGACTTGTGGTTTCAAACACAGGAGAAATGAAGGTAAATAAATACCGGTTATTTTCTCTTGGTTCTGTTCCGTTTTAATCAGCAAAGTTGCTGCCGTGTTAAAAGGCACTGTTCGGAAAGAATCTGTTCAGGTACATACATGTACATTTACAGTACAAAATCATTCTGTACATGCAGTAAATATCTAATTTTTCAACATGGATATCTGCGGCTTATAGCCCGGTGCGGCTTGTATATCTTTTTTTTATTATTTTTTTAAAAATAGAGCGGATGCGGCTTATATACAGGTGCGCTCTATAGTCCAGAAAATACGGTATATAAAAATTCACCCCCGTACAGTCGCCATGAAGAGTTGGACATTTTAACACGAGGGTCGATGGGAATTGACTTGCTTTTGGAGCCAGCCTCAATTGGCCATTCAAGGAACTGCAAATTTTAGCACTTCCACATTTGGCTTCACTTTCGAGGAGTGGAGGTTGCCGCTTGGTGTAGATTTATGTAGTGATGCTTGGGTCAAGAGTTTTTTTTTTTTTTAAATAAACCCTGCGCCCATCCAACCCATTATGAGAGCCTATCAGAATCGCCCAACCCTCAAAAATATTCGATAATCAAAGTTGCTCATTTTCATACAACCCCAATTCCAAAAAAGTTGGGACGCTGTGTAAACTACATAAAAACAGAATGTGAAGATTTGTAAATCATGGAAACCCTATATTTCATTGAAAATAGTACAAGAACAACATATCAAATGTTGAAATTGAGAAATTTTATTGGTTTTGAAAAATATGTGCTCATTTTGAATTTGATGTCAGCAACATGTTTCAGAAAAGCTGGGACGGGGCAACAGATGACTGAAAAAGTTGTGTAATGCTAAAAAAACCCCTAATTTGGTTAATTGGCAACAGGTCAGTAACATGATTAGGTATAAATAGAGCATCCCAGAGAGGTGGAGTCTCTCAGAAGTAAAGATGGGGAGGGGTTCACCGCTTTGTGAAAGACTGCATGGGCAAACAGTGCAACAATTTAAGAATAACGCTCCTCAATGTAAAATTGCAAAGAATTTGGGGATTACATCATCTATGGTCCGTAATATCATTAAAGGATTCAGAGAATCTGGAGAAATCTCTGTATGCAAGACACAAGGCTGAAAACTGACATTGGATGCGTGTGATCTTCAGGCCCTCAGGCAAAACTGCATTAAAAGCAGACATGTGTCTGTAGTGGAAATCACTGTATGGGTTCAGGAACACTTCAGAAAATCATTGTCTGTGAAAACAGTTCATTATTGCGTCCACAAATGCAAGTTAAAACCAGATATAAACAATATCCAGAAACACCGGCGCCTTCTCTGGGCCCGAGCTCTTTTACGATGGACTGAGGCAAAGTGGAAAATTGTCCCGAGGTCTGATGAATCAAAAGTAGAAATTCTTTTTAGAAATCATGGACACCATGTCCTCCAGGCTAAAGAGGAGAGGGACCATCCAGCTTGTTATCAGTGCACAGTTCAAAAGCCAGCATCTGTGATGGTATGAGGGTGCATTAGTGCATATCACATGGGTAGCTTGTACATCTGGGAAAGCATCATTAATGCTGAATGATATATACACGTTTCAGAGCAACATGCTGCCATCCAGACAAAATCTTTTTCAGGGAAGGCCTTTCTTCTTTCAGCAAGACAATGCCAAACCGCTTTCTGCACATATTAAAACTGCATGGCTCCATAGTTAAAGAGTCCGGGTGCTAAACTGGCCTGCCTGCAGTCCAGACCTGTCTCCCATTTAAAACATTTGGTGTATTATGAAGTGCAAAATAAGACAAAGGAGACCCTGAACTGTTGAGCAACTGAAATTGTACATCAGGCAAGAATGGGACAACATTTCTCTTTCAAAACTACAGCAATTGGTCTCCTCAGTTCCCAAACGTTTACCGGGTGTTGTTAAAAGTAGATGTGATGCAACACAGTGGTAGACATGCCCCTGTCCCAACTTTTTTGAAATGTGTTGCTGACATAAAATTCAAAATGAGCGTATATATTTCAAAAAACAATGAAATTTCTCAGTTTCAACATGTGAAATGTTGTCTTTGTACTATGTTCAATGAAAAATAGGGTTTCCATGTTTTGCAAATTTTTTTGTTTCGCATTCTGACTTTATCTACAGTTTACACAGCGTCCCAACTTTTTTGGAATTGGGGTTGTATAATGTGTACAGAAAAGCAGTAAAATAACCAAACTACGACTGACTTTTTGATGTTTTAATGCTCCAGTTTATGACTAGAGACAGTTTGTCCAGAACTTCTGAACAGTGACTGATGTGTCTTGTTTTGAGCTGGATTCTCTCATTACACTACAGATAAACAGTTTACAGTGTTATCATAAACCTATCAAGCCAGTGATAGAGAAATAAATATTTGAGATTAAATGAAGTGAGGATGCATGCTTAGTCTGATGGTTTGTGTTTAACCGTGTGTGTGTGTGTGTTTGCTCTCTCCAGTGTCTGCTGTGTGTCCGTGTAACGTACAGAGACAGCGATGTGATATAAACTGCTGCTGTGACCCGGATTGCACTCAGGAGCTGGCCCTCTTCACACACTGCTTAGTGCAGAAAGTTGTGTAAGCTTCTACACACACGTACACAAAATGTAGCATTGGGTTTTCATCGCAGCTCGTATCAAATTTAAGACGTTGGTGCTCGCTTACCAGGCTGTCAAGAGGTTAGGTCCAGCATACCTCCAGAGTCTGATCCGCCCCGACACGCCAGTCAGGTCCCTACACTCCGCTACTACTGGTCGCCTGGCCCCTCCTCCTCTCCGCTTCTGCCCAGCCCGCTCAAGACTGCTATCTGTTCTGGCTCCCTGTTGGTGGAATGACCTTCCCATTGAGGTCAGAACTGCCGACTCCCTGATCACCTTCAAGCGCAGACTGAAGACTCACCTCTTCAGGCTGCACTTCTCCGCTGCTTCACTGCATATCAGTCCTGACCAACCCAGGCTGTGTACGGTCTAGTCTGGAGTTCACTGTTGGAGTTTGGTGGTGGTGTTTTTTTTTTCTCTTTGTCAGTTCATTTGTGTGGTTGGTTTGTTTCCTTGGCTGTTTGAGTATTGGTACTTCAGCAGAATATTACACTAAGTATTATTCTGTCACTTGTTCACTTGGCACAAGAACCTTCTTGTCTAGAAGTTCAGCATTTCGTGTTCCTGACTTTGCACTTGTTGTTCATCATTTTGGATAAACGCGCCTGCTAAATGCCATGTAATGTAATGTAATATACAGTACCAGTCAAAAGTCTGGACACCTTTAGTCATTCATAGTAATGAATGCAGTACTTAGCTTGTTTGAATGAGATTATGGTAATTAGAGTACAAGAGTGTTGTGAGTACGTTTCCAGTCCTACACAATCTTTACCCACAAAACCTTGAGCATGCTCTTGTTTCTCTGGTTGTTTTAAATTTATGTAATGTGAAATGATATCCGACCTGGCAAATGGATTATTATAGGCTTTATATGACGAATCACTCGCTGGCTCTCTTTGCTTGCTCATGTCACAGGTAGAAGGTTGAATCGTTTTAGTATGTTTAACAACATGTTTCAATATCATTTATACTATAAAACCGTGAATAGAAGTGTGAATTACTTTATAATAACCCTGCTCCTACTCGTGTGTTTGATCAGCGGGGATGCTAAGCTGTGCAGCCAGGATGCAGCTGTGTACACACTCACTGTAACCCCAGAGGGTTTGTCCCAAGTGATGACGTCTGTCCAGCGAGAGATCAACCCTGATGTCTTCTGCATACAGTCTGCTAACTGTAAGTGCAGCACAACGTTACACAAGCACAGTTGTGCCAGTTCTAGATTAATCATGGTTTCATGGACGTTACCAAATATTGTCACCGCAGCTTGTTTTATTTTATTCAGAAGGAAGCTGCCTGGTTTGGTACAATTTCTAGGATAAAGTTCATCCCAGCTCGTTATTTTTGAGAAATGTCCTTGGTGTGCGTCCTCCTCAGAAATGCTCACTGCATAATTCTGGTCACTAGATGAGCGTGAAGTTTGAAAAACATTATGGACAGAACTGACACTCTGATAATAACTCCGTTATTGTTATATTTTTGTTTGGTTTTTAAAAAAAAGGAGGGTGCGGCGTTTATTCCGATTTGAAAATGCTTCATGCTTCATTTTAGCATCAGAAACATGTCTGTCACAGTCACTTCTATACTTTTTTTTTGAGAGACTCTCTCCACATTGAATTTCTAAACTAAAAAAGCATGGATTTGATAAACTGGTCTCCTAACGAAATTGACACAGTTTCTGGGTTCGGGGGAACCCACTGGTCCTGCCGGAACGTCTGTGGAGGACATTGAAGATATCTACCTATTCGGAACCATGATTACCAAACTTTTGCTGATTGGATTAAGCATTGCCCTGATATATCGAGGAAATCAGACAATGGTGACAGCTGTTCAAAGCCCCACAAAGCTGCCCGATATGATTGGAGCGGTGGGCCAAGCTGTCGGCACTCAGACTGTGGCAGAACTTGAACCACAACATGGTTGTCATCTTGGAGACGCTTTCGGCTTTGCAAGGAATAAGTATTTCGGAGACCAAATGGAATTGAATTGAACAGATATGGATGAAATGGACAGATATGGATGAGTGGTGTGGACGTGTAAAGACTGCGTCTGTTCGAAAGACCAAACAATCTCTATCTTATCGACATTCGGCTCCCTGAACAGCACCGGCCTCGATCAAGGCTGTTGCCGGGGAAACATTTCCCCCAGAAGGTCACTGCTGGGAGACACTCTCGCATTCTTCGCATTCCTTCCCCAATTTTCTGCGGTCGCCGTTTTTCACCCCCAGTGTGACAAGCGGGTGCGTGACCAGCGCCGCTTGCATGGCTGCAGGAGCGGACGGCTGCTTGCTTGCGCTGGGTTACCTCTACCTCCTCTCCTCCCCTCCTACCCCCTTACCCCTTCCCCCCTACCCCTGATTGCCCCCTCCTTCCCCCCTTCCCCCCCTCAAGTCCCATGTTTTAAAGTGTACTTGTGTTATTGTGTGCTTGTGCGGAGGTTTTTAAATGCTCCCACACTGTACTCCTGATAGGAGCATAGTGGGGGGGTGTTCTTTTTTTCCTCATCTTTCCTCATGTTACTACTGTGTTTCTTTTTCTTTTATCTCTGTCTTCCTGTCCTGTTCCCCCTCTGTAAGGACAGGTTGATGGTCAATTTCACTGGTAACAGTGATAATAAAGGGTTCGTTCATTCATTCATTCATTCATTCTGTCTTTCTGTTTTGCTCAAAGATGAACAGGGCATGTCCTTCATCGACCCGACGATTCCCACCGAGAACAATTTCGACAGTCTCTTTAATCGCTTTGCGGGATTCTTCTTCAGAGCCTCGAGTGGAGACGGCCATGAACTACCGACTCCTGCACAGGAAAACTCTCCAGGATACGTGGTACAGTGGTGCATTATTTTGCCGTTTCAGTCACTGATGTCCTCAGGAGGACTGGGGGTGCTGGAGGTTGATGCTGTGAGATCTAGTGTGTTTTTACTAGTTAGCCATCATCATTATTTATCTATCTGTAAGTAAGTAAACAAGTAAAGAGACATGACCATGGTTCTTCACGCCTGCCGTGTTTTGCCTTCAGTATGGGGATCTCATCCAGACGATGGATTATGCCGAGCAGCGAGGTTTCTTCAGGTTTCCAGCATCTGCTAGTACAGCGAACTGCTTAGACATGAACCCTGCAGGTAAAACAACACATCCTCGTCAGTCTCACACGCACATTTTGATTCCACAAGATACAGATCAGGGAATTTTCCAGGTATCAGAATTGCTTATGTTTTTTTTTGTTTGTTTGTTTGTTTGTTTGTTTTTTATAAATGTATGTCATTATTACAAGAGCACTTTCTATTCCAGAAATATTGGGATACTTTCCTGCTTTGAGATCTTGAGTAGCTGTTCAAATAAAAAATGTGAATCCATGGCCTTTTAGGGATCTAGTTAAAAAAAAAAAAGCACTGTAGTGCTGTGATTTATTGTTTTATCTCGTCTTTTATAATGCTGTGTATTTGTTTTTTAAATAATTACTTGCATTTGTGTCAAATATATATTGCTTCGTCTGTCCATCCTACCCACCCCTCTATATTACTTACGTACTTAGCACAGATTACTACTACAACCCTAATTCCAAAAAAGTTGGGACACTGTGTAAAACAAATAAAAACCGAATGTGAAGATTTGCAAATCATGGAAACCCTATATTTCATTGAAAATAGTACAAAGGCAACATATGAAATGTTGTTGAAACTGAGAAATTTTATTGTTTTTTGAAAAATTTATGCTCATTTTGAATTTGATGTCAGCAATACGTTTCAGAAAAATTGGGACGGAGCAACAAAAAAACAAAAAAGTTGTGTAATGCTGGGGAAAAAAAGAACTAATTTGGTTAATTGTCAACAGGTCAGTAACATGATTGGGTATAAAAAGAGCATCCCAGATAGGCGGAGTCTCTCAGAATTAAAGATGGGGAGGGGTTCACTGCTCTGTGAAAGTCTGCGTGAGCAAACAGTGCAACAATTTACGAATAACATTCCTCAATGTAAAATTGCAAAGAATTTGTGGATCACATCATCTATGGTCCAGAAAATCATTAAAAGATTCAGAGAATCTGGAGAAATCTCTGTATGCAAGAGACAAGGCTGAAAACTGATACTGGATGCTTGTGATCTTCAGGCCCTCAGGCGACACGGCGTTAAAAGCAGACATGTGTCTGTAGTGGAAATCACTGTGTAGGCTCAGGAGCACTTCAGAAAACCATCGTCTGTGAAAACAGTTCATTACTGCATCCACAAATGCAAGTTAAAACCAGATATAAACAATATCCAGACACACCGTCACCTTCTCTGGGCCTGAGCTCTTTTACGATGGACTGAAGCAAAGTGGAAAATTGTCCCGAGGTTTGATGAATCAAAAGTAGAAATTCTTTTTAAAAATCATGGGCACCACGTCCTCCAGGCTAAAGAGGAGAGGGACCATCCGGCTTATTATCAGTGCACAGTTCAAAAGCCAGCATCTGTGATGGTATGAGGATGCATTAGTGCACATGACATGGGTAGCTTGTACATCTTTGATGGCATCATTAATGCTGAATGATATATACACGTTTCAGAGCAATATGCTGCCATCCAGATGGCATCTTTTTCAGAGAAGGCCTTCCCTCTTTCAGCAAGACAATGCCAAAATGCTTTCTGCACATATTAAAACTGTGTGGCTTCATAATAAGAGTGCAGGTGCTAAACTGGTGTGGGTGCAATTGGTCTTAAGTGATCAGTCTCATTAAATCAGTCTCATTAAATCAGTCTCATTAAGAATACCATTAATTCTGGTGTTTAATAATAAATTACCAAACAGCTAAATTATGGTATATTCCAAATTATTATGATCACTACCGATGCAGCAATAATGTATTACTTACCAGTATACATTGGCACTACAGCCAATAGCATTCATATACACTTGAGTGAAGGCAATTTGGAGTTCTTTGAGATTGTGTGACTTCAAGGATACAGCAGCAACAAAAAAACAGACAAGCACAGTTTAACAGAATAATTGAATTTATTATAACAACGATACTAAATGGGTAACAGCAGTTGAATACATTCAATATGGTCAGTATACTCGATGAGCGTGTGTGTGTGTGTGTGTGTGTGTGTGTGTGTGTGTGTGAGGGGGCTGTAAAGTTTGGAATGTTATCTAAAGGCCTCTGCATGCTCTTGCAACAAGGCTTTAGCAGATAGCTTTTCGCAGACAGTTGTAATTTATCGTTGAGCGGGGAGTAATAGGCGTGTGCGATGTTATTCACCGCCACAACGCAAGGGGGCGCGAAGTCGCGAAATCGCTAGGAGTAGTTGGTGGGTGTGGTTAGTGGAGTGTTTATCCTCCGGTTACTTATAATGACTAGAGCTGGAGTCGTATAGATGTACGTACTTCCTCGATCAACCGCTCTTCGTGCTGCTCCATCTTCGCTCATGTTTTTAAAAATGGCGGTAGTGAAAACAAACCAAACCGGGAAAATAGGGAAGCGGAAATGCGTGTACAGCGGATGTAGAGTGGACCAATCAGAGCCCTCTTGTCTGTGACACTGTCTGCGAGGCTTCTGCGGTGGTCACAATTTTTGGGAGGTGCGCGCAGAGCGTCTGCGAAGGGGGGGGCTACGCAGACGCCATCTGCGACGCCATCTGCGAGGACTGCGTTGTCAGCATAAATTGGCCTTAAGGTGTTGGGGGGAAGGGAGAATCACCTCGTGGTCTCTTGAGACAAAGGAATATTACCTCGTGGTCTCTTGAGACAAAGGAATATGTCGTGGTTGCTAATCCACTCCCTATAACATTACCAAATTCACTGAAATCTTGATGAGGTCAAAATGTGTGTAATAATGAAATTAAAGGATGTTAGAGAAGATGGCAAAGAGCATGCAACAGCCTATCTATTAAACAACGGAGAGAGAACAATTGTAGAACACAATGATCAGTGTGCACAATTAAACAGTTTCTGAGTTTAAATTCACACTACTTCATAAAGCTAATTCCTAAGACTAGTTTGCCCAAATGCCAGTCTTACTTCTAGTATTTTGCTCCTATGTAGGAATGCAAAGATGTCCCGAAGTTTCGCGGGGTTCACAGAAGCTCGTGGGTCGCTCCTGTAAAAAGGCGCAGAGAATTCCTTGATCCAGACTTCGTCGTTCGTGAGGAAAAGTCTCTGATCAATAATGTGCACAGCAATTAAGTCAGAAGGAATCCGGTCGCTTCTAACTTTTAATTAACTGCTTGGGCTGTAGTCGTAACGTTACTTATAATAAACAAATAAAACTGGTTGTAACTCAATTGAGTGAGACAGCGCAACTTGGGTACTTTTACCGTGGCCAGTGGTATATACGAAAGCGCGCTGAGTCTTCTTTTTCTTGCAAGGCAGACATCTTGATTTTGGATGTTCTGATGAGTGGGTGTCTCTTTGTCTGTATGACGCGACGGTCCACGACGAGAGAGAGAGAGAATGGAGGGTTTCCGGGTCACTTATAGAGTCATGGAGGACGTGACGTAGGTGATCCCGCCCAGCCGTGACGTAGGTCATCGCGGAAGTTGGTTGATGGGGTATGTAGTTCTGGATGGGGACTGTGGCTGTCCCTACACTGGCCTGCCTGCAGTCCAGACCTATGTCCCATTTAAAACATTTGGTGCATTATGAAGCACAAAATACGACAAAGGAGACCCCGAACTGTTGAGCAGCTGAAATTGTATATCAGGCAAGAATGGGACAACATTTCTCTTTCAGAACTACAGTATAATTGTTTTCCTCAGTTCCCAAACATTTACAGAGTGTTGTTAAAAGTAGAGGTGATGCAACATAATGGTAAACATGCCCCGTCCCAACTTTTTTGAAACGTGTTGCTGACATCAAATTCAAAATGAGCATATATTTTTCCAAAAAACAATAAAATTTCTCAGTTTCAACATTTGATGTGTTGTCTTTGTACTATTTTCAATGAAATATAGGGCTTCCATGATTTGCAAATTATCACATTGTTTTTATTTACAGTTGACACAGCGTCCCAACTTTTTTGGAATTGGGGTTGTACTACTACTACTTTATTGAACTGCTTGCTCGAACAATCCTAACTATTCTTTCCCAGTCATCCCTGTCTTCCATTGCTGTCGGGAGCTGATCTTTGCTAAGATTGGTATCTCTCTCTAGTTGCTCAATGTGTTGTAGCAGGCCTTCCTACTCCTTTTTCCATGCAACGGTTCCCATAAAAGTACTTTGGATATAATTTTTTATTTATGTATTTTTTTTGCTACGCCAGCAGCGACCTATGAATCTCAGCCTTCTTTCTTTTATAGTCAGAGAGAGTTGAGGAATATTCCTATATAGTTCTTTATTTGTTACATGGTCTTTCCAACTAGCATTTAATACAGTTCTCAACATGCAGCCATATAACAGTCAGTGCGTTTACATGCACATCCAAATCGAGCTACTGTCGGTAATCGAGCTAAGGGTCCCAGCAGGGGTGCCAGAGAAATCCAATCCTACATGCACACAAGGAAATCGAGCTATTGTGTGAGGTACATTGTGCACCCGAGCTACAGGTGGCGCTACACGCCCCATCGTGTTGGTACACTTCCGGTTGTCGTCATGAAGAAGAGCTATTCAAGAGTATAAACAAAGTTATCAGTTCCTTGTTCACAAGAAGAACGACGATGAGGACAGCAACATCGAGATATAGATATATATTCAACTCCTTAAGCTGAATGAGCATGAACTCTATCTCCTCATTGCTCCAGAAGTGCACGTTTCTACTACTGTTGTCATGCCAACCGAGGCTGTTGTGTTTCCTGCTTGTGGTCTCGTCACTCGTCACTTCCGGAAGGGGCAGTGCTGAAGTAAGTAGCTCGACTACGTAGCTTGATAGGGTTTACATGCACTAAGTAGCTCGGCTACAATCGCATAATCTAGGTCGCGTAGCTCGATTACGAGAAATCCAGTTCGGTTCGATTTCAGCCGAGCTAAGGTGTTTCCATGGCATTTAGAACTTCGATTTCAGTCGAGCTACGGCAGAAATTCGATTTTCTCTATGTGCATGTAAACGCACTGAGTATAACAGCCGTTCAGACGCCGTTCAGGCCTTTTAGTTAATGTCCAGCATTCTGAGCTGTACAACAGCACACTTTTAACCGTAGCTGTAAAACATCTCATCTTTAGGTCCCTCTTTAGTTCGGATTTCCAAACCACTCCCATTTTATGCATTGCCGTCCACTGCCGCCCAATTCATCTTCATCTTGAGTGACTGTTCTTGTGTTGTTGGTTAAAAAAAAATTTCTGTCTTTTTTTTTTTTCCATTAAGATGCAAACTGGTCAGTTTTGCAGCTTTCTCGACTCTGTGAAGTAGTAATTGTGTATCTTCTGCAGTTGATGTTTATAGCCAGATGTCTTGTAGTTCTTTTGTCGATAGTAAACCCACAGTGTTCGAGGTCTGTTAGCACAGATTAAGATAATTTTATTTCTCATTTTATTATTTTTGTCTGTTAGCGATTTGCCTTTTTTTTTTCTGTTTCTCTGCAGCCTTTCTACAGGATCAGACGAGCAGATGTGTGAGGAGCTTCGCTTTGGCCCAAGATTGCACCATGTTAGATGCGCTGAATCTTAAAGCGTACACCAGTTTCCGTGTTTTTTCAGTGAGTCCGGAACCATGCTGGTTCAGTCAGTTTGGTATTGTGACTGACCTTGGAGCAGGGAATCCTATAATTCTGTGTCAGACAAGCCATTTAAATAACGTAGATGGATGGGTATAGATTTTAATATCACTAGGCAACTATGATATGAACCTCGACATGCCTTACTATTATCTCTTAAATCATAAACAGTTTTGAACCCATTTTTCCTTTCTTTTTTTTTTCAGGGGAAGGACACTGGTGCTGATGTAAGAATACAAATTTTACCATATTATACTAGTTTTTTTTCTGTTTTAGTCATGCTTTGGAAATCAAAGAACCATAATCCTGTACTTGTTAGGTGGACTTTAAGGAGCCCAGTGCCATGACACAGTGATGAAGATAAAATGGTTCTAGTGTTCAGGTTGCTATAGTAGTGTAGCATAACGACATTTCGCAGGATGTGTGACAGGATTAGCACCATGTCTCTGACGTGTGTGTGTGTGCGTCTCAGCTGGTGTCTGTAGAAGTGGAGAACATTACACTGCGGTCTCTCGAGGGCACACACACACTGGTACAGACGGATGCCGCTGCTGCTTCTGACTACACACCCGTGCTTCATGGTCAGGTCTGCAACCAGGTGGTGCTGCAGGTTAGCAATCTCAAAACCTTCACTTTATTGACTGCGGTCCATCAGGGAATAGAGCAGGAAAGTACTGCACATGTATACAGAAAGAAACGCAGGTGCAGAATAATATTTTTGTGTCGAAATTGACATCATTCCCTCAGATTCAATTTTAAATACAATAACAACCTATGATGCATTAAAGGAGCCGACTCACCCTTCTACGGAAGCCGAGAGAGACCCTTC